>NC_056668.1:40022187-40327968 GCF_018350195.1 Panthera tigris | reverse complement strand
ACTTTTAAAAAAAATAGAGTATTTGGATGAGGGTGCTCAATATTTAGCTTTGCTGATACACGTAATCCAAATTTATGTCTACTCATTAGAATATTCCATTATAATATACAATTTTTAATCTAATCTCTATGTTGACAGACATTTAAATTGCTTCTCCTTCTTTATACTATTACAAATAATGTTGCTAAAACCACTTCCTTACCCATATATTCCAGAGTTTTTTCTGAGTTTATATATCTAGAAGTTAAATTACCAAGTTGCAGAATCTGTTCCAATATTTACTTTCAGCACTGTTCTCATTGCTCCACATTCTCACTGAAATTTGGTATTTTCAGGGCTTTTTCATTTTTGGTTAATGTGAGAGATATGACTTGTTTCTCATTGTAGTTTTAATTTATACTCTCCAGATTATATATGAACTTAAACAAGCTTATTAGTCACTTATCTTTCTTCTCCTAAAAATTGCCTATTCATCTATTTTACCAACTTTTCAATTAAGTTGTCTTTTCCTCACATATATATTAGTACTTTTTAAAAATTCTATATGCTAGGGACGCCTGGGTGGCTCAATCAGTTAAGCATCTGACTTCGTCTCAGGTCATGATCTCGTGGCTCATGAGTTTGAGCCCTGCATCAGGCTCTATGCTGACAGCTCAGAGCCTGGAACCTGCTTCACATTCTGTGTCTCCCTCTCTCTCTGCCCCTCCCCCACTCATGCTCTGTCTCTCTGTTTCTCTCTCTCTCTCAAAAATAAATAAACATTAAAAATTCTGTATGCCAAAAACATTCTGTGCTCATGGATTGGAAGAATAAATATTGTTAAAATGTCAATACTACCTGAAGCAATCTACACATTCAATGCAATCCCAATCAAAATTGCACTGGCATTCTTCTCAAAGCTAGAACAAACAATCCTAAAATTTGTATGGAACCACAAAAGACCCCGATTAGCCAAAGTAATATTGAAGAAGAAAACCAAAGTGGGAGGCATCGCAATCCCAGACTTTAGTCTCTACTACAAAGCTGTAATCATCAAGACAGTATGGTATTGGCACAAAAACAGACACATAGACCAATGGAATAGACTAGAGAACCCAAATGTATGTCCAACTAATCTTTGACAAAGCAGGAAAGAGCATCCAATGGAAAAAAGACAGTCTCTTTAGCAAATGGTGCTAGGAGAACTGGACAGCAACATGCAGAAGAATGAAACTAGACCACTTTATTACACCATACACAAAAATAAACTCAAAATGGCTGAAAGACCTAAATGTGAAACATGAAACCATCAAAACCCTAGAAAAGAAAGCAGGCAATAACCTCTTTGACCTCAGCCTCAGCAATTTCTTGCTCAACACAAGAAATCAACAAAACTAACAATCAACAAAACTAAAAGGCAACCGACGGAAGGGAAAAGATATTTGCAAATGACATATCAGATAAAGGGTTAGTATCCAAAATCTATAAAGAATTTACCAAACTCAACACCTGAAAAAAAAAATAATCCAGTGAAGAAATGGGCAGAAGACATGAATAGCTACTTTTCAAAAGAAGACATCCAGATGGGCAACAGACACATGAAAAGATGTTCAACATCACTCATCATCAGGGAAATACAAATCAAAACCACACTGAGATACCACCTCACATTGGTCAGAGTGGCTAAAATGAACATATCAGGAAACTACAGATGCTGGCGAGGATGTGGAGAAACAGGAACCCTCTTGCACTGTTGGTGGGAATGTAAACTGGTATAGCCACTCTGGAAAACAGGGTGGAAGTTCCTCAAAAAATTAAAAATAGAACTACCCTACGACCCAGCAATAGCACTACTGGGAATTTATCCAAGGGATACAGGAGTGCTGATTCATAGGGGCACATGTACCCCAATGTTTATAGCAGCACTTTCAACAATAGTCAAATTATGGAAAGAGCCTAAATGTCCATCAACTGACGAATGGATAAAGAAGATGTGGTTTATATATACAATGGAATACTACTTGGCAATGAGAAAGAATGAAATCATGCCATTTGCAGCAACATGGATGGAACTGGAAGGTATTAGGCTGAGTGAAATAAGTCAGTCAGAGAAGGACAGATATATGTTTTCAATCATATGTGGATCTTGAGAAACTTAACAGAAGATGATGGGGGAAGAGAATGGGAAAAAAATAGTTACAGAGAGGGAGTGAGGCAAACCATAAGAGACCCTTAAATACAGAGAACTGAGGGTTGATGGGGGTGTGGGAGAGAGGGGAAAATGGGTGATGGGCATTGAGGAAGGCACTTGTTGGGATGAGCACTGGGTGTTGTATGTAAGCGATGAACCACAGGATTCTACCTCATAAACCAAGAGCACACTTTATACACTGTATGTTAGCCAATTTGACAATAAATTATATTTTAAAAAATTCTGTATGCTATATTGTATCACTCATATTTTCAAATATCTTTGCTCAATTTTGGCTTATCTTTCAAGTTTTTTTTTACGTTTTCATTAGATAAATAGAATTTTAAAAATAATGCTACTATAGCGTACAATGAGTGTCCAATAATGCTTCACACAAATGAAATAATTTTATGCATATGAAGTCGACTTAACCATCTTCCTCACATATTTTGTACTATGATGCCTCGTCTAAGAAATATTTCTTTATCTTTCAGTCATCACATGTTCTCCTTTATTTTTTTCTGAGACTGAAAATTTTGCTTTTCTCATTTTGTATATTAAACCATATTAAAGTGACTTCTGCAGGAGGTAGAATGACGATTTGTTTCCATATGGATCGTTAGTAGTACTAAGAATTAAAAAAATTTTATCAAGTTTCACCATCTTTTTCTTTTAACTGGCAATTTAATCCATTTACATTTATTATGGTTACTGATATATTTGAACTTATTCCTAACGTTTTAATTTTCTAATTGTCCTGCTTTTAAAATGAATTTTAACTTCATTTTCTGTTAACTTCATGTTTCCCCTTCATTTTACTTCCTAAAAATTGTTAACACTGATTTTAGTGGTCACCTTTAAACTTCTAACATACATGATTCCAAAAATTCTAAAGTTAATGTTTCTACCATCCTCCTAAATAATTATTATTTTTTTAGTGTTTGTTTATTTTTGAGAGACAGCGAGCAAACAGAGGAGAGGCAGAGAGAGAGGGAGACAGAATCCAACCAGGCTCCATGCTGTCAGCACAGAGCCCACTGTGGGGCTCAAACTCACAGAACTGTGAGATCATGACCTGGTTGAAATCAAGAGTCAGACGCGTAACCAACAGAGCTACCCAGGTGCCCCACTAAATAATTATTTTAAATGTCTTGTTGGCCATATTTCCAGAAAAGACTCTCCAAATAGTACTTACTACTTCTTTTATAGCTTGTACCTTAACCTTCTTAATAGTATATTAATTTGATTATATTGTACCCAGTAGATTGTAAATTCCTTCAGAATATACATACATCTTCCTCATTTTCCCCCCACAGTGCCTTTGAAGAATGCTTGCATAAAGAAAACGTCCATAATACACTGCTATTGAAGATTTATGGCTGACTGGCCTAACTTCTCCTGGAGGACACCAAATCTGTGAAGTTCCAAGCTTTGGGCAATATGAAATAAAAAGGGATTAAACACATTAGGTTTCTGTCACTTACTTACTTTAGTTACCTAGAGTAAAAGAAGCAGAAAACTAGGATGTCATGGATTTCAAGGGAATAAAAAGTTTCAAGGAAATGTACCAACTCTATTAAGTTAGCAAAAAGATCTAGTAAAAACCTCTAAACTTTTTTTTTAATCTCCAGTTAAAATGGTCACTGATGACCTTGTGAGAGGAATTTTTGGTGCAAGAGTTGAGCAGAAGACAATTTGCAGTAGGTTGTGAAGTAGAAAAGAAGAGGAGAAAAGGGAGAAAAGGAAACAGATACAGAGTAGTTTCTAGAAGCTTAGAAATAGGAGGTAGAATTGACAATATCAAATAGCTTTATTTTCAGATGTTGAACACATTAAGTAATCAGCATATTTTGTAGAATTCTCTGATCACAAGATAATTTGAAGTTAATTATATATGTATTATATCTGGCTTACTGTTACCATGAAAGCAAGATTCATGTCTTTTCATCTTTGTGGACTCCATAGATCTAACATCAATAATACTCAGTATGTATTTGATGAGGTAACTTATCTAGAAAGACAGTGACCTCCCTCTTACCAAACATATTTTGAGAAATTTGAGTAACTACCTGTAATGAAATACTGTAGAAGTTAATTTCTGCATTACTTTTTAGGGTGGAATAGATAATCTCTAAGGTCTCTCTAAACTCTAAACCATGTAATTATATGATGAAAGGCATTATTTATATTCAATGGAATTTTAATTAAAGATATTTTAGTTACCAAGATAAATTTCTCACTGAAATCACAAGTAATAGAAAAATATAAACAAATATGTATTCATATGTAAATGCTAGACATAAAATAATGTCATTAACTAAAGTCTATTTATAAATTAGTATATTAGAAATAGTTTTCAAATTATTAAACCAAAGCTTATATATAATCACTATTATCACCACAAAGAATTTACTGCACAATCATCTCTCAATATCAAAAGCATTATATAAATATACCTGCATTACAAACTATTGAAAAATATATCCCACATTCATGGAACACAATAAAATTCATAGTCAAAACGTAAAATAAATGTTACTGAATAAATCGGCAATATTTACAAATGTCCACAAATGTGATTCTCTTTAAAGAACATAACAAGGATACTGTATTTCCTATGAAACACAGAAAACATCTAGACCTGAGATGATGGTTGGATCTTACCTGTTTTTCTTATGCCAATTGATTAGGAATGGTGCCTGGAAAAATGTATTCAAGAATGTGTGACCTCCTTTGAGCTCAGTGGGAAAGAATGAGAAGATTGATTACTGGTGTCTGCTATGGTTTGGTGGGTGAAGGACGGAGGAGGAGCTTGGAACCAAGCATTTGCCAATCCTTTTTAGACCATTAAACATTTACATTCTGCAAACTTTCTCCCTCCACTTCCACCACCTTGACAAGCTATAAAAATCTCTCCTCATTCATATTTAAATTGTTAGCCATTCTTCCAGAATACATCCTCTTCCAGCAAAGTAATGCTTATTTTTGGTGAACAAAATCACTTTTGTTTAGATTTGCGAAAGACAGAGTGGCATTCCAGAATTTCCTTTCACAGATAGCCATTATCCATCATCAGTATAATATTAATGAAGAGGGAATGCAAGGTCAACCCAGAAGACATTAATTTGGAAACGAGAAACCAGAATGATGTGGGTAACAACAGTACCAAAAGAGAGAAAAAGAGTGAGAAAGAAAGAAAGAAAGAAAGAAAGAAAGAAAGAAAGAAAGAAAGGAAGGGAAGGAATGAAAGGGAAGGAATGAAAGGGAAGGGAAGGGAAGGAATGAAAGGGAAGGGAAGGGAAGGGAAGGGAAGGGAAGGGAAGGGAAGGGAAGGGAAGGGAAGGGAAGGGAAGGGAAGGAAAGGAAAGGAAAGGAAAGGAAAGGAAAGGAAAGGAAAGGAAAGGAAAGGAAAGGAAAGGAAAGGAAAGGAAAGGAAAGGAAAAAATAAAAAAGAAATGCTGATTCAGTATCCGTTCCCCGTCTGGGTCCAATGCTGCCCTCCTGAGTAGTGGTTAAAATTCTCCTTGCTGCAGCCATCAGCACAGCTGCTAACTACCACTGCTGGCACCTGCCCCCATACCCACTAGTCCTTGAACACCCTCCCCCCCCTGCTGGCATAGATGATCTCCTCATCATGATCATAGTTGTTCCTTGTGGCGGTTCTATCAGTCAAAAGAGAACATGAGAAATCTGATTCAGAAAGACATGGTACTTTATGGAAAGATTTACCACTGTGCTTCTTTAAATAAATAGATTCCTCTAGTGCACTAGACATCTTATTTACTAGTTATACACAATTACCAGGAACTCACATTGATAAATGAGAAATCAGACTATAAGGCGATTCTTATATAATTGTAAAAGCAAGGCCAAAGCTCTCCAAATTAAGGTGACTGATCCCTCAAGGCCAGTGAAGCTTCTTGCACTTAGGTAAACAGAATATCTTTTTCCGTAAATGTCTCATTGGGTCTCTGCTATGAATGTTCTATCCTAACCTTCTTGTTCATTGTCTAACTTGAGGATTTTGCTTTCTCTGCAGCTTCCTCAAATAGAAGCTACTTCCTCTCACACTTCTCTTATCAGTGGACATGAAGGTGATCATCTTCCTCACTCCTTCTTAAAAACACTCGGCTCTGAATTTCATGTCATCAGACTATACCAAACAACACCTTCCTTGTTGCAATTATCGACAGATCCTAGGTCACCCCCTTTCGTTAAGGATTTTAAATCCTAGGTCACAGTTACTTTCACTAACACCGCTCCTATGATTTCATAGATGATCACTCCAATAACCAATAGCCACTCAGTTCCTTTTTCTCCTCTACTCCAATGATTGGATCCCACTCTCTGTCTTCATCTTCTATGGGCTGAAGTGTGTCCCCCCACAAATTTATATGCTGAAGCGCTACTCCCAATGTGATGATACTTGGAGATGAGGTCTTTAGGTTATAAGGTTGAGATGAGGTCATGAGGGTACAGACCTCATGATGGGATTAGTACTTTTATAAGAAGACACCAGAAATCTTGCTTCCTCTCTTTCTCCACCCACATGCACCAAGAAAAGGCCGTGTGAGGACACATGAAGAAGGTTACCATCTGCCCTGCCTCTGCTAGTGCTTGGGTCTTGGATGTCCAGTTTCCAGAACTATGAGAAATAAACTCCTGTAGTTGAAGCCCCCCTCCCCCCCAGTCTGTAGTATTTTGTTAAGGCAGCCCAAGCTAAGACTTCATCCACTCCCATTGGCATACCTTACACCTTATTACCTAGGACTACATCCCCTGCTTGATAACAATTTCAGTATCGCATTTTCCAACTACTGTCTCTTATATTTCCAACTCACTCCCTTCAATGCTGTGATTCCAGAAATCCTTAGGCCTACAGTTATTAATCCTATGATCTTTTCACTGTCAAGTTTGGTTTTTAGTCCCTTCTTTAGTTTAGTTTTTATCTCCTTCTTTGCAACCAGCAAAGGTCCATTGTCAATTGCTATATAATCACTCTCTTGAGTACATCAAGTCTCTTACCTTTCCTTAATTTTACTCTTCTGGCAAAACCCCAACCCCAGTTAAATTCAACTTTATGCACACTCCTCACCTGGACTCAAGAAGAAGAACATAGAAGGAGTAAAGTTTAACCATCTCTCACTTTGAATTTATCTTCACAAAACTTCAAGTGGGCATAAAATGTTACCAAGAAATTCTACTACATTTTCCTAACCCAGGTACATTTCTGCTCTCCCACACAACTATTTCACACCTCTCCTTCCCTCTTTTCAAAGATCTAACACTTATTTCTCTCCTCGGTCCCAAAAAATGACCTATTTTGCTTCCTATTTTAGTAAAAGATAAGTAAATGAATAAAAGCAATCAGAAGAGAGTACCTTCATTCTCCCACCACATCCCCCTTGCTGTCTGCACCTGCGCACCTGTACCTTTCTTCCTCTTGCTATGATAACAATAACCGGCATCTACAGAGCCCTGACTGTTCACTAGAAATCATTCTAAGCACTTTTCATAAGCCAGCTAACTTAATCTCCATGACAGCCCTATAAGCCAGGGACCATTTTTATTGTCGTTTCACAAATGAGACCAGAGGCATAGAGAGGTAAAGTAACTTGGCTCCTGGACACACAACTGTGTCGGGGAAAGCTTGTTCACTATGTTGACTCCTGCTGTGCTGCATTTATATGAATGAACTGTCTGTGCACCTAAGACCAATCCTGCTACTGTGCCTTAGATACCATCCACACCTGCCTATTCTGGGATATCACACCAGTAGTTAACCCCAATCTCCTGATCTCTCCTGGGTCATTACCATAAGGATAGCATTTTCTCTCATCCTTAAAAACCCTCCCATGACTCCACATCACTCTCCAACTACCACTTCATTTCTCTGCTCCCTTTTAGATCATAACTCTTGTAAAAGAGTGCTCATTACCCCAGTATCTTCCATTCTGCCTTGAACTCCTTGACAGTCTCCTATCCCCTGTCACTTAAGTGGCCCTTGTCAATGACTTACCATTTAAACATTTGCTCACTTCTTCCTCCTGGAAATATTTTCTAAAGGGGCTTTTAGAACACCACCCTCCTTTGGTTTTCCTTGGCTTTAACTAGCCACTGTTTATCTATTTCTCTTACCAACTCCTCATTTCCCTGACGTCTTAACTTTGGAGGCATCCAGAAGTCAATCCTCAGACTTCCTCAGTACCTAAATTCATACCTTGCTGGTCTCAGCCATTATCATGGTACTAGATAACATCTTTATGCTAATGATTTCCAAATTTATACCTTTGGTTGGAGTCTGCTCTCCAAACACACACTTTAGGCCTTCTTGACAGGTTTCAGACACTGCTTGAGAAAATCAAGGGGTATCATTATTTCACTGTCAACTGCAAACTTGATTATCTCCACTTAGCCGTGTAGTAAACATCTCAAATTAGCACAAACAAAAACAAACTCCTAGTCTTTCTCCACATCTCTCCTACCCCAGCTGGTCTCTCCTGCATATGCTTGCATCTTCATTCATTGCAACTGCATCCTTCCAGGTGCTCAGGCCAGAAACTCTGGAGTCCTCATTCTCTCTTCTCTTTGTCTTGCCAGCAGGAGATTCTGTCAGCTCTCCCAACAATATCTTGAGTCTGACTAATTCTCACAACCTTCACTGCCACTGCCATGGTCTAAGCTATCCATCTCTCACCTGATTTACTGCAAATAGTTTCTTAATTGGCCTCACTGCTTCCACCCAGCCTTGTGTCCTCACTCTTTCTCATTTCAAGGATCCTTTCAAAAAATCAGATCATACTACTCTGTTCAGAATCATCCAGTGGCTTCACATTGTGATTAGGGTGTGAACCACAATTCTCATCATAAACTTTAGGCGCTGGCTTTGTGCCCCCTCGGTACCTCTAATTTCCCACTACTCTGCCTCTTGCTCGCTGATTCACTCTAGCTATACTGGTCTTCCTGATGTTCCTCAAATCTGCTCAAGAGTTTCCTACTTGCTGTTCTACTTGGATAGCCACATCGGTCGCTCCTGTACCACTTTGTACTCTGCTTAAATGTTGCCTTCTTAGAGAAGTTTTCCCCACCATTCCATATAAAAAATAACTTACTTTTTAATAAGCTCTCCCCTTTATAACTTAACTCTCTTGCCTATTTTTTACCAGTAGGACATGTCACCATCTAACCTTGTTATATTTTACATGTTTCTTTACTTTCCTACTAGAATGTAAGCTCCATGAGGACTGAAATGTTTTTCTCTTTTGTTCACTGTTCTTTCATTCACCAAGAACAGTGCGTAGAGGGGTGCCTGGGTGGCTCAGTTAGTTAAGCGTCTGACTCATGGTTTCGGCTCAGGTCATGATGTCATGGTTTCGTGAGTTCGAGCCCCTTATTGGGCTCTGTGAAGCTGGCAGCTCACAGCCTGCTTGGGATTCTTTCTCTCTCCCTCTTTCTCTGCCTTGCTACTCGTGCTGTCTCTGTCTCTCTCAAAATAAATAAACTTAAAAAAAAAATTAGTGCTTAGAAAATAGTAGGCACAGGATAAATTTTTAATGAATAAATGACTTAATAGAGGAGTGAGTTAACATCGCATTCAAGAGGGGATTTTGTGATTGGTTGCTATTAGGCACACGGTTCTGTATAACATTTTCAGGTCAAATCATGTTTACTAATCCTGGAATAAAGCTCAGATTAAGAGATCTTTTAAAGTCCTATTGGTATTAATTATTAATAAATATTAGAGTCGGTGTTTTTTCTTTTCATTTCTAAATCATTGCTGAACTAGATGCATGTTGCGTCGTATATTTACCATTACTATCATCTTCTAACTTGCTTCTCTACCTGAGTTATGGATATTGTATTCTAATCTATTTTACTAATGGCTCCCAAATTAACCTTTCTAGAGAGCACTCTAACAATTACTCCCTGGCTCAGAAGACGGCTGTGGCATCTCAGTGTCTAATGTAAAATCTCTCAAACTGGCCCTATCCCACCTCTCCTTACTTTTCTACTACTTCTACTTCATCACCCTGCACTCCCACCACTGAACCTTTGTGGACATCAGCAGTCCTGCCTGTAAAGCTGCTCCTTTACCTCAGAGACAGGCACACATTTTGTGTTAAAGATCGGGTAACAAATATTTTAGGCTTTGCAAGTATAGAGGAGGAAAACTCTTCCCTTCTTTCTTTCTGGGTACTTTTGGCTGGTCTATTAATCAAATGAAATAGATAAACAGGAGAAAAGCAAATTGGATTATGTATATATGAGAGCGCCATAAGAGTAGGAGGCCCACGGGCAGTCAGCCTATTGAGGCTTATATGCCATCCTGAGCTTAGGAGCAGTAGGTAGATGTCCCTAAAACTTCAAAGGGGAAGAGCAAATGTTTGTTAACCGTCTTCCCTGCTAGACAGAGACAATGGGACACAGAGAGGAAGCTGATCGCCAGACCCTGCAGAGCTTCCCCCCCCCCCCCCCCCAACACCCCCAGCTTACCACACCTAGCCCAGATTCTTTGTAGTTATCTCTAGTGATAGTTCTCTTCCAGGACCAGGACTCATGAGGTAGGGAGGGCTTCTGAGATTTGAAGGACTCCATACAAATCTGTTTTTTGTTCCTTTTCCTCCTTCTTTTCTCCTTGGACCTGCACTCCCATCTTACACACGCCTTGTAGTTAGTTATGTCTTACTTGTGAGAGTCAAGGGGTTCATGATTTCTTTAGAGGCTTCCAGCATACTAGATAACATCTAAGGAAGAACCGGGCAAGAACGACCAGAGGAGGCCACCCTGTGGGTATGCCAGACCAGCAGTGCTAGACATCTCAACACCAAGACCCCTGGCTCCGAGGAACTGGTGACTTACGAAGGACACGTGGACACTTGTCCTTGTTCTGCCTGATTTCTGGATACCTGACAGGACATGCACACCAGACCATTATCCTCAGTGAAAAACCCAGGCTCCAAGCAAAGACCAGACTCTCTCTCCTTTCCTTTCTGATTCTCCCAGACACTCTATCTGTATCTGCACTCTCTCTATACTTTAAATAAACTCTGGTCTCACTTCCTGCTAGCTTGCATTTGATTTCTATCTTGCATATAGCCCAGGGCCCTCTTGGCTGGTCTCGTGGGGCCCCCTTTGGGTCCCCAGACCTGGCATGCCTACATCACTTCTAAGTTCCTTCAGGTGTTAAGAGGAACTTAAAATCTCTTCCTGAGTCTTTTGGGCCTTGGTTCACTTCAGCTCAATGGAATCTACATGCTAACGTGGCACATTCCAGGGTGGCTTGTTCTGAACCCCTTCACAAACCATATGGTCTTTGTCACAACTACTCAACTCTGCCTTATTGAGCAAAACCAGCTCTCTGTTTTACATGGGTCTAAGTCCTGCTCTTCGTTTACAGTTCAATCTGTTCTGTGATCCATGAATGTTTCCATATTGTTAGAATAAACTGTGCTGTCTTCTCTTAAATTTTCTTCACAAAAAAAAAAAAAATTGGCCATATTCTATACTTCTGTGTAACCTCAGTGCCCAGCATGACATCATGCCAATAATACTCAGCAATTGTGTGTGCTTTCACTAATCATATTAACATTGACGAAGGTTATTCACATCACGTTAAACATTGCCACATAAAAATAAAACATTTAAACCTGCTATTTGACAACCTGTTGTGTGTATGCAGCTTATTTCTTTAATCTTGAAACACTTCCTCTTCCTCTTCCGCCACCCACACACACACACACACACACACTCTTATTTTAACATTTCTGACATTGGTTTTCTTACCTCTCTACATCCATTGAGAGTGATGCTAATTTTTAGCACCAAAAAGGTAATTGAATCAATGGTGCAGCCTATAACCAATGGAATCTTACAATGAGATAAACACAGAACATTTCAATTCTAATCAGAAAAAGAAAAAATTTCTCCTAGGAGTTTTGTTTTGATTTTTTGTATATGGTTTTGCTTTGAAATACTTTTTTTTTTTTAATGTTTATTTATTGAGAGACAGAGAGACAGAGAGAGAAAGAATGCGTGCAGGCAAGTAAGTATAGGAGGGGTAGAGAGGGAGGGAGAGAGGGAGAATCCCAAGCAAGCTCCTTGTTGACATCAGGGCTCGATCCCACAAACTGTGAGATCATGACCTGAGCCAAAATCAAGAGTCGACGCTTAACCAACTGAGCCACCCAGGGACCCCTTGATTTTAAATATTCTATACAGTACTCAGACTTTGTCCTAATATTTATTGTAGAAAATGTTAGCACATATCTAAAGCACAAATTAAAAGTGATTTTCCTCCCAAACATCTATCTGGGTCATGGAACTGAAGGCCAAGTTAGATGATATAAAGTCCTGCTTTTTAAACGTATTTGCTTGCATATTCCCTAAAAGAATGTTCACAAACATTAACCCTTCACAAATGCTGAGTCAACAACTGAAATATTTTACTATGTTATTAAATAGTTGAAATGAAGCAATCGCCATTATTTAAAATAAAATGTTAAATAATTCTTTAAAATGTATCCAACTTCATAGAATTCTATACCCACCAATATCTATTTACATATTTACAAACAAGCTCCTGTTTATAGTTAGAGGTTTTACTTGTACTCCTCTAGTTTGTACTTTTTTTTTTAGTTTGTACTTTTATTCCAGTTGTCTCACAAAAATTTATACCAATGGGATGTACTGCTTAAAAGACTTTTTGATCACTGTACACTTCTAGGCAACAAAAATATGATCATAAATGTTTTAAAATTTCCCTACGATGTTTTAAGTGCTAACATTTCTATTAGATTGAATTGTCACAATTTTTAGTATTATGAAATTGATCAAACAACACAACTAGTTCACACATTTTACTGGAGACACATAACTTAATGAGATAGGTTTACTGCTTGTAGAAGTCAGCATCTGCGCTCAATTCTATTTTTTTATTTTTTATTTTTGCATATAAGCATGAGAAATCATGAATATATTAAGTAGTGAGAAATGAAATTATATCAGCCAATATTTTGAACATATTCCTACGTAAGATTTGTACATTTTAATGTATGTAAATTTTACATCAGAAGGAAAAAAAATCAGATAGCGATTTATTGCCAACATGATTTTTACTGAATGACCAGATAAAAACTTAATTCAGTTTTTCTTTAATTTTATTGAAACCAAATAATTTTAAAGAAAGCTTAGCAGGGGCACTTGCGTGGTTCCATCGGTTGTGTTGGACCCTTGATTTCAGCTCAGGTAACGATCTCACAGTTGTGAGATGGAGCCCCATGTCAGGCTCTATGCTGACAGCACAGAGCCTGCTTGGGATTCTCTCTCTCCCTCTCTCTCTCTCTGCCCCTCCCCTGCTTGCGCTCTGTCTCTCTCTCTCAAAATAAACAAACATAAAAAAAAGTTTTAGTGAAAAAAAGAAATGAAACTGTAATTCATAGAATATGAACAAAAGAAAGTTTCAAGTTTTTTCACTCCAGTACCAAAAAAGTTTCAAACTCAGTCTTATTTGGGTAGAAGGTAAAAGGAAATAATGAATTAACCCTAACAAATTACCAGAATACAGGGACTACGAAAGGACAGAAAATAAGGGCATTGAATGGTTGATAAAAAAAAGTAAGGTGATGATTTCAGTTAAATTGCTGGGTGAAAAGGTGATTACTGCTTTACAAAAGAAAAAAAACCAAAAAACAAAAAACAAAAATCAACCACTGAGGAGCCTGGGTGGCTCAGTCCGTTAAGCATGGGACTCTAAGGTCATGATCTCATGATTTGTGAGTTGAAGCCCCACATCCAGCTCTGTGCTGACAGTGCACAGACTGCTTGAGGCTCTCACTCTCCTTTCTCTCTGCCCCTACCCCACTTGCATGCTCACTCTCTCTCAAATTTAAAGATAAATAAATAATAATAAAAAAAAAAACAGAATAAAGTCCAATCAGCACAAACTTTTAGTGTACAAATTGTTAAACCTCTGTTAAGAATGATCTATATTCTAGCAGTTTTATTTTTTTCCCACAATTCTGTTCTACATTCTTATGGTCACAGAGAAAGAGGAAGCTTGTCACTATTCTAGTATTCTAAAAATAGGTATGTAATTTACAAAACTTCTGGTTTTTCTTCTTGATCCACACATAAAATTTTTTTTTAGTCATATACTTTCTATCACAATAATCTTCTTACCTAGAGTCACCAGAATAAAAATCTACCTCAGACAATGTTAAAGGGGTTTCCAACCTGTCCTTTGCATTCAGCTCCAGAAAGTATCCTTTCATGTTATGTTGCAGTATTTGGATGTGGTTTTAAGTATGCCTCCGAACATATTATGTTTCTGTAGTAAGCCAAGAAAATAATATTGGGGTGGGGATGGAGATTAAGCTCCGAAGAACTGAGCCATTTGCACAAATTGTGCAATCCTAACACAACCTGATCTTGCCATTACAATTCATATTATAAATCTACAGAGATGTCTCTTCAAGACAATGGATATAGACTGGCTGATATGCCACTTAAGCAAGGTACCTAAAGTCTAAGAAATGCCCTTTATGACGTTAACAATGTCTCAGAGAAATGTTTTTAGTTTTTTTTAAAATATTTTTAAAAAAATGTTTGTTTATTTTTGAGAAAGACAGAGGGAGACCCAGAATTGGAAGCAGGCTCCAGGCTCACAGCTGTCAGCACAGAGCTGAGAAGGGGCTTATTAAACTCACCAACTGTGAGATCATGACCTGAGCAGAAGTTGGACACTTAAGGGACTGAGCCACCCAGGCACTCCTAGTTTCTCTTCTTATCTCAAAACCTCAGAATACCTTTCCTCCAAGTAGGAAGTATCAGAGGAAAAAAGTTTTGCAACTTTCTGCTCAGTTTTTCATACAGCATTATCAAAACCAGTATAGTCTCGTGATAAAATCTGACTGTATTTTATACTCCCTTCAACACTTAACTAACATATTGATGGTTTATTATTGATAACTGCTCTGTTAAGAAAGGGATGAGCTAATTGGCTTTTTAAATAACCCTTATTTACCTAACAACCACCTTCCCTGCTGTCCAAATAGCTGGTATACACTCCGTCGTTAAAGATTGTGAGGCATCCTTGTCTAGTCCTCACCAAAACTTATTTCCCAGTGTAATCTTGTTTTCTATATTCATGGGTTTTCAGGGATGAATAGAACAACCAGTTGCTAGGGACTTCTCACTCATATATAATACACATAATGCCAAATGATTCAGACACTGCACATCAGTGGTTCTGTCTGCAAAATATCCTCTGGAATACATGACAGTAATTGTTCTTCCATGTCGTTGGTCACTGAATGCTAGTTTTCTTTCTAACAGAACTTTTCCACTAGCTTGTTTTGTAATCTCTGATGATATCTATTAAATGTTGAGGCTGTTTTTACGGGCTACTCAGCAATGATGCCTGTTTTTAAATTATTACTTTCTGTTACAGATTTGATATTTGAACTGAGTCTTTTAAGTTTAGACCCACATGTAAGGTTTGCTTTATGGTTTTCAGAGGGTAGTGTGCATTATTCCTGAGGATAATATCCGACAACATGATTCAGAAAACAAATTTAAAAACGGACATAATCATTAAGGCAAGAGATGTTAGGGGTGCCTGAGTGGCTCAGTTGGTTAAGCCTCTGACTTCAGCTCAGGTCATGATCTCGCAATCTGTGAGTTCCAGCCCCGCACAAGGCTCCGTGCTGACAGCTCAGAGCCTGGAGCCTGTTTCAGATTCTGTGTCTCCCTCTCTCTCTGCCCCTCCCCTGCTCGTGCTCAATTTCTCTCTCTCTCTCTCAAAACAAACAAACAAACAAACAAAAAGATGAGATGTTAAAACATGGTTTAGTGTCTAAGTGACAGATCTAAGGCAAGGCCCTACTAAGGGAGGAACTCTGGTGACAACCCAAAGTGAGGTGGCTTCCTGCCATCAAGCACTGAGTGGGTTGTGCCAGGTGTCTGAGAAAGAAACTTGGTTTCATTTTAAGAGATGCAACTCTGAATGATACTTCTGTAATTCTGAATTCTTCATCTTGCATGATAAATTTTAAACTGGGATGTATTATTTTACACTTGTTCAGGAAAAATAGAATTACCCAAATTCATTTACCAGAGAAACCAATGTGCTTTAAAAATGAGGTGCAGCCGTTGATGGCAACATGTGAATATCTGACAGGCCATGTGCTCTTAACCAGTGGTGAATGGATTACCGGTCAAAAGTTCAGATATTCATCACCATCCTTCCTTATATGATTCAGCTGAAGTTTTAAAAACATCATACTCACAGAATCTCTTGCACAGCACATAGATTCTAATTCTGCATTCACATGATGACATGATAGTATTTGTTATGATTTTGATCACTTTTCAATGAGTCATTTTGTGAACTGGGGATAAGAGTATAAACCATAAAATGTAAATTTAGCCAGCATTAAAATTAATAGGGAAGTACATCAGGGAAAATAAACACGGTTGACTTCATGCTGGTTGTGATAAACTGACCAACACAGTTCTTGTCATCACATAGGCATCTAATGATTGCACGCTAATATAACACTATTAAAACTAAGATTTTAATTTACCTAGAATACTTGGTAAATATGTGAGTTATGTGCATAAAATTTCCAAAATCGGTGTTATATGGAAAAAAAAATGTCTCAGTGCTTTTTTGTCTCTCTGAAACTGCCAACTAGTCACTGAGGATCACCATCGTTTTAGCGGCATTGCTCTAATCCAAAGGTCAGGGCTTCACCTATAATTCAGAGTAAGCACCAAAAGATGACAATGGTTACAGTAATAAGAAGGGATCAATGAGAGAGCAGAGAAAGCAATTTTCAGTAAAATAAATTCTTTTATTAAACACTAAACGTTACTCAATGTGAGTTAAACAAAGTAATAAAAGTGTAAGAAACTAGAACAAATACTTAAGTACCAAGTGTCTTCTGTTAAGATACCTGGTACGTAGTAAGTGCTTGATAAATGGTTTACCAAATTGAAAGAAGACTGTTTAAGAGAAAAAAAAAAAAAAAAACACTGATACATTATTTAAAATAAACTTTTTTCTCAGTCCTAAACTCTTGCTCTAGCTGAAGGCTGCTTGTAGAATTCAAATTATGACTTACTCTGCAATTCTCTTAGTTCCTATGAGTTCAATTTTATGATTGTTCTACTACGAGTTCCAGAATTAAAGTTCCTGACATGCTTACCTTTTCTATTGCTATCTTGTTTCTGTACTCTAAGCTCATTCTATTGTAACCCTATACTAACTACTCCAATCAGCACAGTCCATACAGTAAAACCTCCTGTCTTTGCTCAACAATATTTTCCATTAAACTTCCTAGAATAACTTTTAATAACATTCTGAGCAGCACCCCTCCAGGGCCATGCTTCCTACAGAAAAATCCTATCCCAAATCTGCCACTCCTCTCCAATGTCACTCTTACATGTTTGCCAATTCCTATTACTCAGTCTCTTTGAAGGAATCATCTATATAGTATTTGATTATTTTATCAACATCCACATTTCTACTAGAGGTTATTGGGAGTCTATAATTTGGTCTTCTGTCAACCACTTTGCACTTTTCAACTAAAACATGGAAATATATTTTGAACATATGTAACAGCAAAAAAGATTCACACAACAGTAGTTCAAACAACCTCAGCATTTCTAGTGATTAGAAAATAGGAAACTATTTTAAAGGCTTCATACTTTTTTCCTTTTCTATTCTAGATATGATGTGTAATACTTTCATCCTTTTGTTTTTCCCTCTGTAAATAGAAATACACCCACAATACACATATACTTATAAATGCGTATTTGTTAGGAAAAAATAGAAAGTGTTTTCTCAGTAAGATTTATGAGCAAGAAAAATAAAGAATTTCTCCAACTTCAATGAACTACAAATTCCTTTAAAAGCAATATTATTTAGTTGCTAGGAAGGCATACATTCACAAAACCATGTAACTTCAAAATAGCAGTTTAGATACATCTAATCTAACTGTTCATTTTTACATGTGAAGAAATTGAGATTTAGAGTTTAAATTCTTTCAAAATAAGGTAGTAGCAATAGTCAGACTAGAAATAAAGTGCAAGAAAAAGCACAGACTTTTTAGTTTAAAAATTAAACATACACACACACACACACACACACACACACACACACACACACACACCGGGGGGGGGGGGTGGGGAACCCACAACAGAACTATGGACATTACTTAACTTTTGGGGACTCCGTTTCATCTTTTACAAAAGCACATAGAACTTTAATAATCCTATCTAACAGAGTATTATTGATTGTATTAGAGTTCACATATCATTATTCAGAAAGATAACCTAGTAAACAAATATTTACGGAGCACCTAATACATATGTTAGGCATTGTCGTCAGCAGACAGGCAAAGGACCAGGAATACATGAGGCTCTGAGAAAGTATCACTTTTTCCTTTATATCTTTAATAAATATCAATTGAATACCCCATCTCTGTGCAAAGCAATGGAAATAAAATGAAAGTCAAACAGCTACAGTCCCTGCTCTCAGTTTAAAACCCAGCTGGGGAGATTAACAAGTTAGTAAATTAATATTTAAAGTGCTAAGACTGAAATAAACAAGGTGCTCTGATAAATATTAACAACAGGGCCCACTTAGAAGAAAACATTTAAGACAAATCCTCAAAGATAAAAATTAAGCAATCATGCAAAAAGCTAGAGAAAAATTGTTCTAGATAATGTATACAAAACACCTAAAGAGAAAAAATGCTTAAGAAATTTCCAGTTTTTAAATTATTCCAATCATAGCCCTTTTAATTCTATATTATCAGACTGCAACAACAAAAAAATTAAACTCCCAAGTATTTTGTATACAGACCTACCTCGACTTACGATGAGGTTATGGCTCAAGAAACATAAGTTGAATATACCATTAAGTTCAAATGTATTTAATAGGTTAGGAACTACTAAACATCTTATCTTTGCCTAGCCTAACTTAAACGGGCTCAGAATGCTTATATTAGCCTACAGTAGGGCAAAATCATCTAACACAAAGCCTATTTTATGATAAGGTGTTGAATATCTCACGTAATTTATTGGATACTCTATGAACATAAAAAACAATGACCATATGGATACAGAATGATTTGAAGTATATTGGTTGCTTACCCTTGTGATTGCATGGCTAACTGGAGGTGCAGTTCCCTGCTGCCACCCAGCACCTATTGTCCCCCATATCTCCAGCCTGTGAGAAGAACAAAATTCAAACTTCAAAGTACGGTTTCTACTGGGGTGCTTGGCTGGCTCAATCAAAGGAGCATGCGACTCTTGATCTTTGGATTGTGAGTTCAAGCCCCACATGGGATGAAGAGATTAAATAAAACTTAAAAAAAAAAAAGTATCATTTTTACTGAATACATTTTAATTTCATGCCTTCGTGCAGATGAAAAATCCTACATCAAACTACTGTAAGTACTGTCTACTTGCCAATAAAAGCAAAGGGCTAAGTAAATACAGGACAAATACTAAGACTACTTAATAGCATCTGTTGGCTGGACCAAACAATCCATGAAAAATGAGTGAAACCAAGCGTAGATGGTGATAAGAACCAAATTATAAAATCTGGACTTTATTTTGAAGGTAATGCAACACTACTGAAAATCTGAGCATGGAAGAGAGGACAAAAGCTGCACTTTAAGGAAATTTTAATGTTATAAATATGTAAAAAATATTAAAGCAAAGAAATAAATTAAGTCAATATCTATGTAAAGAAACTCTACAGCAGCAGCTGAAATAGATCATTTCATGACTAACATGACTCTGGAGTTTATGGTATAGTGTTTGGGGGTACATTGTATCTCACAGTAAATATAATACTTCATTTTATTAACTTTACTTTTGAAAGCGAGTGGGATAGGGGCAGAGAGGGAGAGAGAGAATCCCAAACAAGTTCCATGCCATCAGCGGAGAGCCTGACACGGGGCTTGATTTCATGAACTGTGAGATGATGATGTGAGCTGAGATCAAGAGTCGGACACTCAACAGACTGAGCCACCCAGGTGCCCCTAATACTCCATTTTAATATTGTTTTACTGAAGGACTACTGGAAAGGTTCAAACTAGAAAAAAATAAAGCTAAAAAGATTCAGTGCATTTTAAATATTTTTCTTCCAACCCTAAGTGGTCTGTCAAAATATCTTATATTCTGCGTTGATATAATCAATATGATATAGCTAGGACCATAGAGCTATCTAAAATTTAAGCTGAGTGTTTTTTCCTGAACCATACAAGAGGATATAACCACACCCTTCTGAAAAGGGCCTCAAGTAGTTCTCACCTTAAGATATTTAAACCCAGAGGGGCGCATGGGTGGCTCAATGGGTTAGGCGTCCAACTCTTGGTTTCAGTTTAGGTCATGATCTCACCGTTTGTGAGTTTGAGCCCCATGCCAGGCTCTGCACTGGCAGCACAGAGCCTGCTTGGGATTCTCTCCCTCTCTCTCTGCCCCTCCCCTGTTCACACACTCTGTCTCTCTCAAAATAAATAAACTTAAAAAATGGGGGAAAAAACGATATTTAAACCAAGAAACTGAAATTTAACGTGCAAAGTTTAAATAAATAATCTATTATTATTTTATCTTCTGCTTGATTCAGGGATTTATAAATTGTAGATGCTCCATAAATATATGCCAAATAAACTTGAAGAGAACCCAAATGCAGAAAGTCTTATTTCCCAGCACTTGCAGTTGTGCTATCTGCATTCAAAGTGAGTATATACGAAGATTATAAATAGGGTGGGGTGAGGGGAGGCGAGAGGGAATGGTGTAAGGTGAGACCACATATACAAGCCCTTTGGAGGAAATGATCCTATTTTTGAAATCCTTCATCAAAATTGGCAGTATACAATCATTACTAAATAAACATCTTAGGACAACTTTTTGTAAAGATCTAGAGAATTTTTTTAATACCTTTCACATTTTTCTCTCACAATTTCTCTGATGTTCATTAAATTTATCTTGCCAAAATAAAATGAATTCTGAATATTTTTGTTTCAATTGACAGTAATTCAGTGGGTTTTGTCTTAATATCTGACATTTTTTGAAAAACAAAATCCACAAATTAACAATTATCATATACTAACAGATTTCCTAGAGATTATCCTTTCATTCAAAAAGAAGATTTAGTCCTCCAGCTTAGGGACTCTGGCAAAGGGCACAGAATTTTCTAAAAATAATTTTAGTATCCAAGAATAACCTGAGAGAATATAACTATTATTAGCAGGATTTCAACTTGAAGTTATAAGGATCCCTATAGGATTCACAGATGTGCTTTGGGGAAACCCAAAAACTCACTGAAATAATGCAAAAATTGTGATATATATGCAAACACATCTTTTTCTGGGGAGAAAGAACATACAGTTCTCATTTTTCAAAACTTGATGGCCACTAGCCACAGCCCAAATTAAGAACTAGTGAAGAAAATGGCACCTAAATTTGTGAATACAGATGCTAATAAAAATGTTAAAGTATAGTTTTCATTCACTTTTATCATCTAGCCATAAAAGCTGTTTTGTTAAAACACAATATTGCTGATTATGTTTTTAATTAAGCCATTTCTTTAAAAACTTTTAAATGTTTCTTTGAGAAAGAGAGAGCAAGAGCAAACAGAGAGGGGC
Source organism: Panthera tigris (assembly GCF_018350195.1). Lineage (NCBI taxonomy): Eukaryota > Metazoa > Chordata > Mammalia > Carnivora > Felidae > Panthera > Panthera tigris. The sequence goes on along the minus strand of NC_056668.1, from coordinate 40,306,137 downwards.
AGAGAAAGAGGGAGACAGAGAATCTGAAGCAGACTCTGAGGCACAGAGCAGGCACAGAGCCCTATGTGGGGCTCAAACCTATGAATTGTGTGATATCATGACCTAAGCCAAAGTCAGATGCTTAACTGAGCCACCCAGGTGCCCCCAAGCCACTATTCTTTAAATCTTTTTCTGGTGCTATTACAATTTCTTACAGGCACTGGGTAACTAGCCTTTCTTTAGCATAAGAATACTACCTTTCCGAAAATATAGGAACATTTCTTATGTTGGCCATTTGAAGTTAATTTCATAAAACAGAGATGGCTTCTATTATTTGGTATTTTAGTTAATAAGACTCATGTAATTTTTTTTTTTTTTTTTTTTTGGCATTCTAGATACTAATAAAAAATCCCAACGTAAATTACTTTAAGCTATATTAACAAGAACAGGTACTTGATGTATGCCCTATTATTAGGCTATGGCAAATCAGTCTACAGTAAATAAAGCCCAGCGGCCCCCCTGGCTTGACTATTCAATTACTATGAAATATGTGTAGAGTGTTGTATTCTTTACTACTTCACTCCAACAACTTTCACACTCCAGCTGAGGGTGAAATGAAGCAAAAAAGACCAAAAGCTGGGGTCTCTGCCATTCCCTAACATAAACAAAACAAATGGATGGTAGCAAAAGTAGAGTTCAATCTGCACTGTGCTTTGGGACTTTCTCCAAGACCTGACCAAACTTTAAACTTCATGAATAAATTTCAAGAATCTCCAGGTCTTCTTTCTCTGAACAGAAAAGTATACACTTCACCTATAATGGTTAGGGCCTTTCAGTTTATCCCATTCTGACCCCTGGGCTTTTAAATTGAGTAAATTTTAAAAGGTTAAAATTTCCCCCAAATCTGAGTTAGCTTGGATCCTCAAAGTTTCAGTGTATCCATGTATGAAATTCAAACAGATGAAATGATCAAAACACCACCAGTGATAAGAACCAAAGACAAAATCTAGATGCAGAAAAGTCTTCTACACAGTATGTAAGCTTGGCTTGCTCATTCCTTTACCCATTCAGTTAAACATTAGGTCCTACTGTGTTGCCCAGCTGTGGGGATTCACAGAAAATAAATCATAATTCCAATCCTCAAGTGAGAGAGTCTGTCAGGAAGATTTCAAATTTCCAAGATTGATTAAAAGAACATACAGGGAAAAAAAAAAAAAAAAAAAAAAAAAAAGAACATACAGAGACTGCAACCTTACTTGAGCATTACACGAATTCAAAAAAGTAAATACTGAAGGTAGCTAGAGGCAACTTCGGCCCATCCTGAGCATCTATAGTAGTATTTCTGCAGTACTCGACATTACGCCACAAAGAAAACAGATGGGAATATTTTTTAATTTTATCCTTTACTTAGGAAATTTATTGAGTACATGTTATAACGATACTCTATACTTAAAGGAGAAAACCATAACCTGTCTTTAAACAATACACTATTCTTAGAGCAGACCAGGGATTTGCCTCCTTTATTAAGTTCTTATTTTAAGACATATCAATTTGTACTCCTCATAAAGGCATGGCATTTAAAAAAAAAAAAAAAAAAAAAAGAGTTTGTTCCTCTTGCTTCCAAAATTTCTTATTACCCTAGGTGATCATCAGAAGAGTTAAAGGTAAAAATTTACCATGTACAGCACATCATCACAAAAATGCCCAGCTCAATTTTTTCCATATGGAAATTTTGTAAATTAAAATTACTAACTAAATCCAAGATCAGCAAATAGTTGCCAGGTGATGAAGAATTTAAGCCCTAAAGCAACTAAGTAATTAATCTGGCAACTTAATCTTGTAATTCAAACCTTGTATTAACAATTTGTGGGTGAAAAATCCTAATAATTTTAATTTATGATGTGGGAGTCTATATATGTATATAATAGATATCCCACATTATAAATTTATGTATGTGTGTTTTGTGTTTTATGTTTTTGTCACCTCTTCCAAGATCAAGCAAGAGGAAAACAGTAAAGGAATTGGGCACACCTCTTTAAAAATTTCAACAGTATGTTTCCTCTATACGGTACTACAATAAATGCTGTATAAAACTGTTAGCTGAAGGCTTAGATCAGCTTGGAGTACTATAGGTAACTTTTGAAAAATGTTCCTCAAATTTTAAAAAGGGAAAGTAATTTTTTATCTACCTGCTAAATTATTGGACTTTTTCGTGAGAATGTTATTCAAGTTTCCTAAAGTGATAACTTTTGAGTTTACATTAAATCTCTCTCATATGAAAAGTACAGATATTAGAATACTCACTAAGTAAAATGAAAGTATTACCTGGTTTCTAAGGCACACCGTTAGTTATACCATCTAAAGTGGGATTTATTTGATGAACTGCATTAAGCTTTCAGAACATTGGCTGCAACTCAGGTAGAAAGAGGCAAGTATTCACATAATATATTAGTCTGTAGTCAAGAAAGATATTTCAACTAAAATATGTCAATCCTCCCATCTGAAATCACTTAAACATTACTGATGTGGTATTTGGAAGAGTTTCTGTATTTTTTAGACTGACATACAGTCCTCAATGCTTTAGAGGGTTGGGTAAACTCAGTTCTCTTTTGTTCAACAATGCCTCATCTCCACTGCATAAAGCTTGGTCTCCAGTTCCACTATCCAATGCCTGCCTTACATCAACTTGTATTTCGTTGGTACCACATGAAGTAATTACGTTATAAAAGCTCTCTAGATCACCATGTTCGAATGTAATAGCTGGTTTCATTAATGTTCCAGGAGCAAGAGAACCCTCTCCAATAATTCTCAGGTTGATAAATTTGATTTTCCAAGTATTTTCCACAAAAGGGCAGCGTATGAGTCCAAATATTTGTTCAAAAATGCCCAAACAAGTGTTCCCTCGGTGGACAGTCCCAGCAACTCCAACCATAACTAGACCATGGGGAGAAGAAGCACATTTCAGTCCACTGGCATCTAGATTGGGACTGAGAAAAAGATACTCTTCTTTCACTAGTGACAGCAGACGAAGGCTTACAATTTCTGCTCCACAGTAGTCTATCACATTTTGTTCAGAGGTGTTGTAATAAAACCTAAGCTTGACATCGTGCCAGAAGTGCTGTGGCCCCCATTCGTCTTGAGGCGGTCCCAGGAAAGGATTCTGAGAATTAAGAAGTTCAAAGAACCAGTGACAGAATTCTTCTCCTAATCGACGAAAATCAACTTTTTCAGCTTTCTTATCTTCTTTTTCCGGCTGATTAAGATAAATAAAATATAAAATAAAACAAAGGTTAGTTCTCGTGTTTTTTTCTATCTGGCCCATTTTAGAGGTAAGTTTGAGTATACGGAGTACAGCAGAAGCTAAACAAACTACAGGTGAACACACTGAAACCATCACGCAAAAAGTCAAGTGTTTTTCCAAAAAGGGGAAAAATCATTTTACAATTTCCCAGCTTAAACATATGAAAATTCAGCTAAGAAATTAAGGTTAATAAAGACTCAAAATATCAGCATGAACAGTCAATAATGATTTATGTAAGCATTTTCTCTTATATGTGGCAGCGGTTTCACAAATGTCTGTCAAAACCTTCAAACTGTATGCTTTAAATGCATACACTGTTGCATTTAAACTGTACTACAATATCGTAGATAATAAATGAGCATTTTCACTATCTTTAAACAGACAAATCTAATATGATTGAAATACATTACTTTTTAGGATTGGGATTAATTTTATATTTTTATTTCTCTTTTTTTCAAATAAAGTGTTATTGCAAAAAACATACCTGAGAGGCTAGATTTTATTCATCTATGTGTTCCAGAGTATAGTAACTCATTTTGATGGTAAGAGATCTTGTATTGACAGAGCATCTTTGATTGAATATATTAGGCTCTGTGCTTGGCACTTATATTCTATTTCCTTCTATCTTCATGAACCTTGTGACATAGAAACTATCATATGTGGGCTTTATAGATAAAGTAAACAGGGCTCAGAAAGGTCAAGTTACTTGCTGAAGTTCACACCTAGCATATGGCACACCCTATTTTTAAGTCACATCCGTATGATTTCAGAGTTGGTATCCTTTCTAAGCACATTAAAAAAGCTTAGATTCTTTCCTAATATGAAAGCAAATACCTCTCACTGTAAAACTTCACTGATTCAAAGTTTGTAGTTTAAACTTTATAAATTACCTAGCATTCATACAATCAGCATTTAAATATTCACACAGTATCTAAAACATACAGTGGAGATACAAAGAAATAGAAACAGCCAATGTGAGCTGAAGGAAATTATTACAAGAGGATTTTTCCTAGCTAAAAAAAAAAAAAAAAAAAAAAAAATCAAATTTAAAAAATATTTAAGTTTTTCTCATGGAATTTACAATCTAATATCAATTTAATATCAAAGAAAGTCTTCAAAATGAGAAAGGGCTATAATAGCATTCTTTTAAAGTGAACAAAAACATTAGAGAATCAGAAGCTAAATTAAAATTAAAGAAACTGCAGTTTATCCACTCTCTTTACAAATCCAATAGTCTTCATTTGATAAAGTGATAAAAGCATTTTTCCCTCATAAATCAATACAATCTTTTATGTATATTACTAAATGTCAAAAATATTTCCTTTTTTAGGTGCTTTACTTATCTTCCTCTAGGATGCAAAGGATATGGAGTAAAGCTAAAATTATAAAAAACAAAATAGTATTAGCCATGTTCCCAGTGATCTAGGATTATCTACACAGTTTAGACAGAACTATGACTTAGGGTATAACTGTAAGATCTATTTTACCTGTTGAAAGAGTCTCATGTCCTCTGTCTTAACTGGCTCTGGTGTTTCCTTCAATTTTGGCTGTAACTGCCTTTTCCAGTAATCCTTTGCATGCTGAATAAGATTGTGTTTTTCAGTAGCTGGAGGTATAATAACCCCCTGTGTTGCCAAGTACTTAAATATGACTTCCCGGTGGACTTTCTTACGCCTCAAAAGCTCTTCTACACTTTGACTGTACACTAATATTGCACGAATGGCATCTGGAAGGAAATAATAAAAATTAGTAGAAAACCCTAAGTCATGTAAATCGGTCCAAGGTCAGCAGACACCCTATCAAATAATATTTATAAATTCTTGTCACGGCATTGCTTTGGCATGAGATGGTTATTTTAACAAAACCAAGAAGTGGGGGGGCGCCTGGGTCAGTCAGTTAAGCATCTAACTCTTGGGTTTCAGCTCAGGTCATGATCTCAAGGTTCATGGGTTCAAGACCCATGTCTGGCTCTAAGCTGACAGCGCAGAGCCTGTTGGATTCTCTCCTCTCTCCCTGCCCCTCCTCTGCTCACACTCTCTCTCTCAAAATAAATAAATAAACTTAAAAAAAAAAAAAACAGGAAGTGGGTTATCAAGTTTGGGGTTTTAAAAATAATTTTCTTGGGGCGCCTGGGTGGCTCAGTCAGTTAAGCGTCTGACTTCAGCTCAGGTCATGATCTCGTGGTTGGTGAGTTCGAGCCCCACGTCGGGCTCTGTGCTGACAGCTCAGGGCCTGAAGCCTGCTTCAGATTCTGTGTCTCCCTCTCTTTCTTCCCTTCCCCTGCTGGTTCTGTCTCTCAACAATAAATAAATGTTGAAAATAAATAAATTTAAAAAATTTCTTTATGCTTTAAACTTCCCTACCTTATTTACCTCTTCCTTTCACTTCTCGTAAGATAGTAAAATTTTTGCATTTTCTTTTAAGTGACATGGTTTAAGAAAAAAATGGAGCCAGAGAAAATGTTTTTTTCTAAGAAGGCCAATGGACCTAAATTCATTTATAATCTCTAACATAGGTAAAATTACAGTATTTTAGATATGCAATGACTTTTAATCTCCTCACTCTACAAATAATGAAAGCTGAGGATATATGAGGTATCAACAATCATGCTTCCAAGAAGTGGCAGAACTAAGACTTGGGGCAAGCAGCATGAGCATCATCTGGGAGCTTGTCAGAAATGCTGAATTTCTGGGGCCATCCCGAAACTACTGAATCAGAGTTTGCATTGTCACAAGATCCCTGAGGGACTGAGTCACAGGCACAGTAGTTTGAGAAGCTCAGGTGCAGAATATGAGCCCAGAATTAAGCAACTCTTCCATTTTTGGAGATACTGTTAAACCTGTTTTCCAAACTTCTATTTTCTTCCTCTCTAACAAGTATCTTTTCAAATCATTTAACATCTCTTTTCCTTATTTACTTTTAGACCCACCATCAATTAAATCCAGCATTTTTATCTATCAATTTTAAATTCACACTCACCCTGTTTAGGTGTGAGTAGCATGTGAAATATTTAAATGCTGAAGAACTACATACAAAGTCTAAAACTATGTGCAGTCTAAAGTCTTAGGAATTTCTTCTTTTAATGTTCATGGTTCGAAGTTTCAAGTGAATGATTTCTTTAAATGGAAATGTAAATCCGACTTAAAAGCAGAGCAACACAGTTTTAAAAAGCATAACCTTTTGTAAATATTGAAGTCATACTAACATAGTAGTCTGGAATTTTCACATTTTAAAGTAAAATTCAGCAAATTTAAAATGAAGCTCTCCAGATGATATACCAAGCGAAATAAACACTTAAGCTTCTTGATTACATTTTTATGTGGAGTAGTTACAAATCAGGCTTAATATTAATAACGCTTAAATCTACCGAAATGTTTGTTTGGCTCTGAAAATAATATATTCCTATTGCTCAAAATCATCTCAGGAAAAAAAAAAAAAAAAAAAAAAAAAACTGGATCCAAAAAGAGACACGGATTCAAACGATCTGCTCTTTTATTACAGCAGCTGTTTTACCTAGGAAACTGAAAGTGTTTAAGATCTCCTCCCGCAAGCTCGGAGAGACAAACACGAGCAGCAGCTGACTCCTCGGCTCACCAGCTAACACTCCCCAGCTGAATCGAGACGCAAAATGGAAAACACGCTGGCTCCCCGGAAATTTTGAAAAAAAAAAACAATTCACGTACACTTCAATTCTCGAAAAAAATAAGCATATGCCCCTAACACCCAACACATAAAACCTGAAAGCTGCGCCGTTTCCAGTGCCATCACCTCCCCCAGGGAGCTGGCGGGTCAGTGCCACCTGAAGGTGCGCGGAGGTTCCCCGGCCGCGGAGCAGCGGCGGTGGCTGAGGCTCTCGAGAGTTCCGCCTCAGCCCGGTCCGGGCCCCGTCGCGGGGCAAGGTCTCGCACCTTCTCTATTCTCAGGCTCCCGCCACCTGGGGTCTGGACGAGGCCTCGGGAGGGGCGTCCGCTCTCGCGGAGAAGTCAGCACTTACCTTGGCGGTCCTCAGGCTGCACCAGGCGGTTGGTGATGGTGTCGCACAGGGCCATGATATCATCGTTGTCTAGTAGGCCGAGCAGGTTACGACAGCCCTCCATCTCTGGGTAGCTGAGCCCCGACATCTCGGCCCCCAAAAATGGGGGGGGGGGGAGGGGACGACCCAGCAACTTCGTCCCTTCAGGCCCAGCAGGCCGGCGCCTAGGCAACATACACCGGAAGTGCCTTGCCTGTTGTTCGCCGCCAAAGGGCCTCGGGTGTTCCAAACGCCTGGGCGGAAGTGATTGCCAACAAGGTCAGTTCAGGAAATGTGGTGTTCCGACTTGTCGTTCCGGGCTGGACAGGACGGAGGGGACTTCAACGGATCTCACTTTAGGGAAGTACTGCGTTTGCACGGAGAACAGCGATCTTCCCTGAGGGATCTGGTTGCACAAAGAGAAGCCCTGAGCTCTTCAGGAGTCCATCCTCCAAAAAAGCGGCTGGGAGGGCTGCGCAGGTGCAGGTGCGTGGAAAGCGGGTGGCGGTCCCCGCGCACGGCGAGCTCCCGTGATGCCGCGGGGCCGGCCAATGGAGGAGCCTGCTGCCCGCCCCTGGGCCTGACCCCCGGGAGCGCTTGAACGTCTTCTGCGGCCAATTCTGAGTTGGGTGCACCTGTAGTTGATATTCTTAACTTACATAGTACAGTGTTAAAATAATTCGCTTTTGTTTCGCATTATACTGTGAATAGTTAAAATCACCTATCCTATGTCAAGCCCTCTTGATTTCCTAACAATCTGCGATCGGCTCTTGCTTCCATTCCGGTCCTCGCCGGCTTGGTTTTAGGCGATGCTGTATCGCGAGCAGTTTTAAGGTTGAGGATTCTGGAAGTCAGGTTACCAGGGTTTTACTCCGCCATTCACTAACTGTGACCTCGGACGCGCTTCTTGGCTTCTTCGTCCCTCAGTTTCCTATCTCGAAACGGACCTAGTAGAGTTAGCTACCTCGAAGGTTTGGGGGAGGGGGGAGGGGTGAAGAACGGTGCCTGGCACCTAGAAAGAACTCAGTATATAGTAGCTGTTTATTACTGTTTGGCAGCAACTCGCATTCACTCGAGGGAAACATGTTCTGCTAGACCGAGCCCGATGAGGAATCAGACTTAACACCTTGGCTCTATCTCCTTCCATATTTTAGGCATATTTTAGATTTGTTAATATTTCATTAGAGTATTGCCATTTAGTAGATGAAATACACATATCTTCAGATACATGTGAGCAAATTTAACCTTTTAAAAAATATCAGTTATATATCACTTGTAAAATATACCGTAAATGTAGTGTAGGCATTCAGAGCATGGCTAATTTGCTAGTGGGTGTTATTTGGGGTATCATTTACTCAACAGATAAAAATTCTTCATTTTTCATTAAGTATTAAAGAGTGCCTACTATGCTACTATTTGAAGATTCAGAGAAATGTCAGAGTCCCTTCTTTTAAGGAGGTTTTGGGAGTGTTGCAAGTAGATGACATTCTAGCTGGAGGAAGTAGACAGTAAACATGTAAGAAACTATATTCTGTGCCAGGACCTGCTATGGAGAAAAATATGTCTAAAGGAGGGGGATGGAGAGAATGTTGCTATTTTATACAGGCTGTCAAGAAAGGCTTCTCTAAGTAGTATTGAAAGAAAGATCTGAGGAACTTGAGTGGACCACAGAAGAGTGTTGTAGGAAGAAACAACATTAGAGGTTCCAAGGAAGAAGCAGAATGCTTGGCGTGTAGGAAGGAGGCCAGAGCGGCTTATACAAGGAGGAGGTGGTGAGGTTAGAGTTGCAGATGAGATTGATCTAGAGCAAGGTTTCTCAATCAAGGCACTAGTACCATTTTGGGCAGGATAATTCTTTGTTGTGGGGGCTGTTCTATGCATTGTAGAACGCTTAACAGCGTCCCTTGCCTCCACTCACTAGATGCCAGTGGCATCTCCTCCCCTCAGCTGTGGCTACCAAAAATATCTCCAATTTGCCAAATGTACCCTGGAGGACAAATCACCACCCCCAGTTGAGAACCACTGATAGAGACCACCTGTCCAAAAATACTTTGAGATAATGATGAGATAACATCCAGAATGAGATGTTCTGGATCTGTGTTGTTCAGTACACTACCCATCAGCCACGTGTGGCTGTTGAGTGGTTGTAATGTGGCTAGTACAACTGAGGCACTGAATTTTCAGTTTTATTTGAATTTTGATAGCCACATGTGGCTAGTGGATACTGTATTGGGATACTGCAGATCGAGAGCCTTGCAGGCCATTGTGAAGACTTTGGCTCTTATCTTTTACCTCTGTCTTCATTTTCTGTTATTCTCTCAATCTCTCACTCCACACTAGTCACAGTGGTCCCCTTGCTGTTTGTTCCTTAAACTTGCCTTATAGGGACTTGCCTCAGAGCCTTTGCTCTTGCTGTTCTTCCTGGCAGATTTTTCCCTGAGATACCTGAATGGCTTTCTTTCTCTTAACTTCATTCAGGTCCCTGCTCCAAAGTTGCCTTATCAAAATAAGATAAAAACAGAGAGGGAGGCAAACCATAAGAGACTCTTATATACAGAGAACAAGCTGAGGGTTGCTGGAAGGGTGTTTGGTGGGGCGATGGGCATAAAGATGGCACTTGCTGGGATGAGCACTGGGTGTTCTATGTAAGTGATCAATCACTAAATAACACTCCTAAAATCATTACTACACTATATGTTAACTAACTTGGATTTAGATAAAATTTAAACGTTAAAAAAAATTTAATAAAAAAATAAAATAAAAATTAAAAATAGCAATAAGAAAATCAGCTTATTAAATAAGCCTTCCTTTATCATCCTGTTTAAAATCATCATCAACAATGTTATGCTTACTTCTATTTTCCCTATCCACTTAAGTTTTCTCCATAGCACTTATAACACACTATATGTTGCCCTCCAGTAGAATGTGAGTTCTGTGAGCCAGGGATATTTATTTTTTTATTTATTTTTATTGCCTATTACAGAACCTGGCACATAGTAGGTATGCAATAAATATTTGTTGAATAAATGAATGAGTTGTAAAGGCTTTGGAGAATTTTAAACTGACGAATGGCATCATCTGACTTGCTTTGACAGGATCTTTTTGGCTACTGGTGTGAAGAACAGACTGAAGAAAGGCAAAGGTAGAGGCAGGGAGCCCAATTAGGAGACAGTAGTCCAGGTGAGAGATGCTGGTGGCTGGAGGTAGAGTGGAAAACTTGATAATGGGTTCGGGATAACTGCAAGATTTGGTTTGGGTAATGAGCTGCCATTTGCTGAGAGGAGGAAGTCTGGGAGAAGGAGGTTTTAATTGGGAAATGAGTTACCAAGAGAGATCCGGCTTTCTGGAGAAAGTGGTGATGCCTAAGAAGATAACGCAAAGAATGAGGGGTGGGACAGAAAGAGGGTGAAGGATTACAGGTGAGGGGAGCAGTAGTGAAAAATGCACGAATAAAACAGCACGGCTATTTTTGTCTAGAGCCAAAGCCAGTACAAGAACCATGACCTGAAGAGAAATTTAGTAAAACTGTTAACAGTTAAGGGCTCAGCACTGGGCCCTTCACCTACTTAATTCTTACAACCTTGCAAGAATAGCTCTCCTCTTTTGACATATGTGGGAGTCTGAGCTCAGTGGGATGCACTTAATTGCTTAAGGCTCCACAACCAGAAACTATCATGCTGGAATTTGAATACAGTTGGTCCCCACATCTCTTTGAGCTGCTTCCAATAAATCACATTCTGGTAGTTTTCACTTACTGAATACTTTTTGAGAAAAAAAATAAGAAGGTTTTCTAGATTAGAGTGGCTTGGGGGGGTGAGATCTTAGTATTACAATATCTATTTCACCCAACAGTAGTTAAAGTACCTATTAATAGGGGACCTTCTTTAAATGTCCTGGACATCAAGAGTTTCTAAGAATGCTCTATGAATTTAAGGGGGAATAGTTTACCTTCTGGGGAAATATGAAGCAGCTTGATGCCTTAGATCTGTGGTTTTTAAACCTTAGCATCATTAGAGTCACCCAGAGGACTTGTTAAACGACAGACTGGTCCCTCAACTGACCAAAATTTAGCATTTGTAACAAGTTCTTAGATGATGCTGATTTTGGTGCTCCCAGGACCAAACTGTAAGAATAAGAATCACTGCTAGTAGAAGAAAATGAAACCTCGGCCACCTGCCCCTACCAGATTTCATCCTTTGTCTCTGAAATCACTGATCCTGAGGAAAGTCTAATCCTCTCTTTGGATATATTAGATCCACCCATATTTGTGGAGAAAACTGCATGGCATTATGGTTTTAGGAGGACACCTGATTTTTCAATCCCACCTGTCCTGTGGCTTCAGTCAAGTTAGTTAATATATCTGAGGTTTGGTTTCTAAAATGCAGAGTTCATATCTATGAGTTGTTTTAACAATTAGAGATAACATATAAAATAGCTAGTATAATTTGGTAACATAGAAGACATTTCTTCTTCTTTGTGTAGCACTCATAAGTTAAGGCATGGACCTCCCTCTCATTTTTAGTTTTTACTCCATGTAATATTGGATTGCCTCCATTTGACGTCTTGATATGTAGCCCAAACTTCTGACTCTTTTAGCAGTTCGCTCTTGAAATTGGTATGGAATTTATATTATGCACTGAAAGGCAACCTCATTTGTTTATCGTGGAAGCACACTTAGTAATATTTGACTGCTTCCCAAAATTCCTCAAGTCTCAAAAAAGAAAAATTAGATAACCCCAATATTTTTTATCTAAATACTTCCTCAATGCATTTAGTAGTCTAAAATCATGATCGTAAAGCATAGGCTGAGAATTCTAGATCTCAGGTCTAGAGTGCTTCCATAGCTTTGTCAGTGTTTTTCCAAGCATGTTTGTAATATGTACAAACCACTGTATTTGACACTGTCCTTTCATTTGCATTGGTATCTCATCGCATCAAACAGGTGCTTTTTCTACTTCAGCTCTCATTCTTTTCCTGTTGCAAGTTATAGCTGAGTGTAGGGGGTTTTGCTTTGTTAGTCAACCAGAAAAGTAGGAGCCCTCACACTCACAGACCTCACTTTTAGATACAGATTAATTGGTTTACACATTGTCCCACTGAAATGCTTTTTAGGAAGTAATTTTCATCATATTTACATCTTATTTCAAAGTGACTTCCCAGTGTTTGGTTTTTTGTTTGGAATTCCACCAGAGGCTCTTCATCTTTGAAGATTTACCAACATAGATAAATCCATCCACTGTCTTTCATTTGAAGAGTTCTGATAATTTGTCCACCTACTAAGTTTGCAAAGGGTACCTGAAATAACTTGAGGAACCAGCATTCTATCAACTTGTAATTCCTGCATGTAGACATTAGTTAAAATAATATCTAAAAAGGTTTTATGTAAACTTTTAGACTTTTCTATTTTAATTTTTTTTAATTAATCATCTGAATATGGTAATATTAACTAAGTTACTCTCTTAGGAGACCTAATAGAAATTTCTTACTGAATATATACCTTAAGCCTAATTCCTTTTGAAGCAATGTGCTACATAAAACTGAACACTTCATTACCAACAAGGACAATGTTTTATTGAACAAGTCTATGTACAGTACAAAAAATTTCTTGAAATGAGACGCTATTGTTGAATTATTGCAGTTCAATGGCTCAGTTTTAATTTGTACTCTTATAAAATGCAAAGTAAAATAATTTAATGTTCAACAAGGAAGCACAAATTTCCTTTCTTGCTGAATCTGTAATATCTTTCACATATTAACAATTCCAAAATGCATATGCAGCATTTAGGCATTCTGAAAAGGTGTTTTACAGTACCAAATAAATTAAAAGATAAACACTATCATCCCTTTTAGGTTTTTCATCCATACAACAGTTTAAACCAAACATGAAAGGAGTACGGCTGAACCTTCAAGTGTGATTTGAAAAGAATCACAAGTTCAGTGTTATAAGTTATCTACTCATATAATCGGTGGTTTAAAAAAATGGATATGGCTAGAGCCCAAAGTACCAGTGTCCTTGTCCACGGAGATCCCTCTTTTCTGTAATATCTGAGCAGCAAAAATTCAGATTTGCTATTTTCTTGACCTTACTGAAACAGCAGAAAGTTAATGTTTAATGTTTTGAAGGAAATTTTTATTAAAAAAAAAAAAAAAGATTGAAACTTGGTCCATGTAAGATAAACACATCCTCAAAATAGAAGAAGTAGAAAAGTAAAAGAGAAGAACTGAGGAATAAGAAAGCTTCCTTTTCTTCCAAATCCCCAATGAGAACTGTTGGAAGTTTATGCACCCCATAAAAGCAAAATGATGTAAGTTTATGCTTTATAAGACATACATGATGAAATGTACACATTCTTTCAATAGCAATTATTTGAGATTATATAAAGAGGTTTAGAACAGCATAGCCAAATAGATTTTTATAAAACATTCCTTGATTTAATTATTTATAGGCCAATTTGATCTCAATGTTTCAGAAATAGTTTTCCCTTAGCAACACAAAAGTAGAAATAAAACCTCAAATTAAAGATAAAATTAACAAGTGGAATATGTTTAAAACCTCTTGATATGAACTGCATAATGAATAAAAATAACAATTTTCAGACATGGATTTATGTCAATAGTCACAACTTATAAAAAGTGAAAGTTAAAAGATGTGATAAAATGCTAAATTGTAATTTTAAACTTCTGGAAAATATACAAAGCAGAAATTATATTTAAAAAAAAAAAAACCTCACTGTCCAAATAGTGTCCAAACAGACTTTTTATTACATGATGTACTTTATATTGAACTGAAATAGAACTCAAGTATATTTTTAGCTTCAGGAAATATGGAAAACATTTTTTTTTTTAGTTGACCTTAACGGATTTAAAAATCTGATTGAGTTGCGTTTACTTATGTGTCATTTAAATGTAAATCCCACAGCCTAATGTAGGCTACACAACAAAACAAAAACTTAAATTTGATTGGAATGGATTTGTGACTATCACTTGCATAGTAGTGAATGAATAAATAATAAAATTGGGAATTTTTTTAAATCCTCATGGCCTGGAAATCCCAACTTGATAAAGTCTGGATGCTACCTTGAAGAAATGCCCCTTCCTTAGTGACTTCATTAAAGAAGCTATAATACTAAGGTCTGACAAGATTATCTGCTTTGAACAAAAACGTGTCTGTTTGAATAACTGGAATATTTGGTTGACGATGGCACATTAGTAGCTCCATTTTTTAAGAATTTGCCTTTGTATTTTTGTTCATTTTATCCCTGCTATAGATTAACACACTACTAGGTAAAAGATCACTAAATTTCCTCTTTTAGAGAATGTACAAGTGGAACATATCTGAGAGGGTATTTTAAAAAACATTTTGTGTTTGAACAATTCATTGACTAGTAAGTTAAAATCTTCCTTAGGAAAATTACTGGTCATCAAGGAAAATAAAAGCATCAATATATCTTAACTGTGTTCTTGCTGTGCAAATTTTTGTGTACATATTTCCTTTTATATATAAAAATTACTATTCAGACCAAATTCATCACTAATAAATAAGAAAGCATGAGTAGTATGGCTTATTTTAGAATTAACTCTCCTAACTGAATAAAACCAATGAATTCTTGACCTGATTTTAGCTGACATTTTTTTTTACAGCCAGTTATTTTTATAGGACTGTACTTAGATAACTCACATTAATGTCTAAAAGGACCTTACTATGAATCATCAAGCAATGTCCTAACACTACTCTATATACAAATAGAAATATCCCAGTGTGCTTATACCATTATTCACATTGAGTTATTTGCAATTCAGTGTTTTCCTTCAATTAGATAGCCTTTAATGGTCTTAGATTCCTCCCATCTCTCCTCAAAGTTACTGATGGTTCTTTTTCTATTTAAGATTGACACTGCTGCCTTTAAATACAACTCATTGGTATTACCAAAATGGAAAGTGGAGCTTATTAGCAAAGTGTTTTGTTTTCTTTTGTTTAATTTTCAGTGCTGGCATGCCATTCATTGAACTCTATCCTGTCTAATCAATCATCTGGAAACAAGTTACAATCTTTTATGGATAGCATGGTGATAAATCAAATTTTATTTTCATGTATCAGTTTTTAAATTATAATAAACCAAATACCAATAGTTCTTTAAACCGTGTTTGACGAGAAGGGGAGGACATAATCTGATTATGCATGACAAGAAAACAAATTTCTTTTGTAGAATACTTTAAGCTGTTTATTGTAAACCACCCCCGCTTCCCCCCCCCGTTTTTTTTAATAACTGGTTAACTTTTCCCTTTCTGTAAGGCCATAGCTGGTTTTCCTTTCTGACTAGTTGCCCAAACATGTTTCTCACATAGGTAAAACTGAACATGCTGCATTAATAGTCATCAACTTTTTAAAAAATGTGGTTTTCTGGATAACTGGTACTTTGGGAGTTTTTTAATAACCCTTTTGGAGTCTAAACCAGCACATCTCCTCTCTGAGTTCATTCTAGAAAATGTGCTTTGTCTTTATCTTTAGTAAATCCAAGACCGCTTGAAAATTAAGGCCATCAGGAAAATAGCAAACTGATGATGCAATTTCTTGCAGTGCTTTTTTCACACTACTGCTTGATCGACAGATCATTCTGAAACATTTTTATCAGGCACCTGTAAAACAGAACATGTCTGTTAATTCAAATTTTATAGTTCAACTGGAATTCTAAGTTAGATTCCTATTTTACCCCTTACTCATTCAAAAAATATTGTTATTAGTAGAAAAGCAAGCTTTTCTTTTGCTCAATTTTTTTCAGTTATTTTCTGGTTCTTTTTCACTTCTGTTTCTATAATAGAAGCTCAGCTTCACTTGGTTTATATTCTGGCATGCAGATGAAAAACATTTCCATCATAATTACTTCATTTCTAAAATTTTTATTACATGAAATCTGCAATGAAGAAAATGTCTTGGACACACAGTGAAGAGTATGATCAAAGAACATGAAAAACCATGTACAAGTTCTGGCTTCCACAAGTTCATAGGCTGTACCTATGCAAATTACTCACTTGTGAACTTCAGTTGCTTGATCTATGAAACAGGAATAGTAATATCACCTTCATAGTAGTGGAATGGATTGAAAGAAATAACATATGGGGTGGTGCTTTATAATCTGCACTATGCAAATGTTAACTTTCTTAACCTCATAAAGATCTATGGCATTTTCTGTTTCTACAGATAACACCTACTAAGAAGATAGAAGACTTACTTTCATCATCTGAATCAAATCCAAAGAGTGTCTGACATTTCTTTTGTGCAAGGTGAGCCTCAAGTGCTTCTGCATTACAGTAGGTGGTCAGGCATTTGCCACATCTTAATCTTTTCACGGATTTTTTACAAACGTTATCTTGATCAGAACAGGCATCTACTCTATCAGTCAGAAATTTTCTGCGTTTTGGCATACTAAGGTACCGTTCATCAAGGTAACTGGGAGGCAGTGGTCTGACATACGGCTTTGTTAAAATTAAGCCATATGAAGTATGTTCACTCGTCAGATTTGGTTTGGAAGGTGCCTGAGATACTGGCAGGGTATTATGTTCTTGTGGTACAACACTGGGTAAAATGGAACCATTTTCTGTCCTGATTCTGTTTGTATCAGTTTTCAAAGCAGGCTCTGACGAAACTAAAGGTGTCTGCTCTGTTCCACTGTGTCCATTGACTAAATCACTAATACTATAATTACTTTCAGAATTTGGCTCTATGTCAGGCATCTTTTGGTCTATCAAGCTTATATCAGAAACAGTGTCGTCAGAATGTTCATTTCCATTCTGAACTAAACCATCTGTTTTCTTCTCCATACTTTCTGTACACGTCTTTGGTTCTGTGGAATCTTTCCTTGATTTGCTAGTAGAAACTGGCAGAGTGAGAGTTTGTTTCTCATTACTAGATGAGTCTTTTTCCTGATGATTAGGATTTGAGTCTGTAAGAACATCCCAAAGAATTGTTTCACTTGGTTGTGCGGAGGATTCTGGTGTTTTACTCAAATAGTGCTGAGCTTCATGTTCATAGAGCAGAGGAAGATCTTCAAAAAGCTCGTGACATTCTGGAAAACTACACTGAGCTTGAAATATCCTGTGACTTTTTGTGTGCTGAGCAAGCTGGAATGGCAACTTAAATGACTCGTTGCAATTAAAATGCAAACAGAAGTACACATTTGGGTAGCTGTGTCTATTAAGGTGATCTATAAAATGTTGAGAATCTTCAAATTGTCTTTGACAGAATTTGCATTTTCCTTTGCTCCACTTCATTACCGTTTGCCGCACATTTAAATCAGTTGGATGTACAGTCCTTGCATGTTTATTTAGAAATCCGATTCTTTTAAATATCCTGACACAACCAAGAGCAGGGCACTTAAAGTTCCCTTCTTGATCTGTAGCATATATCTCTTTTGGATGGCACACAGTTCCATTGATTTTATGAAGTACGGAAGTTTCTTGATTCAGGTCATAATCGTCTTCTTCATAATCACCTTCTTCATCCTCTTCCTCCTCATAGTCATCCTCACATACAGGCAAAGGTTCTGAGACATTATTTAAAGAAGTATCAGGATTCCCATTTTCAATCATGTTCTCAATTACATCTTCGGATACACTTATGGGAATTTCAATGAATTCAGCCACATGTGCAGGGATGACCTCTTTGTTTCCATCACTGGAAGCAGTAATTGTGTCTGCTTCCAAATCCTTATTATCAGAATTCCCATTCTCAAATGAAATGAAAGCATCGGAACAATTTATTTCTTCCACAGTGGGGATTTCTTGATCCTCCTGTTGAGCTGCAGCAATTTGCTGTCTTTGTATTTTCTTAACATGATTCTTTAAATGCTTCTGCATAAGTCCTTTGTTTCTAAATTTCCTACCACATATCACACATGAAAAACTGCCCTTTTTCTGATGAGCCTGGGCATGCCTTACAATGTGACCACCTAGAAATTCCTTGTTACATAACATACACCGATGCCTTGGGACATTGTGATCTACTTTGGAAACATTAAGAGCCATAAGATTTTTCTTTGTATTAATGTGACCCTTAGGTTGCACTCTAGACAAATCATCAGGATCAGGCTCTCCAGTGCTCTGATCGGTAAGAGAGTCAAGCCCTTCATCTAAACCTTGCTGTTCCACTGCCTTTTTCAGATTACCTGTAGAATTTTCCAGTGTACTTTCATTTAGAAATCTAACTGCTGATTTATCACTCAATAATGCTACACAGTTTTTCTTAATCATTACGAAGTTCCAGAATTCAGGATCAAAAAACAATCCCTTTTTCAAAATCGGAAGTAATTCAAAACGAACTCGATTTTGAACACTACTTGTGCCTTCGTTATATTCCTCATCTGGACGTTTGTAAAGCTCTTCAACAGTATGATAAGCTTCCAGGGAGCGCTCAAGAAAAAATATTGAGAGTGCACAAATCCTGAGGATCTCCAAATCATTTGGCAAAAAATGTGCAATTGTTTTATATATTAAACATTTAGTTTTGGGATCATCATGAAGATCTAGTTGTAGGGCACAACCACATATTTCGACACAGATTTGTAAGCCATCTTCTTCAACCTGTAAGAGGAAAAATATTACTAAATACCTTTGTAAAAAACATTTTTACATTGTTTTATTTTTTTAAATATAACTCTGAAATGAGAGCTAAATAAACACATTATGCTACATGTGCAGTTTTCCTCATCAGGTAGCCTTATTTTAATTCTTCTTTAATATAGAAGTAAATCTTTCTTCTTTAACTTGACAATAATCTGGAGGAGATAGCATTTTAGCTTCCAATATAATTAGTTTTTAAGTTTGACAAACCCTACTAATCGATAAAAAATGCTTCATAACCTTATGGTGATTAAGGTTTCTTACAAATCTAGCCCCCCATTTATTTTAGGTACCAATCTTACATTCTAAGGTAGAAGGGTTAAATTGAATAATGCTTAAATTAAATAAATGTTTAAAGCATTTATCAATTTTGATGTTTAAAAAGAGCTAGATTTTAAAAAAAAAGACTGCTTACAGACATTCATAAACCTGCACTAAAAACATTACTTATCTTATTAAATAATATTATTTATCCAAGTAAGAGGAAAAGTGGGGCCCACATGAACAGGGCAATTACAGTCTTTCCAAATCTAATAAAAATCAAAATAATGAACCTACTTGGAAGTTATCTGAAAATTATCAAGCTTTGAAACTTACTGATGACTCAAAGGTAACTGAACTTGGGAATTTGTTATGTGTCCACCTTAACTCAAATTATAAATGATGCCTCTAGTGATCAGAAATGATCTAAATGCTTGTTTGAATAGAAAAAAGATACAATGATAATATGTCTTTAAGATTGTGCGTGTGTGTGTGTGTGTGTGTGTGTGCTCACATGCACATGCGCTGCCTGCATATGTAGATGATAGGGAGGAACACTACCTTGCCAGCCTCATGTCTTCTTAGTCCTTTATGTGCTTTGTAGTCCTGCTTGACTACTCACTTACATTTCCACAGGCAGACCTTAACTTTGCATGTTATAATCCCATGTTATCTAGGTAGTAAATTTCTACCCGTTTCCTGTTCATTTTTTGAGAGTCAGTTTTACTCTGGAAGTTTTTCTCCCCATTCATATTCTGGCCCCAGCCCTGGAGTAGAGTTAAACATCCCTCTTCTTTCCACTGAGAATAGTTTATACTGATTTATAAAAAGTACATATGTATTGTTTTGTAACTGTATATGCCCCTACGCCCTGACTTTGGATTCTTAAATCACAGGGACAGTATCTCATTTTTTATATCCTCCTGTTGTTAACATAGAAGTTGGCATAATACATTGACCTTTAAATAAATGTTTGCAAATATGAATGGGATTGGATCTATTCTACTGACGTTAGCTTTCTCCTATGTAAATCCATCATTTCAGCTTGGAATCTTTTTCTGAACTCAATTTTTTTATTTCTTCGTATCTATCACAATTAGATATTTCCACCTAGATTTTCCAGATATAGTAAATTAAAAATTCACTGCTTCAAAACAGAATTCCTTCTCTCTCTCCTAAGTTCTATCTAAATCCTCTGTCTTAACTCATGAAATTATCATGTATCCAGGTGCCCAATTCTAAAATTTTTAAGATCATAGGGCACCTGAGTGGCTTAGTTGAGTATCCAACTTCAGCTCAGGTAATGATCTCATGTTCATAAGTTCGAGTCCCATATCAGGCTTGCTGCTGTCAGCGCAGAACCCTCTTCGGATCCTCTGTCCCCCACTTTCTTTGTCCCTCCCCAGTTTGTGCTCACTCACTCTCTTAAAAATAAACATTTAAAAAAATTAAAAAGAATAAAACTTTAAAAAAAAAATTCAAAATCATCACAAAATGCAACAGGATACTTCCTTACCTGAAATCCTTCAACAATCGCAATATATTTATGGACTGAGTTCCAACTTTCAGTGCGGCATGCAAGTCCCTTAAGTATTTCCAACAACCACCACCCACCTGCCCTACAACTTCAGGCAGTCTCTGACTAGTTTCATCTCCCACACACTTCCTCACATTTTTCTCCTACCATATTAATGCTAATAGACACTTGTGAGAAAAACAATTGATGTAGTGAGGCAAAAGTGCTCTGTAAACTGCAAAATCCTTTACATGTTAGTATTCTCCTCCTCTGTCGTTTAAAACCCAGCTTAAAGCATCTTCCTCTGTGAGCCTTTTCAGATAAGCCATTTGTAAGGTCTCATTCTTCTGAATTCACACGGCATTCTTTTTGCTTCTTCTCAGAGCGCTAAAGCACGTATGTGATTTATTCCATCATTAAAGATGTTTTTAGTAGAGTATACACAGTTAAGCACATTTTCAATATGTATTTCATCTTTGAATTTTTCCTCTTATATTCTCATGTTGAGTAGACATGTGAAAATAAGAAAGCTTTATGACAACTGGCTGAACATCACCTATATTGTAAACTTTGCATAACAAAACTCAACTTTTGGTGCAAATAAGAATCCTATGTATATATATGGATACATTTTTATTTTTTAAAAAGTTTTACTGGGGCGCCTGGGTGGCTCAGTCGGTTGAGCATCCAACTTTGGCTCAGGTCATGATCTCACGGTTTGTGAGTTCGAGCCCCGCGTCAGGCTCTGTGCTGACAGCTCAGAGCCTGGAGCCTGCTTCGGATTCTGTGTCTCCCTCTCTCTCTGCCCCTAACCCACTCACATTCTGTCTCTCTCTCAAAAATAAATAAACATTAAAAAAAAAATTAACAAACAAAGTTTTACTGGTGATTCTGGTGCAATTTAAATATTGAGAAGGAGGGTGCCTGGGTGGCTCAGTCAGTTAAGTGTCCAACTTCAGCTCAGGTCATGATCTCACAGTTCGTGGGTCAAGGCCCGCATTGGGCTCTGTGCTGACAGCTCAGAGCCTGGAGCCTGCTTCAGACTCTGTTGTCTACCTCTCTCTCTGCCCCTTCTGTGTTCACACTCTGTCTCTCTCTCTCAAAAAAAATTTTTTTAAATAAATAAAAATAAAAATAAAAAAATATTGGAAGGATTCTAAAACATAGCTTGTTTGGTTTTCTTTCCCTTTTTGATGGGGGTAGAGATTAACTTTGACAATGCATTTTTTTTTAAATGTTTATTTTTGAGAGAGGGAGAGAGAGAGGGCGAGTGGGGGAGGGGCAGAGAGAGAGGGTGACACAGAATCTGAAGCAGGCTCCAGGCTCTGAGCTCTGAACTGTCAGCACAGAACCTGATATGGGGCTTAAATTCATGAACAGCGAAATCAGGACCTGAGCCAAAGCTGGATGCCTAACAGACTGAGCCACCCAGGTGCCCCAACAATGCATTTGAATGACATTTCACTGTTTAATAATGAAGCTATGAATGCAGTTAGTAAAATAAAATCGGAAATTTACAAAGCTCTCTGAATATAATGCTGCTAACTTTATATCATGGGAATATAATCACTACACGGTCATACATCTAATGAATGACATGATAATTAGTGTGAAAAATGGATAAATTTATAAGAAATATTAAAATACATTATTTATTGGATGTTCCTTATATATTTAAAAATAACCCACATATAGATTCAGCCAAATGGAGCTACCTAAAATGTAGGGTAGCTTTATCTTTCCTATCTTGGTATTCAAGGTTCTGTTAATATTTGAGGGGAAAAAGTTAAAGCGTTTGCAGGATCCAGTTTCATGCCTATGTAAGAGTCTTACACAGAACTGTATTCACTTTTAAGTGACCATGAAAAACTTACTTCAGAACTATTTTTAAAAACAGGTAATGAATTTTACTGTTACTTCAAATAAATACTTTAAAAATTTGTCAGATTTCAAAAATGCTTCAGAATTCATTGTTCCTTTTCACCTTAACACCAGACTTAAAATTATGAACTATATTTTTCTGTGAAAGTGACCTATGTATATACAAAGTTCATTTGCAAATAAGTTAAGATTCTACAAACAGGATTTAGGATAATGTTAAAAGTGACACTTTTAATTTTAAAGAAAAGAGATAATTACTTCTTATCGAAGCAGTTGTTCCCATATTAAATTTTAAGTAACAGTAAATTGGCAGTTTTTCGGTCTTTTTTCAGTTATTTTCACTTATGTAAATGCTTAGTACCAAGTTGGGAGATTGCAGTTGGGGAAAGGGAAGGATATGATATGTGGCCTTTGAATCCTCCTTCTTTTCAGAAACATTTTATCATAAAAGATTCAAGTTTCGGTAAACTGTCATTTACATTTCATTTAAAATTAAGGGATAAATATATCCTATTTACCTCATCTTTAATGATTTTCATGAAAGGAAATATGACTCTCACATTAGTTGCTGTTCTTAAAAGCTGGTAGCATTGATCTACAAAAACTTGCTTTGAAGGATTAGACTTAAGCTGAAGTTTACTCCATATGAAAATCAACTCCCTGTAAATGAGAAAAAAAAAGAGAAATATTAAAAATAGAGTTTATTCAAATACAGGCATTAGCTATCTTTTGCTGATTCTATAGTACCCTGGCTGCGATGGATACAAAATGGGCATAAATGGATGTTATGTTAACCTCCAGCTACTTCTGCTACCTGTATGGGACAAAAAGAGAGATCAGAAATTGTAATCTTCAGTGATAAGGAATGAATTCCAATCATATGCTGACAAACCCAAGGCACCTCTAGTACATGATAACAAATTCTAATCCCGGTGTACCTATATCAATGATATTACTTTAAAAAAATAAACTTTGACCTTTAATTAATACTTTATTTGTAAATTTAGAAATCAATTTTGTATACTTTCTATAAAGATATGTCCACGTTTTTCATTTTCAATCTATTAAGATACCTGTTGTGGTATAGGTTTAAAGTGTAAGACACTGTAGTACTGATTCTGAAATTTTATGTTTAAGATCATCTATTCTTCCTTAAGATGTAGTATTTTTAAACAGAAAAGCTATGGGCCATTTAAAGCATTTCACAGGTAGATTGGTTTCTAAGATGTGACCAAGGTTATTAGATGGACAAAGGAGGAGCAGCAGTGGGTCTTGAGGCAAAGGAAATCAACATATAATTGATATGTTTAGGTATGCCATTCTAGTAAATTATAATTCTTTAAAGTGTGTCAAGTTACATAAAGCATCATAATCTAAAAAGTATTAAGATAATTGATGAAAATGGTTTTGTTTGTTTGTTTGTTTTTTAAGTGATTTACTGAGCATGTACTTTGAGCCCAGCACATGCAGCTATTAAGTCTAAGGATAGCTTGACTACTATCGTGAAGGTGTACATAGTCTACTTAGAGAGACAATACAGAAAGCACAAAACAGAAAATAATGGCAAGCAACACAGAAGTAGTAAAACCAAAATTCTGATTCCATCTTCTTCTAGCTGTATGGGTGTTAATAAGTTTCAGTTCACAACCCCACTTTTTTTGCATATAAAAGCTCACCAGGTTTCACACTTTGCTCCCAAATCTGTAGCTCTGACTTCTTTCCCAATTTCCATTTGTGGATATTTCAATTTAGATTGCTTTCTATCACCATAACCCACTTAGAATGAATAATACTCCTACAAAATTGATTATCTTTTGCTAGGTCAGTCAATGACACTAAACATTCCTCGAACCTGTTTGGTTCTCATCTGTTTATTTTCCACAGCCTTTGTATTCTAATTATATTTTTGCCCATAGCCATACCATTCTTTCTCAGTGCTACCACCTTAGGCCCTCTAATTTTACATATGCACTTCTACAGCTGCTAAACTGCTCTGTTTCCAGACTTTCAAATAATTTCATCCAGTGCTTATTCCGTATGTCACATAGTATTAACAGCAACAGAAACGTGGGTTTTGGAGTCGGGATAGGATTATAGTCCTGGGCACTCTTCAAGGTTAGTTAATGTGCTTTGTTTATTCTCATTTTTTTTTATGCTAATTGCTGTACTCAGAAAGTACCTCATTTCTAAGATGAGCTTATCTTTCAGAGTCCATTATCAAATACCCCTTCTTCGTGAATGCCTTCATGAATACCCCAATCTAAAGTGATAACTACCTCAGAATAGATCTATCCCTCTTGTTGGTTTCATGCCTTTCATGTATTTCCTTGTTGACATTTTATGGGGCCTGTTCCCCCAACTGTTGTTAATCCCCGTTGTTAATCTCAGTGACACATTGTATAGTGGAGGTAGTAGCAAAAACATGAGACTGGGAATAAGAGATTTCTCATTAGGGCATTCTATACCAAACGGTGTGATATTACCCAGTTCACAGTGAGCCATCTTTTTCTGGAAATAACCTACTACACAAGGTTGGAACCCCAGTAACCATTTGAACTATGTGACCGTCCTCACCCTCCTTACGATATTAATTATAGGAAACTGACCCCAGTCAGGCCGGTCAGAGTCCCTGGAATGTTCTCAACTCTAAACTATGAAGGCTGGAGACTGTTGACATTCCTTCCGGTCTGCAACAGGAGAGAATGAAGTCAACTGGCAGAAAAATCAGTGTCCCTGGAAGCAGTTATCTTTGGGGACCTATTCTATCCTTCCCCTTTTTTTGTCATGACCCAGTATTTTTTCCATGTGCACTAACTTTTTTCCTAAACTAATTAGACATAGGATGCTATCACTTGCAAATTGACTAGTATAAATTCTAACTCCATTTTATTACCAGCTAGGTGGCTTTTATCCCTTTTATCCAGTTTTCTTAGACATAAAAATAATGGACAGTTAAGTGAAAACACCTAGGTGAAATGTCTGGTATGTACTGATGTTTCATAAATCACTAACTTCCTTTATTCTTTCCTTATCTTTATAATCTTAATAGTACCAACCAGTGAGATTTATTCAACAAATATTTGCTAGTTAATAAAGTGGTAAAAAAAAAAAAATGTCTTCCTAAATGCTAAGAGCATTTAGAGGGAGCCTCTTGAGGAAATCTATTAAGGGAAATTGCAGACCCAGAATGATGTATAAGATGATGGTGGACATTCTAAATAGGGGTATTTTATAAACAAAGGGATGAGATAAAAGGCAAGCAGATTACTGTGTTTAAGAAGACCTGGCAGATCTCTGCAACAGATTTAAAGACAAAAAATAAAAAATGATAGTTGGAAATTAGGGGAGAGTATTCATTGCACTCATTATTACACAGATCAATGTTTAACATATTAGAAATGTATATATTCTCCAACTTGCTCCAAAAAATAAATTGAGACTCCTAATAGACATCCTTAGGGTACACTATTATTATTTTTCTTTTTTGAAGAGAGAGATCTCATTTCCCTTTGTTTCTGTTAATTCAGGATGAAACTTGAACAAAATGTAATCCCAAGATTCTAATAAATTTGCCAGGAAAGGGCTGCCAGAATGGATTTTAGCTTTCTAAAAGTAGGCAAAGCAGAAATCTCAGGATATGATTATGAAGCTCCATTTTGACTGAATTTATAAAAGGGGTATCAGGTTTTACTTGTACTTTAGATTTTGAAGGAAAACAAAATGCTCTGAAAACCCACAATAGTCTTCTTTGCTCATGAGCAAACAGTGTTGATGAAGCTTACATTTTCTTCTCAAATAGAAGTCCTTTAGAAAACATAGCTCCTATATGGTACACAAACACATTTCCCGGGTAGCTAGCTACTAATAAAATCATCAAGTAACAGGCTGCAGAGAATGTAGGCTATAACAGGGTCTACAGCCACCTTTACAACATACATTTTTTTTATGTTTGATCTATTTATAGTAAGTAATATTTAATAGAGGCTGTGAGTCAGGCTGCCTGGGTTTGAATCTTAGCTTCATTATTTACTTCATTACTTCATTATTTACATGGCATTATTTACATGGGAATGTATATATGAAATACAGACTATAGGAAGCACTCAGAAGATATTAGTAGCTGCTGTTATTATTACTACTACTTGTTATTGTTAGCAATGGCAGAGAAATGGGGTTGGTTGCTTGCTCTACTGGCTTCAGATAGACCAAAACTGGACTATGGATCAGGTTCTGTCCGCAGAGACGGGGGAGATGAGGTAAGCTGGTTCATAGGGAAAGCCAAAATGAGACAGACAACACAGACCTTGGAGGCATGAAAGAATCCTGCTCTTCAAGTTATGGTGAAAATCAACTTTTAGAAGTAAGAGAAAAGGACCCCAGCATTCAGAAATATTGAGGAGAGGTAGAAGAAATAAGAGAGCAGGTAATCAGTACCCCGCCCACTCAGAAGGACGGACAAAGGAACAGGCTGAAGATTCCTTTCCAGTTAGGCAGCTGGGAGTCACACACCCAGCTTCTATTCTTAGAAGGTGCCAGTGGGTGGGGGCAGGAAAGATAGGCACTCTTCTATTTTTAAGATCCCTCCCTAAATAGTAAAATGGTTAGCCAAAAGAAGAAAGCATTTTTTTGTTTGTTTGTTTGTTTGTTTGTTTGTACTTGGGATTTCAGTTTACTTATGAGCATATTAAAATGAAGAGGCTAAAGATATTCTGTTGGTTTAATATAGTCAAAGTCAGAACATTCCTTTACGCATAGGAAAAGATCTACTTTAACAGTCATGATTATATTTCAGAATAACTACATATCAAGAAATGATAACTCTTTAAAAACTATTTAAAATTGTCTTACCACTGCCTCCTGATCCCCTCCTCTCTTTGAAATTCCAATTTACATGGTAAACTTTTTAATACGAATTTGCATCATCTAAATAAAAATATACTTCCCTGGAAGATAAGTCCACTAATTTCTAGACCCAGCTCTGCTACTAATTAGCTATTTGACTCTATCTCTGAGTCTGAAGATTTTAATCTATAAAATAATAATATTAAATGAGTTTATCATTAAATTCATCTTCTAGGTATTCTTTTAAATATTTTTAAGAATTTAGGTCCAAGATGGCGACGTAGGCAGACCCTGAACTCACCTCCTCCAGGGACACAACAAATCTGCACCTACACAGAGAGCAATTCCTCCTGAAGAACTGAGGACTGACTGAACAGCTGAACAACAAAAGTAAGAGCGACCACATAGAGAATGGCAAGAAAGACGGAGACATGGTAATAGGGAATCCCCACTCTCACCCCTGTAAACTGCAGTGGGGAGGGACAGTAATAAGGGACTATGAGCAGATTCATCTGCTCTGAGGTACAGAAAAAAAAGTTGCAGTTTAAAAGGGCAACTAGAATATAAAGGATCTAGCCCTAGAACTCTGCCAAATGGCAGGGAGACTGCTGGAACTTTCTCTAGGTCAGTGGGGCTGTCAAGCACCACAGTTTACACATTCCCCATCCACCTTGACAGCATGGACAGGAGCATGGTCCAGACACCCTACCACCTCAATGAGCCCTGGTCCTCTATCCATACCAGCCCCAACTGTCTCACTAAGGAGGCCCAGTACAGTGCATACCGGGTCACCCTTGTCAGTGTACACTGTAGCTCAAGACTACTTGACAAGGTAACACAGGCACAAAGCACCCTGGAACGCTCCAGACCCACACCACTTCAGCTCCAGACAACTTGCCAGGACACTGTGGTCCACACCTGCTTCTACTCCAGCTGCCCGAAAAGGGCACCCCACACAGAATGCCCCAGGATGCCTCAGCCTGCACCCACTTTAGCTTCTGCTATCACCCACAACACAAGAGAGCCCTGAGACCACCCTGTACCCACTTCAGCTTCAGCTGTCCTGCCGGTGTGCCCTCTGTACAGAAAACCCCAGGAGCAGCCCAGCCTACACCTACTTCAGCTCTGGCCGTCCCACCAGCATGGCCCCAGCACAGGGAGTCCCAGGACATTCAGCCTATGACAGCTACAGCTCTAGCCAGCTAGCCAAAGTCATCAGGCACACACAATCCACACAGGGGATAACCATACACAGGATCATTCCTTCAAGTTTAGGAGAAGTAGCTATTCCACCTAATTCACAGAAATAAACACAGAAAGTCAAGCAAATGGGGACAGAGGAATATGCTCCAAATGAAAGAACAAGACAAAGCCTCAGAAAAAGAACTAAATAGAACAGGGATAAGCGATCTACCTGATAAAGAGTTCAAAGTAACAGTCATAAACTCAGGACTTCAACAAAGAAAGAGAAAAAATAAAAATAAATAAATAAATAAATAAAATTTTTAAAAAATGAGTATGGCTTAAGGGCTATCTTGGATAACACTGAGTAAACAAACATTTACATTACAGGGGTCCCAAAAGAATGAAGAAATAATACCTTAAAACTTTCCCAACCTGGGGAAGGAAAGAGACATCCAGGCTCAGGAGCACAGAGAATTTGGATCAAGGTGAACCCAAGGAGATCCATACCACTACACATAATAATTAAAATGTCAAAGAGGAAAGATTTTAAAAAGTATAGTTCCTTACCCAGCACTATGAAATTAAAAGCTCTGAGAATAGGCATGAAAACCTGCATTAAATAACAAGCTTTCTGTGTGACCTTATGCTTACTAAAGTTTTTAAAGAATTACTTGATATCAGAATGACAGATTTTAAATTCCTTAAGATTGCTTAATGCGTGTACCAGTTTATAATTATGTGTGTATATGGTGGGGTTAGGGGGTGATGCATGGGACAGAAGAGTGCTAAAGTTTGACAGACCTGATAGTCTGGGAACTGGTTATGAAAATGACAGTTTTCTTGAGAGTGGAGAGTGTGGCAATCGGGACAACAGAGAGAAAGTATATGAATACACAGTGATGACTGAAATGTCTTACGTTTATGGTGCCTGATAGCTGTGGTCCGTGCTGTAAATCGCTCTGTGAAATCGTGTTATGGTGATAGTTTTCAAACTATTATGAGAAATAAACTAGATAGACGGAAACATATCATGTAAAACATGTATTTAAATTTGACCGATTCCAGGGAGTGTGGGTGTGACTCAGTCAGTTAAGCATCTGACTCTTGTTTTCGGCTCAGGTCATGATCCTGCAGTTTGTGAGATTGAGCCCCATGTCAGGCTCTGCACTGACAGCTCAGAGCCTGCTTGGGATTCTCTCCTCCCCTGCCCCACCGTCCCCTGCTGTGCGGGTGCACACATGCACACTTTCTCTCTCAAAATAAACATAAGATTTTTTTTCACTGATTCCTAAGAGATAAATATTGGTGTTCTTAGGAATGTGGTATCCTTTTAAAGCCCAAATATCTCATGACTCACTATTTTGGATAATTTTTCTCACTACCACTCTCAAACCAATATATAACTTTAATTTAACATGCTGTAACCACCAGGATGAACAATTCAAATAACCTAGCAGTTTATCTTATTTCTTAACTTTCTTATCTTCAGTGACATCAGTCCTGGAACTTCTTTCTTAAGAAAAATAAACAAACTTTAAATAGAGACAATATATACTGAAGGCTTTCTACTCTATTAAAATTTGCCACTAATGTTAAGCTGATCTATTAAAGAGAATGTTTGTGAAAAATAAATATGTATTTTAGAATTTAAAATTCAAAAGTATTGGTTTAAAAATGTCTTATATAAGCCCATATCATTTTAGATTATTATGTTGGGCAAATGAAACCTAGTTATCCTTTAAGAATTAGTGAATGTTGGGGTGCCTGGGTGGCTCAGTTGGTTAAGTGTCCAATTCTTGATTTCTTGAGATCATCTGTCACATGATCTCATGGTTCATGAGATTAATCCCCACATCTGGCTCTGCACTGATAGGGCAGAGCCTGCTTGGGATTCTCTCTCTCCCTCTCTCTGCCCTTCCCTCCCTCACATGTGTGCACATGCTCTAAGTAAATAAATAAACTTAAAAAAAAAAATTAGTAAAATGTCCAAGTGGTAGGATGTGTGTGTCTGTGTGTGTGTGTGTGTGTGTGCACGCACGCATGAGAACTGGGAAAAGGAAGGCAGAAGTTATTAGAATCTTTTAGAATTATTCATGATTTCACCTAAAAGGATTTGAAGATATGTACTAAAAACATTCTAATACCGCATTCTAAATTACATTATTTCTTGGTAAACCTGATGTTTCATATATCCTACTAATCATTTTTAAGTAGCTTTAAAAAGGTTTTCACAAACTGGGGCGACTGGGTGGCTCAGTCAGTTAAGCATCTGACTTTAGCTCAGGTCATGATCTCTCGGTTCATGAGTTCAAGCCCCATGTCAGGCTCTGTGCTGACACCCGAATCCTGGAGCCTGCTTCAGATTCTGTGTCTCCCCCTCTCTCTGCTCCTCTCATGCTCTGCCTCTCAATAATAAATAAACATTAACATTTTTTTTAAATGTTTTCACAAACTAATATACAATACCATTTATATTAGCATCCCAAGAATGAAATACTTAGGCATAAATCTAACCAAATAATTATAAGGTCTACATGAGGAAAATTATAAAACTAATGAATGAATCAAAAAACTAAAATGGGAGAGATATTCCATATTCATGAATAGGAAAACTCAATATTGTCATGATGTCAATATCTTGATCTACAAATTGAATTAAATCCCAATCAAAACCCCAGCAGGTTATTTTACGGGTATCAACAAATTGATACTAAAGTTTATATGCAGAGGAAAAGACCCAGAATAGCCAATACGATATTGAAGAAAAAAGTTGGAAGACTAACGCTAATAAGGACATTGTTGTATTGGTGAAAGAAAAGACAAATACATCAAGAGAACAGAACAGAAAAGAGCCCAGAAACAGACCCCCATAAATATAGTCAACTGGTCTTTGATAAAGGAGCAAAGGCAATAATACAGTCGAGTGGAGATAGTCTCATCAACAAATGGTGCTGGAATAACTGGACATCCACATGCAAAAAAAAAAAAAAAAAATCTAGACACATGCTTTATACCTTTCACAAAGATTAACTCAAAGTGGATCACAGACATAAACAGAAAATGCAGAACTATAAAACTCCTAGTAAATAAGCTTCTGGGTATGGTGATGCCTTTTTACAATACTATAGTCATGAGCCATGAAAGAAATAATTGATAAGCTCGTCTTTGTTAAAATTAAAAACTGTGCTCTGTGAAAGACAATATCAAGAAAATTAAAAGATAAGCCACAGATTGGAAGAAAATATTTGTAAAAGACACATCTGATAAAGGACTATTACCCAAAATCTACAAAGACCTTTTAAAATTCAACAAAAAGAAAACTAATAATCTAATTTAAAAATGGGCCAAAAATCTTAACAGACACCTCACCAAAGAAGATATACAGATAAAAAAACAAGCATATGAAAAGATGGTCCCCACCATACGTCATCCGGGAAATACAAATTAAAACAAGATACCACTATACTCCTATTAGAATGGCCCAGTTTTGTAACACTGACAACAGCAAATGCTGGTGAGGATGAGCAACAGGAACTCTTATACATTGCTGGTGGGAATACAAAACAGTACACCCACTTTGGAAGACAGTTGGGTAGTTTCCTTCAAAACTAAACACTCTTATACATTTCAGCAGGTGTGCTCCTCAGTATTTACCCAAAGGAGTTGAAGTTTATGTCCACACGGAAACCTGCACACGAATATTTACAGCAGCTTTATTCATGATTGCCAAAACTTGAAACCAACCAAGATGTCCTTCATTAGGTGAATGGATAAATAAACTGGTAATCCAGGCAATGGAATATTATTCAGCACTAAAACGAAATGAGCTATAAAGCTATGAAAAGACATGGTGGAACCTTAAATGTACATTACTGAGTGAAAAAAGCCAATCTGAAAAGGCCACACACTGTATAATTCCAACTATACAATATGGTGGAGAAGGTAAAACTATGACAATAGTAAAAACATCAGTGGTTTCCAGAGGTGAGGGTTGGGAGACGGAGAGAAGAAATGAACAAGTGGGGAGCACAGAGGACTTTTAGGGCAGTGAAAATACCCTGTGTGATACTATATTTATCCAAACCCATAGATTATATATAACACCAGTAGTGAACCCTAAGAGAAACTGGACTTTGGGTGGTTATGATGTGCCACTATGGGTTCATCCTTGGTTAAAAAAAAAAAAAAGTACTCTTCTGGTGAGTAATTTTTTTTTTGTTTTTTTTGTTTTTTTTTTTCTGAGAATGTTGATAATGGAGAAGGTTATGTATATATGGGGATCGGGATATAATGGGAAATGTCTGTACCTCCCTCTCAATTTTACTGTAAACCTAAAACTGCTCTAAAAAATAAAGTCTTAAAAAAGTAAGTTCCACATTTAATTTAAAATATAATTGTTTCATTATAATACATACTTTAAACATTTATACTGTCAGTTACTGGCACATGGTCATTGTCTTTTAATTTTTAGATCTTACAACTTACTGTTGTTTCTTGCACAGTAAATTTTTAAAATGTGGCTTAACATTTTCACAGAACTTTTTTTAAAACATAAAGTCCAGATTCTGCCAACCAGTTCTCCTTTTGTTCCCCATCTTACCATTTCAATTTCCATATTAGGAACACTTACCAGATACAGTACATATCCCCATTCTGGAGCTGCGGAATAAGAAAGGATTCACAGAGTTGCAAAGCTAACATAGTCTTGCCTTCTTTTTCAGTGTTACAGATGATATCAATTCCACTCTTACAATCAGTTTTCAATAAATGCTATAAGAGGAAAAGAAAAATCAGTTCATATCATTAAAAATACCTAAAAAGCTAGTTGCATTAAATGTCTAGATTAAACATTCAGGAAAAAATTTAAATTTCTGGTTTTCTTCTACAAAAACAATGATGAATTATACAGAAATATTCATGGTTTCATAGTTTTACTATCTAGCACCTGCAATTTATAACTACTTTTAATCTCATTAATGTCCACAACTTGTAAGTGAATAGGTTCTATGTTAGGAAAAGATTCTTTCATCTTAAAAAAAAAAAAACAAACAAAAAAACGAAAACAACAAACATGAGCATTTAATTTCTTAGTATTTTATTAAAAGGCAAAATACTTTATAAAAGTATTTACAAAACAAGTGCTGAATAATTAATTTAAATTTTTATTTAAAATGCTTCCTATTTTTATTTAACCTCTTCTGTCACACAATAAGCTCAACATGTATGATGCTTATTGATGAATGCTTTGTTAATTTCATCAGTTGTCAATCTCAGATTGTCTAATTCAATGCGAGCTTAAAGAATAGTGTCAAAGAGAACACATCTAAATAATGTAATCCTAAAAGCTTTGGTGTTACTGTAAAAGGAATTTTACAAGAATGGGCTACTTTTTTTTTATTTTTGATAAGGTTAAAATAGTAAAAGGCAAACATAATCTCAAACAATACCTCCCGGAATAGTTGATCTTCTACAGGTGACATAAACAGACATGTGAAGAGTGCTTGATGGAAGTACAAGTCTTTGCTGATTTCTGGGTGATTTATACAAGATTTGATAAGAGCCATTGCTTCAGGTATGCGTTCACAAGCAATTAGGTATCTGGCACGTAGTTCAAAGAACAGTGGATTTTCAGAACTTAAATATTTGTTCACTATATTAAAAAGAAAACAAACTCTTATTACTCTCAAGAAAAGATTCTCAAACTTTGTTGTTTGAAACTCTACCACTAACATGTGGCATCTGGTTAGATTAAGTGGTTATTTAACTAAATAGCATATTCCTTAGTAGGAGTTTATTTATGAAAATAATATTCAGTCATATGATTGGAAAAATGGAAATAAGAGTAACACCAAAACTGCTCAAGAAGTATCTTTTGATTTCTTTTCAGTCTAAAAATTGAAAAAAATTTAACAAAAAATGAAATACTCTCTTTTCAGTTCACTAATATGTTAAAATATGTTTCAGATAACATGGGGTCTGGAATTTCTAGTCTATGTACTTTATATTTTGTTGCCTAATATTGTCATTCACATAAGGTTAAAAGGCTGAATCCTATTTTGTCATTAAAACCACATTGATTTAGATTTATAGAAAAAAGTAACATGAATTAATGAAAATGTTTTATTACTTCTTATCAAAAATTAAGCCAAAAGTAGTACCAAAAAGGATTGCTTATTAATATATGTATCACTAAGAATAATTACTAATTAATATACTTTACACAACTTAAAAACATATAAACACCTTTATCTACCTAAGTTTATTTTGACCTAACAACAACCTATGACAGGTATCATAATACTTCTTTCACAGATCACAAAACTGAGACTCAGAGAGGTCAAATGACTTGCCCAAGGACAAAGAATAAGTGGCAGAGCAGGAACAGGGATCCACATTTCATGATTTCAGATCAAAATGTTTTCATTACTTGTGTATGTTTAATCAGTAGCTTCTAAAATGCCTATGAGTGATGTTTTATTTGGGCTTCAACATGTGCCTTGCAATTCCGTTTACAGCATATGATAAGCAGACAATGATTTATAGAGTTAATGCAAAGATAAACTTCAGACTGGTCTTTATCTTAATGGTCACCAACTAGAGGAGAGTCATCCATATTAATGAGGCTCTAGAGCAGCTTTTCCCAAAGTGAGGTATGCTAGTGGAAGTATGAAAGGAATATATACGTAAGGAGGAGAGAGATGGAGAGTGAGAGAGAGAGAGAGACATACCGTCAGCCCTTACACCAACCAACAGATTTGTTCTAGCTCCTAGTCAGAGAAGCCTAAAAGCCCCCCGAAAAGCCCAAGTTTTCTTCTCTATTCTCACTCCTTTTGAAGCTCCTCATCTAGCTTCTGTGCCATCTGACCACATTCCCCAGGCTCCTCATAGTTTTCTTCAGTCTGTCACCCTTGCCTTCCCTATATTGACTCTATATACTTTTCCTCGATGGTACAACTCTTCCTCCTCAGTTCCAACTGCCTCCCTCTTCAGTTTTTTACTCCTTTCTGAAACCCTCACATCAAGTTCCAGTCTCCTTTGTATGCCCTGGGTATTTACCACTATAACACTATGATATATATTGTAGCTCTTTCCTCTAGTCTTATTCTACCTCCTATCTCAGCCCACCACTTTTAACTACTTCTCCTGATCTTCTCTCTTTCGTCATCTTCTCTCCTATCTCTGTCACAGTCCTCCACACTTGTATCTGGAGTTGACTTGCTCTTAAGCTGGAGAAGCATAGCCCCTTCTCCACTCAACTCTACTCAAAACCTACCCCCAACCCTTATGAACCTGAGGCAAATGGAAAGATCCTAACCTGCTCAGCACAATATGTGGTGTGAAGTATCCTCACCAGAACAAGGGTGGGAAGTCTTGTCTTTTCTTTCTGGCCATCTTATAATTGCACTCCATGGGCTCTCTCCATGCTTTCAAATGTTTTCCATGCTTTTTCTGCTTACACTACTGCTGAGTTTACATTCTAAGTTCTGATGATCCAAAATGTTCTGGGGCTCAGGAACAATATGGCAAACAGTTTTTAAAAAGAATTACCTAGAAGTAATTGACAGAGCCTCTTGCCTCAAAAGGAAATTTTGGCCCACAGGAAACACAGTGGATCTATGCTGGAAAGGAGGTGATATCAAAGCATGCAGGTCGTTCAGGGATGAGATAAAACTCAACTTCTACTAATGGATGAAGTTTGGGAAATACTGCTCCAGAGTACTTGGAATTCATTCAACTCGTCACTGATTCACTTACACATTCCTCAGATGGTCACTTGGTTCAGTTAACAAATACTTATATTGAGTACCTACTCTGTACCAGGCACTGGGCTGGGTATAGGATATGCAGTAGTGGTGACAAAAACTGACAAAGAGTTCCAACCCTCAGAGTTTTCTGTATAAGGGAGATTCCATGTGCTTAAGCAGGGTGTTGTTGTTGTTTTTAAGGGTGTTTGTTCCTACTTAACTAGATTTTTAAAATATAACAAATGATGAAAACAAACTCTCTGTAAGTAACATCTGGACAGTAAGTGTATTACACTAAATTCCCATTAGAATAAATGGAAAATTACTATACATAAAGGTACCTAGTCTGGTGTCAAAAATCATTCTTGGGCCAGGTTAGTATAACAATTTAAACACACTTCATGTGAAAATACATTACTCTTATTCAGTATTAGAAGATAAAGAAAAATCACTATTACTGCTCTAGTTAGAAATGAAAATTGCGCTTGCTTCTCACAAATGTTGGTTTTGATTTTGAGTCTCCTGAAGTACCTATCTCCTGAGATGCTGGCTGGGCTTTAAGAACAGCTTGCAACACTGGATCTTCCCATGGGCCACCATCTCTAATGATTCGAGTCACCAGTTCCAGATTCACATTTCCATATCTGCGGAGGTGATTCTGGCATTCCTAGGAGAGAAAAATCATTTTGGCTTTGTGAATTTAAAGGGGTTAAAAACTAAACTTGATCATCCTTGTCAATAAAATGACTGATGGTCAATGAGTCAGCTATTAAATTATAAAAGAGAAAGGGTTGCTATAGTAACCTAAGTAGGGTGTCAAAACCCCATCAGTACACAAATAGGCTTTAATGCCAAAGGTTACAGAGTTTCTACATAATTGGACTTAGAAAATCCAATTATAATAGGGATTAAGTGTAACCCAAGGGAAAAACTTAAGGGATGCATCATTTCTAGGAAAAGAACCAGGTTTTAAAACCTAAGGGAAAAACTTACAGGATGCATCATTTCTAGGAAAAGAACCAGGTTGCAAAAATGTAAAACTTAAATGTTCAGTTTATGTGAGGGCTCATAAAGCTTATGTTAACAATGGCAAGCAAGAACCTGACTATAAGAAAGAGGTAGAAGGGTCCCTGTCCAATGCAGACTGTGGTTGGCAGACACACAGGTCCCCTGCCCTGATCCCAAATGTATACGCCTAGTTGTGATGGAAGGCTAGAAGATGGAAATTCTATTGCATTATTATTCTATTAGCAGATTTGTAGTCTTGGGATAAAGAAATGGCAGGCTGAAGGAATGAATCCAACCTATAATACGAAGACTTTACATTAGTTTTAAGATAAAGATGTACTGATAGGTTGGGCATTAACTGATAATTTGTCTATGTATTTTCTGGGATTTTTTTTAAAGATGTTTGAAATATTTTTAGAGAATCTTTTATCTTAGACTTGTGATTATAATATGAATTATGTAACAAGTTTGTAAACAAAGCTTAATATTTAGGAGAACTTGATTGACTGAATTTATAAATTTGATTTCTTAGATTTAGGTTTACGAGATTTAATTATTTGATTATGCTTTTTTGATTCATTACATACCTTGGTATTGTTTCTAAAATGTTTCAGGGAATTTAATTTGATAATTAAAAGATTAACTGAAGGCCTAGTGAGGGTATAAATAGATACATATTTTTTAATGCATACATCGAGCTTACAGCCTTAAGGAAAAAACTAGGCATTGAAATTGGCAATGTTAAAAATTTGAATAAATGGCACATCAATTAAAACACAAATAATTGCCAAAATTTCTTTCTGTGCTCAAAATATCCTTCAGACATTAAAAACTTAGTAAGTTATAAGCAAAGCTTAAACAATACACCATTACAAATTTTACTTATGATATAAATCATCAGGCTACATGTTCAAAGTGGCAGTAAACACTTTGCTTTTATTTGTCATGTTCTTTCATCATTTGAATGTTCCAAAGTAGTTATCTATATGCCACTTTTTATTCCTTGTTAAGATACACAAAAAGAGGTTTTATTTGTTTCATGAAAGAACAAGGCAGTAGAAGAATCAAGTTTCAAGATAATCATTTAGTCAAAGAAGTCAACAGATAATTAAGTCATAACATGAAAATAGGTGTCTTCTAGAAGTTATTTAGAATATTCCCAAATTAAAATGAGCAAGCAAGCAAGCAAGCAAGCAAACAAAACTGTATAAATAATGGGCAAGTTACTTAACCTCTCTGTGCTCCTTCAGTTAACTCATCTGCAGAATGGTTACTAAAAACACCTACTTCATAGGATTGTTGTGAGGTTTAAATATACAGTATTGAAAGTGCTTACTTAGTACAGTGCCTGGCACATAGTAAGCACTTAATAAATGTTAGCTATTATATCTTCTAGTATTTTTTAACATTTTGGGTAACTATTTTATCTTTGCACACCCAAATGCCTTAGCAGAAAATTAATTTCTACATTTCCATGTGTCAGCATGTTTATATAGCATTCATAAAAACAAGATATAAAGTTTTTTGATCAGCCATTATTTGTTTTAAACACATGGAACATAGTAAAAATCTGTGATAACAGCTTTAAAACAATCATTGACTTCAAACCTAAAGGTGAATCAACTCCTATATTACTCTAGACACACATACTGCTACCCCTAAAATTCAACTACTGTAAGCTGGCTTTGGTTCAATAAAAGTACAAGACATAAGGTGAGCTGGATGCTAGTCCCTGAATCACTGATGAGCTTTAGCTCTGCTGCTGAGCTCTTGGACAACCCATCTTTCTAGCTGTCTCACAATAGGTGAGGTACCAATCACACAGCCCTTAGCATTGTGAGACCCAGAATTGGACTTCGTGAAATCGGTCTATTGCTAATCTCCTAAACATGGCTGAAAAATAAATACTTGGAGGTCTTGTTAAAAAACAGATTCCCAAGCACCAGTTCAAATATACTAAATCAAAATTTCTAGAGGAAATCGCTGATAAACTGTATATTTAACAACCCCCACCCCAGAGTCAACTCTGACATACTTTCTGATTATACTTTCTACATTGAGTGTGTACTTTCATAAATGTTTATGCTAGAAAGTATATACTTGTACTCCTATCAATCCTTCTATTAAAAATTAGTCAATTAGCTTAAGTTCATTTTTCTAAGATAAAAATTGTATGGGAGAGTTTTGTTTTGTGTGTGTGTGTGTGTGCACTTATTGAGGCAAATGCACCTTATTTTAGAGACCATTTTCTATGGGAAATGGCTCTGGACAGGAAATAGAGATGTAATGAAGATTTCATTTGGTTTATTTAAAAAGACATGGGATGGAAAAAAAAAAGACATGGGATGAGAGAACAAGTGAGTTTGTAAGTATATTTTGGCTCCTCCTTCCTTAGATAGTATGGTGGCTTTTGTGGATGATACGCAATTCAAAAGCCTCCAAAGCGAAAAAGGAAGCACTTAAGTCACTATAGAATTCACAACTATCTTTCCTATATATGCATATTATATATATTTTTACAATGTTTACTTAATTAAAAATTTGGACCTGTACATTAACCTAATCCTTTATTAAGTCATCTGTCTACTATCATTGATACCCATCACACTGTGCTAAATGTTCCCTCAGAAACTTCCATTCAACCTTGTGTTTTTGCCAAAGGTAGAAAACAAAACCCTCTCCTTCACTTTTCTTTCAGAATCTATTGTGGTGCAAACTTAATGTTTTGTTCCAGAAGAATTTTCTTCCCTGAACTTGTTACCTCATTAGAATTGCCCACCCCCCCCCCCAACATGTCTGCAAAGCTGTATATTCAGTGTTCTTGATCTGAACTCCTTAGCAGCTCATCATAAAATGAAATTCTTTTTTTTTTTTTCCAGAGGATGAAATTCTTAATGACTGAACTTCATATTTAAGGATCTCTGCACTTACCTACCTAACTCATTCAGCTATTCAACATCATGAATCCTCTAGCCTGGTCTCCTCCATGTCTCAAATTCATCATGTACTTTCTTGCTTATGCTTTTCTCATATCACTCACTCTTTTTCTCCTACAACTTCCTACAAACCTATTGAAACCTTCCAGTAAACCAATCTAAATACTTTCCTATCTTTCCATAATCCTGCTTTTCCCTGAGAAGCCTGTACTAGCTACCTCAATCCATAATAAAGTTAATTCCTTCTCCTGCAGTACTGAAAATCAGTACCAGTCAACTCTTCTGATATTTATCATGTAAGAGGGAGCCTTGTGTTATTAAGGGTTGACATCTTCTTAGGTAGTTAAAAGCATGTTCAAACAGAGCCAAGAAAGGAAAGGTATACCAGAAAAGATAAATTCTCAATAATAACTTTTTAATCAGAATCGAGTTTTATGGAAATCCATGTAATCAGAAACATTATGCACTATTTGTCTTATTTTGAATGCAGCTTCCAGAGCAAAACTGTAGAATACCATATCAAATTCACTCATAAAGCAAGCTATTGTAGCAAATCAAAGCAAAAAATTTTTAAAAGGTCTTCAATGTGGTTAATGTTATAAAAACAGAGCCTTTAAAATACAGTAAAATCTTTACAATACTTTATAGTAAGAGAATGATCATAACTTTTATTATTACACTTCCATTGGTTATCTCATGGCAAAGCATTTTAAAAAGTTGTAAAATTTAAAGTTGTTATGTAGTTTTCTTTTTCAAAAAGATAACATTACACATTTGCTGTTCTTTTCTGTGGTAAGTTCCTAAGGAATATTTACCTAATGTTTTTAAAAAACAAACATTCTGAGTTTGCCCATATAAAGAGGACAGTATAACAATGAAAAAGTTACTGCTTTTCAAAAGAAAGTTATGGAGAAAATCATTTAAAATGAATATTTGGAAGTGTTTACATTCTTGCAGGTTTGCTGTTGCCAAAATCAGTATGTCACTTACAATGTTTGTATTAAAAAACTTAAACTAGAATTTTTTTGTTGAAAAACCTTTCAACTGGAGCATTTTAATGGGCTTTCAGAGTCATATGTTAAAAATGGTTAGTATCAAAACATTGATGTCAGTAACAATAGAAATTTAGTAGTCAAGTTTCAACAACTCTTTGTAATTTGGGTGGAAGGAATTTAAACTCAGTATCACAGTTGAGAAAATTTTTCACCTATGACAACTATTAAAACCAAGTATCAAAGTAAACACCTTAAAATCAGACTATATGACCAAGTGTTAGAATTTTTCAAAAATAAAGCATATTAACTCATACTGCTATCATTAGTTTTTACACTGTTAAAACATTGTTTTACTTTCATTTTTTTTAATGTTTTTTATGTTTCATAATGTATATAGTATTAGCACATATCCATAAATAATACATATATATGTACTGAGAATATTCTTTTTTTTAAAAAAACCTAGATGGTTGTGCTATCAGAAGTCTGGACATTCCTGATTTTAGGTATTATTTGTTTTTACATTTGTGTTTGGAATCAAATATAAAACTGTCTCCTTTTTTTTTTTTTTTTTTTTAACTCACTGGCTTCTACTGATCCTAATATCATGTCAGTTTTCTTTCTTATGTGAAGTGTTTCTTCCTGTTATTTTTACTGTTTACACTCTAGTCTAGGCCTTCATCTGCTATCACTTAGATAACCACATTAGTTTCTTCTTTCTGTCTCTGCTATGCAAGTCTTTAGGAGGTCTCAGAATGTTAGATAACAAAGCATTTAGATAGTAGTATAAGGGCTCCTAGTTGGCTCAGTTGGTGGAGCATGCAGCTCTTGTATCTCAGGGTTGTGAGTTTGAGCCCCATGTTGGGTGTAAAGATTACTTAAAAATAAAATGTTTAAAAAAAAAAAAACAGAAAGTTTATACATAAACATTTCTTTAGGGGCTCCTGGCTCTCAGTTGGTGGACCATATAACTCTGGATCTTGGGGTCGTGAGGTCAGGACCCACAATGGGTAGAAAGATTACTTTAATAAATAAAACCTAAAAAAAAAAAAAAATTTAGGGGCACCTGGGTGGCTCAGTCAGTTAAGCAGCCGACTTCAGCTCAGGTCATATCTCACGGCTGGTGAGTTCGAGCTCCACATCAGGCTCTGTGCTGACGGCTCAGGGCCTGGTGCCTGGTTCTGATTCTGTGTCTCCCTCTCTCTGCCCCTCCCCCATTCACACTGTCTCTCTCTCTCTCTCTCTCTCTCTCTCTCTCTCTGTCTCTCTCTCTCTCCTTCAAAAATAAATAAACATTAAAAAAAAATATTAGGGGCACCTGGGTGGCTCAATTGGTTAAGCGTCTGACTTCAGCTCAGGTCATGATCTCACCATTTGTTGAGTTCAAGCCCCATCGGGCTCTGTGCTATCAGTACAGAGCCCACTTCAGATCCCCTGCCCCCATTCTCTACTTCTTCCCCACTCACATTCTATCTCTTGAAAATAAACATTAAAAAATTTTTTTAACTTCAGACTATTGTTTTGACATATACATTACTGCAAACACATGATTATATCTATTCATACTGGTTGAGAGTAATACTTAGGCCCTTGTTCTACTTCTATAAACCTCGACTCCACAGGAGCTTAATTTTCTGACCTGTAAAATAAGGGATTATTGGATCAACAATTTCCAGGGTGACTCCCAATCTCAAAATTATAAAAATGCATTAATGCCTATAAATTACATATATTTGATTTTTAAAAATAACTACAATCATGTACTTAGTGAACTGTTTAAGATATCCCATTTGGGACTTTGGAAAAAAAATGAATATTTAAGTGTAAGTAATTGTTCCCTGTTTAACAGACATGATTACATTTTTATACATTTAAAAAATCTTAAGTAATGAATATAAATGTGACTTAAATTAGCAATCAAAGTTTTAGCCGAAGTGGAAGCCAATCATAAGTACAGAAAACCATCAACTGCGGCATAACCAAATTTCAGAATTGGTAATTGCCAAGTTAATGAAAGCATGACCCTATTATTAACATTTTTAAATCATAAATGAAATAATATGGCCAACAGAGAAGTACTATTGTTACTGTTTTACCCTGTAAGACAGAGACCCTGAAGCAGAATTAAGGTGTATGCAAGGTTTACTGGAGTATAGGTTCCCACATAAAGAAATAAATATAAAATCTGATATAGCAGAGAGAACAAAGAGTTAGTCAAGAGAACAGTCACAGTACCAGCAATACTACAAATTGAGTGAGTTAATCTCCAATAAATATTATTGAATAGATGAATGAATGTATCTCTCTGGTTCTCTCTGGTCCTTAATGACCTTCATAGTTTTTCTTTACAACTAAATTTTCTATGATCTAATATTTTATCTGGGAAAACAAACTACTTCAAGCATTAAGACGCTGATAATTCTAGTTATTATGTATTAAGACACTACAGAATCATCTTTCAGTGATAAGTGAATGCCTCAATGACCCTGATGTGCTTTTAGAGCTACTTTCAAAGTGTCAATCTTACTGATTTTGAAGGCACTTACATGCCTGGTCCTGAAAACACAAAATTGCAAAGATGCTCGAATATAAGATCTTTGTTAGAGCTGGATACTATGGTGTGAACAACTATCACTGAACAATGTTTAGTACCCACTTTTTGAGATGACTGTTGGTTCAATGTGTCAGGGTAAACTGGCCTTTCCTGACATATGATGCTGACAGCCCTATCTTTTGGAGGCTTGCTTTTGGTCCCCTGAGCTTAACTGTCTCATTTATTTATTATATATTTTATGCCTGAAATAACTCTGGGTCTTGTATCTATGCAAAGTGATTATAGAACTTCAACAGTTGAGGTAAAGTGTTTCCTTCTCAGATTATTAAAAACAAAAAATACACAGAGAAAGTGAAATATTTCTGAGGTGGTAATATACAAGATTTATTAATCTTAGTAGTAACAGTTTCAAAAATATAATGAAAAACTATCAAAGCTTTACCCATTTCAACACAAGGTTAATCTAAGGAATATAATTTTTAAAAATTATTTCAAAATCTGAAACTTTAATTTTAATATCAATCTCTTTCATTCCAGTGCTAAATATGTGGCATACTTGTCAAGTATGTTTCTTTCATAGACAGTGAAATCTTTCCCCCATCCCTTTCAATTCTCTTTTTTCTACACATTGTCAAAATAGAATCAACAAGTAAATATTTGATGGTTTCATCCCATGAATGCATTTGTTGATCTGTTCCCCATATCACTGTATATTAGTAACCAATGGACCAGGAGGTAAATTTCAGAAAATATACTTCATTGTTCCTTGTTTTTAGAGCTCAGCAATGATGATACATCTCTAAGAGGGATTCTTTTTTTTTTTTTTTTTAATTTTTTTTTAACGTTTATTTTTGAGACAAAGAGAGACAGAGCATGAACCGGGGAGGGTCAGAGAGAGGGAGACACAGAACCTGAAACAGGCTCCAGGCTCTGAGCTGTCAGCACAGCTGACAGCTCGAACTCATGGACCGTGAGATCATGACCTGAGCCGAAGTCGGCTGCTTAACCGACTGAGCCACCCAGGCACCCTTCTAAGAGGGATTCTTTAAAAAAAAAAAAAAGGAAAAAAGAAAAAAAAAAT
Organism: Panthera tigris; assembly: GCF_018350195.1. Lineage (NCBI taxonomy): Eukaryota > Metazoa > Chordata > Mammalia > Carnivora > Felidae > Panthera > Panthera tigris. The sequence continues at coordinate 40,261,225 of NC_056668.1, read as the reverse complement.
TGTCTATGGACTTATTTAGCCTTCATTTGTGTTGGCACACATATCAGTACTAGGGTCTAGTAACTACTAAGTGTTGGAGACACAAGGCTGAAAGTAGTCTCTGCCTACGAGATCTAACAGCCTAGCTGGAGAGGCAGATAGAATTCAGAGGTACTGGTGTTTCGGTACACAGTGAAAAAGCTGGTGGGGGGTGGGGGGTGGGCAGGGAGTCCTATGTAGTCAAAATGTTGTTGAACAGAGACAGGAGAGGAATTCTATTAGAAAAGAAAAAAATAAGGACACACAATTTTGAAACTGCCCCTCAAAATGTCTTGCTCTTAAGTTGACATGATCATAGTCTTTAAAGCCTCTTAACCAGCACTACAAAGGTGGTTTTGAATACTAAGATTAGGACTTTGCCAAATTAAGTCTTTGGGCAACTTATTCCAAGTAGTCTAGGAAGGGAATATAGTCCAAAAGGTTTTAGGACAAAGTCAGTGGTTGGATCTAAACTTCATAGTAGCTAAAAATAAAACCTGGGAGCTATGCTGGTTTATAATGCCAACGAATATACACACTCTGACTTCTTAGGAGAGATCAACACTTGCCTCAATGAAACAGGATAGACATAACTCCTCTCTAGTGGCTGGTGCTTTTACTTTTGATTCTTATTGTTCTTCTCTTTCAACACTATTGCAGTAAGATAGCTTTGGGCCTCTTCTTGTTTGGGAGGTTGTATCCCCTACCTCCTCCCATCTGCTTCCCCCAGTTACCCAAAGAAGGACAAGTAAATTAAAAATGGGTAGAGTCTCAGGAAAGAAAGCTTAACTAAGGGTCACTTCTATTCTGAACAAAAAAAGATCTTTGTGACTTATACATTGACCCCAAGGGATGAGGACAGTTTTCACTGAGGTCAGGTCAGCCTTACTAAAACACATGCCGAGCTCTAGAAGTAGGGCTTTTATTGGTCGACATTTGCTGATTACTCCAGGGTCTTTTTTTTTTTTTTTTTTCCCCTAAACTGGGGCGGGGGGAGCTTTATAACATCTATTTTTCTCTTGATTTATAAAAGTAATACATACTTTTTAAAATATTTTTTTAAGTTTATTTTTATTTGAGAGAGAGATAGAGAACAAGCAGGGGTGGGGCAGAGAGACAGAATCCCAAGCAGGCTCTGCACTGCCAGCACAGAGCCTGATGTGGGGCTCGAACCGACAAACAAACTGCAAGATCGTAACATGAGCAGAAGTCAACTGTCAGATGCTTAATGTAGTGAGCCACCCAGGCACCCCAAAGTAATACATATTCTTGGTTAAAAAAAATATATGTAGACCCACCAATCTAACCATCATTGGGCATTAGTACTTGGATGTTCCAAAGATATTTGAAACTCTGTCTAGAATGGAACTTATCTTGTTTCTATATCCTGTTCTTCTGCCTATAACCACTGCCCACTTAGTGAATGGCACTACTCTATGTGGTTAGTTCAGCTTAGATGCCCAAGAATATACCTGATTCTTCTCTAGCTTCTTTACCTCCATCCAATCAATACCATAATCCGAGATTTTTGTTCCAGATCATTGTATCTGTGCTTTTATTTTCTTTTTCCAGAATCATTTCTAACATTAATAGAATTTTCATTATAGCCATATTAGCAAGTCTACTAATTTTTACTTGTTTCCTCACGTCAGTCCTATTTTTTAATTTTATAACAACTCTATTTGTAAGTTCTTTATTTTGACCATTTCTAAATCAGTGGCATACTTTTTTTTTTTTTTTTTTAAGACTTGTATTTGTTTTGTTCTGCAAGCATTTGGACTATTTCTTTCTGTTGCTCTCTCTCATAAACTATAGAGCTTGGCAGGTGTATTATTAAATAGTATTTTTTACCTTGAAAAACTCCAGAGACATTATTTATTCTGGTATTTGTTACAGTGGAGAAATTCATTGCTAGCCTGTTTTTTGGGTTTTTTTTTTTCCTTTGTGGGAATCCTATTTTACATGAGTCCTGCATTTGTAGGAACTTCCCTTTATCCTAAAAATTGAAGACTATAATAAGATATGGCTGCATGTAACTATGAATTGGAAATACATTTTTAGAGATCTGTTTCTTTCACTGATTTGTTTTTTTTCTGGGGCTAATCTGTTGCTGATCACCTTCACTATACTTTTAATTTAGTAGTTTCATCTCCATACAATATCTTACCTCCATACATTCTCTAGGATGGTCCCTTCTTTACAATTTCACTTCCAGTTTCATGGATGATACCCTGAACTTAACCAAAGAAAGAACAAAACTGATCTCTTCTTTTTTTTAAACTGTCTTATCTTAACCATGTAATTGACGGTAACTGGTATTAACCTCTTTATTCATCTTTACCTAGAATATCTAGAACAAAGAGCTGCTTTACTAATGGGTAAATAGGTCTCTGTTGAATCCTTCAAGTTGAACCAAGAGAGAAGTTTAATTTGTTAGATCAATGACCCATGAAGCAGTAAAGAGAAGCTACAGGTACCACACCCCTTTTCAAAAATTTCTAACTTCTGGATATTGGGGCAGGTTCCATTTAGTTTGGGTCGTCTCTTCATTTTTTCAGTGGAAGGAATGCTTTCATGAAGAGCCATACATCCCATTTTTAATATTGGTAGCATAGTCACATCAGTATTCCTGTTTTGTGGGCTCTGCTGCACATGTGGTACACTTTCCAGAAGCACCATCAAAAATGAGACCGGCCCCACACCTAAGCCCCACCATCTGGTATTTCTTACAGTCCTCACTGTTATAAGCTGATGGAGGCAGGGGACGGATAACATTTGGAAGGTCTCCCCCTTTCCAGGTCTCTCTCCCCTATTTAATCACATTCAGGTAACCAGGCATTGTTTGGTTCATTGCTCCAGATGGATTCATCCCTGAGTACTTGATATAGAGCCTCATCCTAGTTTCCAACATTCACAAGGAATTTTGTTCTCATATTATTTTTGTCATTTCACTGGGAATCTAATTCTAATTACATTAATGGGTTTTGGAGATCTAGTAGATGAATTCAATTACTAGGCTATGGAAAGCTCATCAGCGAACAGATTCAAAATAATAATGATGAAGTAGGAGCATCATATAAGAAATGTGTCACCTTTTTGTTTTGAGGTAAAGAAGAATTATTGGAAGCCAAAAGTTAAGAAAGCAAACTTTTAGAAGCAGGCAAATGGAACATCTGGCTCTAAGAATGAATTTCCTCTTGGAATAAGGTAGAAAGAAAATTATAGTCAGTCGATAAGAAGATTTACAATTTCTACTTGAGCAGCTCAGGTTTTACGAGATCAGAAATTCATGGAAGAACAGAATAAATTTAAGGGCCAGGTTTTGGTCTTACTGTGAGAACAGAAATCCAGGTAGTATGACTTCAGAGCCCACACCCTGACAGAAAGGATAATTAACTCAAATCCAGCAAAGAATGTTAATCTCTTGCTAATTCAGAGTGTGGTCCAGGGACCAGCTCCTTGGCATCACTTCTGAGCTTGACAGAAATACAGACTCTCAGGCCCCACCCCAGAACTATTGAATCAATATCTGCATTTTAACAAGATTCTCAGGTATCTTAAAAGTATGAGCAGCATTATGTTTGCCATACTTATGGTAGAGGAGAATGAACAAGAACTTAAGCTGGTATGAATCTTTATGAAAGGTGGACAGTAATGAACCACTTGGGGAAATAGAGTTTGCATTAGCAGAAAATCTAAAAACATTTCAAAAGCTGACACTGGGATTATCACTAGACTGTGAGATATGTCGAAGCCTGGGAAATTTACAAAGCTTAGCAAACACAAGGGTTTTGGGGAGTACACATGATGGACTACATGTCGGCCCTTCTTGGGTCCTAAGGGCACAAGGGCACAGGCATGGAAGCACCAAACAGCAGCAGCTCAGTTCAGAAAATGGAGGACAAAATGGGAACAAAAGGTGAAATCTCCTGGGAGGCAGGAGTTACAGGCTCAAGAAAATTCAGAGTAGGAAGGAAGAAAGAAGTAGGAAGAAGCAACAGCAACAGAAGTAGCAGAACGGGCCTAGAGGTTTTAAAACCAAAAGGGAACAAAAGGAGGGGTAGCCTTTAGAATTTAAGCAGGAGCTAGAAAAGGATATAAAACCAAGAACTCTTGGAAACCCTGCTCAAAAGAAAAAAAAAAATTTATCCCTTCAGAGATGTTATGATTTCACACATTTAAAGCATAATTCAAACACTGTGACTCATTTACTCTATAAACACTTCAGCAGTTTCCATTATCAGTGCTCATTTAATACCTCCTTGAGGCATTTCCTAACTACCTGATTTACAACTGAAATCTTCTTCCCCAATAACACCATGCCAGCGCTCCATCTCCCTGGTCTGTTTCATTTTTCTTTTAGTCATTTGTTGCTTTCTAAAATAATCTGAAATGGGGACGCCTGGGTGGCTCATTCCGTTAAGCATCTGACTTCGGCCATCAGGTCATGATCTCATGGTTCGTGAGTCTGAGGCCCGCATCGGGCTCTGTGTTACAAATTCTGTGTCTCCTTCTCTCTCTGCCCCTCCCCTGCTCACGTTCTATCCCACCCCCACCTCTCTCTCTCTCTCTCAAAAATAGACAAACATTAAAAAAAATTTTTAATAAAATAAAATACTCTGAAATTTACCAAGATTTGATTTATTGTCTTTCTGTCTCTATACCAAAATTAAACTTCACAATAGGACAGTTTTTCTGGTTTTGCTTACTGCTGTTTTTCCCAGAGCCTAGTGCCTAACATATACAGAAGACTCAACACATATCTGCGTAGTAAAAAATTCAAAAATGGATTGCCAAAAACACAGGTATCAAAGGAAAAATGGACTAGAAAATTACAAAGTTTTAAATACTGAATACAAACTTTAATTAAAGTGTAAGCTCCACGATGGGACACCTGGCTGGCTCAGTTGGAAAAGCATGAGGCTCTTTTTTTCTTTTTTTAAGTTTATTTATTTTAGTAATCTCTGCACCCAACATGGGGCTCAAACTCATGACCCCGAGATCAAAATAATATAAGCTCCATGGAAATAGGTAGTTTTACTTCTTTTGCTGATTGTTAAGAATGAATAAAGTAGAATATGTAATATACCTAGTTTCATTGATTCTAAGATGCATTTTTTTTCTTTTTTTGTATTTCTACAACTGTAAAATCAGAATATGTTTTATAGCCAATGCTATCTTAGAATCCAAGTCAGCCTGGTGATGGTCATGCTGTGGTTGTCATTCTGCATCCATGGACATTTAAAGAGCATGAAAACTTATGACTGAGAATAAAATCCACGAGACTAGCAGAGCACTCTTTTTACTTGTGAAGCAAATGGTATGGGGAGGGTGTAGAGCAGTCAATGTAATTTAACAACACTCTGAAGCAGGAGTCAAAGCTGGCTGGTTAAACAGAACCATAAAACCAACTTAAGCTTTTAAAACCCCAGTGCCCATGGCTCTTAGTTCTTTTATCAATTATTTTAGGAAATGCTACTTCATCAACACTTTTGATGCCACTGAAGACAAAAGGGTGTAGAAAAACAGACAGTGAAGACTTGGTGGAAAAACAAATCTAGAGTCAGATTCTGAATGTGAGGAAGTTTTAGATATATGTTAGCCAACTAAGTCTGCTCCTAATTTTCCTATTTTTATGTATGCATTGGAGTGAGAAATCATAAAAATCTATTTTAATTCAGTCTACAAGATCTCTTTCAATAAATATAAAATAAAAATTCTAGGTGAGAGAAAGTATTGCACGACTTTTCTGTTATTAAGCTGACCTCCTTCCCAAAGATGGACAGCCTTTCTTATTAACACACAATAGAAATAAATGTGAGATATGACATCTGAACACCTTACCCCTAGAGGGAGCTCAAAGTACATCTTCCTTTATTCTACCCAGAGAATAATGATGAGATAATGCCAAGGACACATTAGTGAGCCACAATACTAGGAACTGCTTCTTAAGTAAATGGTAAAAAGATCAAATGTTCTTGTGTCTACAGTTGAGGTCTTGGATCTTTGGCATTCCCTTCTGGATTTACTCCCTCCTCTCTTGTAGCATGTGCCAAAAACAAACAAACAAATGAATAAACAAACAAACAAATTACATATCTTGCGAAGGCTATTAAGAAAATAAATGAGAAAATTAGGGTATAGCCAAGGGGAAAAAGTGACATGAGACAGCCTGCTTTTAGGCTAGGCAAGAAGAGTCATTTTTTTTTTTTTTTACTAGGGCTGAGTTCTAGATTGGATATGAAACCAAAGTCTTTATCAATAAAAAAGTGTGAGTGTATGTGCAGGATGTGCTTAGGAACCCACAAGGGTGGTAGCAGCAGGCTCTGGTCTAGCAAATATAGAATTGGAAACTTAATTTGAACTGTTTTTAGAAATAGAGCTAAAAGTTAATTTTAAGAACCTTCTTTTTCTGCTGGTATAAGAGGATCCTAAGCATTGCCATCTTAGTAAATATAAAAACTTACAAGCAACAAATAACCAATATACCATTTTTAGGGGGAGAATCAGGCATGTGTTAAATGTAGACAAAATGTGAAGGAGTAAACTGTTTTACCTGGAATGATCCAAGAATATCCTTTAGTGGCTCTTCATAAAACTCATCTCTTCCAAAGAACAGCAGCAACTCAAAGAAGCTCCTAGAAAGATTAAGTAAATGATAATGTTCATTGCTTCTTTAACTGTTTTGCCCCAATTTAAAAGATAAAAGCTATGTAATATCAGTTAGTTTTAAAATAACCAGTTTTGAAAAATTATATTGATATTTAAAACTCATGTTGGGTTTTCAATAAAATTTTAATAGAAGTGTCTTCAAAGAAAATATAAAGAAATATACTTAAGTTCTAGAATTATAGAATGAACAATTTACTCGTGCCCACAGAGTTCACAATGCCAAAAAAAGAGAAAAATAAATGCAATGATATATAACTACCAGGTGGCAAAAATGCTGCTACACCTGCCAAGATGATTTAAACTGGGGACATAGTCCAGCTTCATCCTAGTACAATGAGCCCCAGAGAAAATTCAAAATCTAATTTTTTTTCAGATGGATATAAGGGATGGATAAAATTGACACAAAAATATAAGAAAATTAGAAGGTCACTGTGAATACTCTCAGCCAACATTTATATTATAGCAATGCCACCAATTAGGTATCTAATAAATGACACGTGGGTTCTCAAACTCTGGGCTTACCTTGACTATCCCACTCCTGACAGACTGCCCCAAATCTGTGGTTCATCTTTTTTAAATAATTGTCTTTGGAAAATACTGTGTCTTTAACAATTCATAATTTCATACAGGAGGAAATATGACTTATTTCCTAATCAATGAGCTGAAAAACTATAAAAATTATTTAGTATTACTTAGCAGTCCTAAAGTAGTACAAATGACAAGCATGTCAAAATCTTTAGATTTTAATTCACCTAGAAGATCCTCAACTAGGAATACCTATAGTTGCATTTTTTAAACACTTTTTGCCTTTAATCCAAATTAATCACTAATAAAGAATGAAGTTTTTAAGATGCAAACTATGAGATAATACACTTTTAAAAATTATATAAAACACTCAAGTATTACACAATATTACAAAGACTCTTCTAAATAACATAATAACCATGCCCCATAAAATTATATTTTATAAAAATTTGATTACTTAAAATTTTTAAATGTCAGCAGACCAAAAACATAAAAACAATCAAAGCAAAATGATACACTGAGAAAGATTCTTTGCTGATTTCCCTTAATTAAAAAGCTTAAACAAGTAATTTTTAAAAAGTTAACAACTGGGTAAGAGAGGGCTACCTCACAGGAAAGAAACACAAGTGGATTTTGTTTTCAAATATGAAAAGATACTCTACTTAATTAAGTAAAAATTTATAAAGATGAAATACCTTTTCTATCATATTTACAAAAGTGAAAATGTTGGTATATTCTATGATAGTTCTGATGTAGAGAAATCGGTTCTGATATCTTGGAGGGATGGTAGGAGGTACTACCTCTTTTAAGGGCAACAGTTATAATCATCAGAAGAATTACAATGTACACATTATCATTTGACTTAGCCAATTCCACCTAGAGGAACTAAATCAGGCAAACATACACACATTAGCTTAAAGACATATATAAGGATATGCATCCGTAGATTATTTGTAACAGCATAAGAAGAGAAACATTATGTCTACCACAGGGGGCTGGGTAAATGAATTCTAATACACCCATACAATGAAATATAATGCAAATTTTAATGAGAATTTTAGTGAGAATACACTTATATCTGTATGAATAGATAAGAAAAAAATTCCAAGATATATTGTTAAGGAAAGATGCAGAAATATATTAATTATATTATCATTTGTGTGAAGGGGGGGGTAGAGGGCACATGAATACCAATGCATATTGTCAAAAGTATCTAGAAGGATATGCAACAAACTGGTAAAATCAAATGAGTCCACATAAGTAAAACAGAATTTAGGTGTCAGGAATAAAAATAATTATGTGTCATTATTAACTCTTTTGTAATTCTTAATTTACTATCAATGAATATGGAAAAAGCTCCAACAGTCTACATTTGGACTCCTCTCTATCCCTATTAACAAAGCATTAATTCACATCTATCTCATCTTTAAACTTCTAACAGGTCCTTCCTATCTTCAGTCTTGCTATTATTCCACACTTACTTAAAATCCATGTTCAATATAGCTGCCATTGTTATCGTCCTAAAACACAGAATGATTTGACTACTTTAACAGACTTTACAAATTGCTGTTTGGACTGTACCATTTAAGCAAAGACCTTCAGCTGACACATTTGTTTTGTATGAGTAATTTTTTTTTTTTTTATTTAGTCAGTTGCTAATATTTAAAAACTGTGCTACTTCAGATTAAATCTAAATTTCTGTGAGCTCTTAAAAAACTAAGAGCCCCAATAACACAGGGTTTGCATCCTTCTATGAGATGGGCATCTACTCTACTGCCTTTAGACAAACCATGAACCTCCTTTCCAACTGGCCAGTCTCCATTCACCTCTCTTATTTCTCCAACATACTAGCTGCTTGACTTACTTATTACTATCATTCCCTTCCTATTCTATATAGGTATTTGAGATCATTAACCTAGAGCAGGAAATACAAATTCCTTACCACAGTGTAAGAACTTTTATGTCTGACTCAAAACTACACTTAACACACATAGCTTTTATCACAAATGTCATGCTCTCCAATCACAGCAAACTTCTCCCCATTCCCTTAACTCCTAGCTTTTAAGGTCTTTGGATTTGTTGCCTCCTCGAGACCTATTTACACAATTTCACCTAGGAATTTGGTCTAAACCACCCTTCCTTCTCTGTAGCTGATTCTGTGCTATTGTAGTATTGTACCTTACACATGTCTCTATTATAACATGTTGAAAGATGGAGGAGGCGTTAGATTTACACTAGGTAGAAGGGGGAGGGACTGCATCATTATGTTGGGTAGATAGTATTGACTGTTAGGGCAATTAATTGTATTGAAAGAGGGAGAGCTAACAAAGATTCTTAGTGGAAATAAAATGTGCTCTAGATAGGAATATACAGATGCACATGACCTTGTAGAGAATTCAACAAAATATGCAGAATTATATAATGTCTGAATTATGTGAACAAGAAAGAGGAGCCACCATGACAAAAGAGAGATCTACGCATGCCTCACTATCAGCTACCTCAGTAACAAGGCCCAACTCCTTGATAATGATATTAAAATGATAAAAACTACATGCAAAGTAATTAAAGAGTAAAAAAAGACAGAACAACATGATCTACCTAGCTCTGCCTTAGATTAAGATTCAGGGAAGTCAACAAGTATTTATGCACTTGCGCAATCACCAGGGGAAAAAATATCTAGATTATATGTGGAAGGAGAAACTTCAGGTTTCAATCCTGTTGTACTTCCTGCTGATCAGTGTAAAGGATCAACAAAAGGTGTAGAGATCAAGTTGTCTAGCCCTCATGGAAGACAACTCTATATGGTAGAGGGTAAATGAGTCCAAAATAAGAACAAAGTAGAACCCCAAAATATATGTAGCAGTCTAGAGCAGGGCTGGCAAACTACTGTCCACAGGCTAAATCTGGCTCAATGATGGCCTGTTGAATAATGCACGATAAGAATAGTTAGCCATATTTAAATTGTTAAAAAAAAAAAAAAGCTGCAATAACATTTTGTGACAGTTTAAAACTACATGAAATTCAAATATCCTGTCAATAAAAGATATTATTATAAAACAGTCATACTCATCTATTTACATATTGGCTATGGCTGCTTTCACACTACAATGACAGAATTGAGTAGTGGCAACGGAGACCTTATGAGCTAAGCCTGAAATATTTACTATCTGGCCCTTTACTCACCCATGGTCTAGAACCACAGTGTTTCGGTTTCAATCTCAGCTACACTATTTTCTTTTCTTTTCTTTTTTTAAGTTTATTTATTTATTTTGAGAAAGAGCGTGAGTGGGGGAGAGGCAGAAAGAGAGGGAGACAGAATCCCAAGCAGACTCCACATTCAGTGCAGAACCCAACACAGGGCTCAAACTCACGAAACTGTGAAATCGTGACCTGAGCTGAAACCAAGAATCGGACGCATAACCGATGGAGCCACCCAGGCGCCCCTACACTATTTTCTTAATATGTAACCCTGGGGAAGTCACTTAATATCTCTATGCCTCCGTTTATTTAAAATAGAACAGTAATAATAACTACCTCTTGTAAAGCACTTAGAACAATCCCTGGTAGTGCTATAGATGCTTGCTAAAAATACAGTACTATTAATTTTTATTATTAACATTGCCTTCAAAATTCCTTCAATAATCTAAAAGGAAACACAAGATCTTCATAGATTTGTTTTTCTCTGCTGTGTACTATGGCAATTGTGTTGAAATATGAGACATCAACTTTTCTTCACTTAAATTATGAAGATTTTTAAGATTTTCTTCACTTAAATTATGAAGATTTTTTTCTTCACTTAAATTATGAAGATTTTCAAAACATTTCTTTCTTGGGGCACCTGAGTGGCTCAGTTGGTTAGCATCTAACTCTTGGTTTCAGCTCAGGTCGTGATCTCATGGTTTGTGAATTTGAGCCCTGCATCAGGCTCCACGCTGACAATGCAGAGCCTGCTTGGGATTCCTTCTCTAAATAAACAAATAAATAAGCAAACTTTAAAAAAAAAAGGAAAAAAAGAGGTTTCTTTCTAAAAATTTATTATTGTATAATGTTTATACTAATTTTGAGTATGTTTAATATCATGTTTAATGTATGTATAATACATATTTAATATTAACAGTCTATATACTAATCGATGTATAATTAACCCTAGTCCAAGTTATGAGTTACCTAAAGTTCATTTATGTAAATTAAGTTATTCAAAATAGAATTACTTGAACAAAATGATTTATATAAAATATAAATTATTTATAGTGAAACAAATACATGATAAATAACATGCCTTTGAAGTAAAAAAAATTATGCCATATATAATGATACTTATGGGACTTCCACCATTCATCATAGCTTATGAGCTACACAAGCTTGCATAACAAGAGTACTGCTGCAGTCCCTATTTATGAAACAAACTATATTATGTCATCGGGATGCTTGTAAATGAGACCATAATTTCTGATCTATTACAAATGGAAATAAGGTACCATACTTCCTTAAAATAAGACACACATAGTAGATTGTTTGGTAGTTATAACTAGAATCACTATTCTTTTTTGGGTCTCTGTAGCATATAAGTAATTTTCATACTAAAATATAAGAATGTGGATTTTTGTATTTATCCACCATAAGAAAATTCCAATCAAGTATGATGCTTAACCAACCAAATGCAAGAAATCCACTTACTAAATTAGAGTACAATGTAGAGAGAGAAATGAAAAACACAATCAAGAACTGGAGATACAGGTAATGGAGTATACCTGTCTAACATGTCTAACTGTATTTGCACAAAAAGAGAGAGAAAGGGGGAGGGAGGGAGGGAGGGAGGGAGAGAGAAATGAGGCAAAGACAAAAACAAGGAAGACTTTTTCATAATTGATGAAAAAATACCAACCTCAGATCCAGTAAGCCCAAGAAATCCCATAAGGATTAATAAAAATTAAGTCTACACCTAGCTAATCACAGTAAACTATAAAATATCAAATACCAAAAGCAAGGTATAAACAACCACAGAAAAATAAAAGCTGTTTTCAAACACATAGGCGATCACATTAGCAAGAAGGATCTACGATGAGAATTAGTGAATATACAGGCTACAAATTTTGACAGCATGAAGAAATAATCTCATTTGGGCTTTATTATTATTATTTAAAAAAAATATATATATATATATTTTTTTTTTAGTTTTATTTTTTAAATAGTTTTAAAACAAACTATATATATATATATATATATATATATATATATATATATAGTTTGTTTTGTTTTATTTATTTAAGTAATCTCTACACCCAACATGGGGCTCAAACTTATGACCCCAAGATGAAGAGGTGCTCACTCTTCTGACTGAGCCAGCCAGGTGCCCCTCATCTGGGCTTTAAAATATAGCAAAAATACATGACATAAATAGCATTTAAGTTGGAAGGAGAAATTTTAGCATTATTGAAGCACCTGGGTGGCTCAGTCAGTTGAGTGTCTGACTCAATTTCAGCTCAGGTCATGATCCCAGGGTTGTGGATCAAGCCCCACGCAGACTCTGAGATTTTCTTTCCCTCTTTCTCTCCCCCCCTACCCCACTCCCCTACTCTCTCTCTCTCTCTCTCTCTCTCTCTCTCTCTCAAATTAACAACAACAACAAAAAAATAGCATTATTATTCCAGTGTCCTTGGATTAGAAGAATGTAAAGAACATATAAAGTACATACTTCAATAAGTTAAGCACTCAATTCTCCTTAAGTAATTAAAAATTTTACATACAGTAAAAGCACTTTCAAGTTTTTCTGGAGGTAGACAAGTTGATTTACAAAGTCGAATATCTAAGAAAAACCATGAAACAGCAAGAGCAATGAAAAGGAACTAGCCAACATTAAAACATTTTGAACCTACATTGAACCAACATTCTATATTGAACCAATATATTCTATATTGAACCAGCATTATACTGGCAGATGAGCAAATAGCCTAATGAAAGGAAAAATCCAAAAATAGACCAACCGCATGTGAAAAGTGTGTATACAACAAAAGCAACATCTCAAATCAGTAGGGGCAAAGTTGACTTCTTCATATTGCATAGCCAAATGTTATATAAAGACAAAATTGATTCACTCCAGCTTCCAAACAAGAAAAAATTCAAAATAGATAAAAAACTTAAATGTAAAAAATTAAGCATTACAAATATCAGGAAAAAAATCCCATATAACTTGGCTATAGATAAATCATTTTTCTTTAGATCATTCTTAACTATAATTCAAGATTCCAAAGCAATAGGGGCACCTGGGTGGCTCATTTGGTTAAGCTTCTGACTTCGGTCAGGTCATGATCTCATGGTTCACAAGTTCGAGCCCTGCATTCGGGTCTGTGCTGACAGCTGAGCCTGGAACCTGCTTCCGATTCTGTGTCCCCCTCTCTCTCTGCCCCTACCTGCTCATTCTCTCTCTCTCTCTCTCTCAAAGATAAACATTAAAAAAAAGTTTAAAAAAAGGTTCTGAAGCAAGAGAGAAATACTGACAAATTTTAATTACATTTTTAAAATGTCTAAAAAACATAAGCAAAATCAAAAGATAAATGAAAAAATAATGGTTTGTAATGATATGCAGAAAAATGTTAAACTTCATTCACAATAAAAAAAAATACATATTAAAACTACACTGAAATGCCATTTCTCTTTAGCAGAAAAATCAAGTTTGATTATACTCAGTTGGTGAGGTCGAAGGTAAACAAGGCCTAATTTTGTGGGTGACAGTGTAAAAGGTGACAAGCTATTATAGAGAGAACTGTGGACTACTTAGCAAATTACATATCTATCCATTCTTTGATAGACTCTAGGAAAGCACCCCAAAATCTACTGGTAAAAATGTAAACAAAAAAACTGTATGCAAAAGGATATTAATTATAGTACTATTTAGAATATGAAAATAATGTAAGCAATCCAAATATCTATCATTAGAAGGTATGACTGAATAAATTATGGTACATCTGCACAATAGAATACTATGAGATATAAACAGGAGCTTAAACTAAATCTGTATCACTATGGAGGAATCTCTAAGATATAATACTAAGTTTAAAAAAAAAGTAAAGTATGTATCTGTTCACATAAAAAAGGACATAGGGGTATGGATATATATACCTGTTAGCGGATCTTGTTTTTTCTATCCAACCAACCATTGTTTTTAATAGGCTTAGATTATTTACACGTAATATAATTTTTGATGTGCTTAGATTAGGACCTACTCTCTTAATAGTTGTGTTTTTTTGGGTGTTTTTTAGTTTCTTTTTTTTTCTTTTTTTTTTTTTTGAGAGAGAGACAAAGAGACAAAATCCCAAACGGGCTCTGTGCTGTCAGCTCAGAGTCTGACACGGGGCTCAATCTCACAATCCACGGATCGTGACCTGAGCTGAAATCAAGAGTGGGATGCTTAAACACCTGAGCCACCCAGGTGCCCCTTAATAAACGGTTTTCTATTGTTCTCTTTGGTTCATTGTTGCCCTTGACCTCTTCTTCTACCTGTTTTTGGACTAAATAATTTTATGATTCTATTTTATCTCTACTTAGGCTTAATATGGCCAGCTCTGTATTCAATGTTTTTGGTGGTTACCCTAGGATTTACAATATATATCTTTAAGAAGTCCCAGCATACCTTCAAATATTATGCTGCTTTAGGTTTACTATAATAATCTTTGTGGTATTCTTGTCATTCATTTTCACTTTAAACCAACATTTCACTACAATATAGTAAAAGCTTGGATTGCAAGTAACTTGTTCTGTGAGTGTTCTACATGACAAGCAAACATTTCTAATAAATTTTAACTTGATAAATGAGCGATGTCTTGCAATACGAGTAGTACGAGTAGTACATGACGCTGAATGTCACACAATAAGCCAATGATTCTCTCTCTCGCTGTGGGATTGTGGGTGATTGTCTCCCATGCTCAGATGCTTAGTCTCAGGCTGTGGTGTCTGGCAGAAATCTGATTTTTCAGAACACTGGAAGGTGCCCACAACTGGCGCTAGTGTATTTTTTGTCACTTTGAAGTACCTATGGACAGTCCTTTGCTTTTCCATACATGAGTAAGCTTAGGAATGCTTTGCTTCATTCTAGGTCAGGCTGCCTGCAGATATAGACCCTTTCCTCTGCTGCCTTATTGCCAGTTACATTAAATACAGTATATGACAAGAGTTTATTAATACTGTACCATAGTCAACATCCATGTGACTGTACCCAATGGCCCCCAGGCAGAAAAAGATTCCACTGAGCCAATAAATAGCAGTGATTCCATTAGTGATAGTGAAAGTCATCCTACACAATAAGCCTCCTCTCTGTCTCCCTCACACCAGCCACGAAGGCTTTCGAAGGTAAATACAGGTTAATTTATTTTTCTTTATATTTTGTATTTTCTTTATTGTTTTATATTACAGTATTATAATCATTTTTATATGAATATATTGGGGTTGTGGAATGAATCATCTGAGTTTCCATTATTATGGGGAAATTTGCTTTGATATACAAGTGCTTTGGATTACAAGCATGTTTCCAGAACAAATTATGCCCACAAGCTAAGGTTTTACTGTACTTGCTTTAGTCTCGGCATTTGGAAAATACGGCCCAAAGGCTGGCTGCCAGTTTTTGTAAAAGTTTTATTGAGACACAGCCACATGCAGTTATTTATGTATTGTCTATGGCTACCTCAGTGCTACAAGAGCACAGTTGCATAGTTAAACCACTCTATAGCCTGTAGGTCTAAAAATACCTGGCCCTTTAGAACAGTGTTTGCCAACCTCTGCTTTAGACAGTTATGTTTCACAGTGATTAAAAATAAGAAAAATTCAATTTTATATTTATCTTCAGTTTTTATCATTTCCAGCTCTCTTCGTTTCTTTGGGTAGATTTTCTGTCTGGCATCCTATTTGTACTATACCTTTTGTAGTTCAGGTCTTCTGAGAATTAATTCTTTCAGCTTTTGTTTCCCTGAAAACATCTTTATTTTTTAATGTTTATTTGTAGAGAAAGAGAGAGTGAGCACAAGCAGGGGAGGGGCAGAAAGGGAGAGACAGAATCCCTAGCAGGCTCTGAGCTGTCAGCACATAGCTCGATGCAGAACTCCATCTCAAGAACCGTGAGATCATGACCTGAGCTGAAATCAAGAGTCAGATGCTTAACAGACTGAGCCATCCAGGAGCCCCCCTGAAAACATTTTTAATTTTCCTTCTTGATTAGAGAGGGTTTATTTTGTTTTGTTTTCTTTAAGCACTTTAAAAATGTCACTTCACTGTGTTCTGACAGGCTTAGTTTCTGAGATTTCTGCTCTACTTCTTATCTTTAGTCTTCTAATTTAGGTTAATGCCTTTTGACTCTGGTAGCCTTCAAAATTTCCTCTCTGATTTTCAGAGTTTGAATTTGATACATCTAGGTGATCTAGATGGCAGGTCAGTGTGTAAGTGTTTGAAATTATCCTACTTGTTGTTCTCTGAGTTTCCTGGATCTCTGGTTGGATGTCTTTCATTAGATTTGAAAATTCATGGCTGTCACTTTATCAGTATTTCTTCAGCCTCAGTTTTCTTCTCCTGGGATTCTAGTAGACATATATTATACAGTTTCACATTTCCCCAAAGGTCTTAAATGCTCTGTTTTCGTGTATTTTTCTCTTTTACTTTTAGTCTGGGTAACTTCTACTGACTTACATTCAAGTTCATTCATTCTTTCCTCAACTGTGTCAACTCTACTTATGTGCCCAACAAAGGCATTCTTCATCTAGTACTATGTTTTTTTAATTTCCAACATTTCCATTCAATCTTCTTAAAGTGTCCCATCTCTCTGCTGAAATTCTCAATATGTTTAACCATGTTACCCACCTTTTCCACTACAACTTTTATATATGAATTTAGTTCTTCTAATTGATTTGTCTTTTGATAGTACATTTTTTTCCTTGCTTTTTTTTTTAACGTGTCTATAATTTTCAGCTAAAAGCTGGACTTCATGATATACAACAGCAAAGACTGATGTTAATAGTATTTATGCCTGGGATAGCCATGCCTTTTCTTCTGTTACGCCTTTACTAGGGAAATTTAAGTAAATCTAGTCATCAATTAAGTGGGTTTGTGTTATGTTGTTGCTATCATGACCTTCAGTGCACCACCAGCTTTAAATTCCTCTACTGTTAGATTATGATTAGGTTGGAGGCTGGGTTACCAGATACTATTTTAGGTTTGGGAGGCCACATAAGATCTCTGTCACATTTTTAACACCACTATTTAAAAATGCATACTATTCTTAGCTTGGAAGCCATATTTAAAAGGGGGGTGGGGAGGAGCAGCATTTGACCCATAGGCCATAGTTTGCCAACTTCTAAGGTAAAGAATAACCATTATCAGGTTAAAAAAGTATATAAAAGACCCAAATTGGGGTTCCTGGGTGACTCGGTTGGTTAGGCGCCTGACTCTTGATCTCAACTCAGGTCTTCATTTCAGGATTGTGAGTTCACTGGGCTCTGTGCTGGGCGTGTAGTCTACTTAAAAAAAAAAAAAAAAAAAAAAAAAAAAAGACCCAAATAAAACTTTTATAGATCAAAAACTACAGTATGTAAGATGAAAAAATGAACCATCAGTAAACAGTGGGTCCACTGTGGATTCTCTTCAAATGTCATCCCTTAAGAAAACATAATGGTGGTTTCTGAAATAATTTTTGAGGGGTACCTGGCTGGCTAAGTTAGTAAAGCATGCAACTTTTGATCTTGGGGTTGTGAGTTCAAGCCTCATATTGGGTATAGAGATTACTTAAAAATAAAAATCTTTGAAAACATAAAATAATTTTTTAAGGAATTTCCCAATTTTGGTTAAAATTATAAACCCAGGGGTGCCTGAGTGGCTCAGTTGGATAAGCGTCCAACTTTGGCTCAGGTCATGATCTCCCAGTTCGTGGGTTGGAGCCCTGCATCAGGCTCTGTGCTGACAGCTCAGAGCCTGGAGCCTGCTTTGGATTCTTTGTCTCCCTCTCTCTCTCTGCCCCTCCCCCGCTCATGCTCTGTCTCTCTTTGTGAAAAATAAACATTAAAAAATTTTTAAAAAATTATAAACCCAAAGATCCAAGAAGCATAAGATCAAGAAACATGAGGGGCTTCTGGGTGGCTCAGTCAGTTGAGTGTCCGACTTCCACTCAGGTCATGATCTCCTGGTTTATGGGTTTGAGCCCCATGTCAGGCTCTGTGCTGACAACTGAGAGCCTGGAGCCTGATTCAGTTTCTATATCTTCCTCGCTCTCTCTGCCCCTCCCCTGCTTATGTGTGTGTGTGCATGTTCTCTCTCTCTCTCTCAAAAATAAATTAAAAAACATTAAAAAAAAAAAAAAAAAAAAGAAACATGAGGGAAACTACACAAAGCAAATTACAATCAAATTTCTTAAAACCAGGAATAAACTTCAAAAGATACCAATAAGAAAATGGAAAGACAGGCCACAGAATGGGAGGAAGTATTTACTAATCACTTATCTGGTAAAGAATGTATAAACAGAATATATAAAAAAGTCTTACAACTGAATAAGGCAAACAAACCAACTAACAAGTGGGCAGAAGATTTGAAGACTAGACACTTTGCCAAAGAAGATATCCAATAGCAAGTAAGTACACAAAAAGATGGCTGCCATCAACAGCACTGAGGAAATGCAAATTAAAACCAAACTGAGATACCACCATACAGTTACTAGAATGGTTATTATGAAAAATAAAATAGTAATGAAAACAAATACTAAATAATAATCTTAATGAAGATGTGGAGCAGCGGAAAGCCCCTTAGACAGCTTGTTAGAATTTCAAATGGTAGAGTCACTTTGGACACAGTTCAGCAGTTCTAGGTTAAAAATGTTAACTATAACTTATAACATCTAGCAATTCCATTCCTAGGTAGCTACTCAAGAGAAATAAAAACATCTGTCCACACAAGATTTATACACAAATATTCATGGCCCAAAACTGGAAACAGTCTAAATATCCATCAATTGCCGAACACATAAACAAAATGTACTATATACCCATACAATGGAATACTATTCAGGATAAAAAGGAATGATCTACTCATAAGTGCCACAACATGGATGAACCCCAAAAACATTACTCTACATGAAAGAAATCATATGTAAAAGTTTACACATTGTGTCATATTGTTTGTATGAAATGTCCAGAAATAACAACTCTATTGAGATACAAAATAGATCAGGGACTGGGAATTGACCGAAAATGAACACGGGGGGGGGGGGGGGGAAGCTTTCTGGTACGATGATAATGTAAAACTAGGCTGTGATGACAGATGCACAACTCTAAATTTACTAAACGTTATCAATTAAACACTTACAAAGCATGAATTTAATAATATGAAAATTATACCCCAATAAAGCTATTAATTAAAAAAAAAGAGAACTAGGGCACCTGGGTGTCTCAATCAGTTAAGCACCCAACTCTGGATTTTGGCTCAGGTCATGATCTCACGGTTTGTGAGATCGAGCCCTATGTTAGGCTCTGCATTGACAGCACAGATCCTGTTTGAGATTGTGTCTCTCCCTCTCTCTCTGCCCCACCCCTGCTCATGCTCTCTCTCTCAAAATAAATGAACATTTAAATGCCCCTCCCCCACTCGCACAGGGTGCTCTCTCTCAAAAAACTAAACAATAATAAATTTCTAAAAAGAGAACTAGAAATGGATAAGGAGTGAGGATGTATAGACAAAACAAGATTGATGATATGTTGATAATTATTGGAGCTGATGATAGGTAAGGGCAGTTCATTATAATATTCCTTCTACTTTTGAATAGGTTTGAAAATTGTCATAAATTTTTTTAAAAAACACAAGTATTGACAAAGGTGTAGGCAAACAGGTACTCTTACACTGCTGGCAGTATTGTAAATTGGATCAACCTTTACAGAAGACACTTATCTACCAAAATAACAAATGTCAAATTCATTTATCTAGCAATTCTCCTAAGATACATCTACAGTATACAAATATCCTTGTACAAGGTTGCTGGGTGGCTCGGTTTGTAAGTGTCTGTTGATTTTAGCTCAGATCATGATCTCATGGTTCCTGAGTTCAAGCCCTGAGTTGAGCTCTGCACTGACAAGTGTGGAGCCTGCTTGGGAGTCGCTCTCTGCCCCTCCCCCACTTGTTCTCTCTAAATAAATAAATAAATAAGCCAACAAACCTACATTAAAAATATGTATGTATATCCTTGTACATATTCCAAGGACCACTCTTACATGGCATTTCATTAAAGTGTTGTTGATAACAGTAATAGATTGGAACAAAAAGTAAATACCCATTGTAGAGTATTGGTTAATTAAATTAAATTTTTATATATCCGTAAGACTGAAATGCTCTGCAGCCACTTTAATGGCTGATGAAGCCCTTTCTATGTTAATGGGGAAAGATATCCAAGTGAAAAAAGGAAGTACAGAACAGTGTATGTACTATACTAAAATTTTTGTAAAATGGAGGAAAAGGTAATCAATTTTTTTCTTGTATATGCATAAAATATCTTTTGTAAGGCAACCCAAAAAAATAATTACATTGATTGCCTATAGAAATGGAAACACAAATTGCAAAATATATCACCATACTTTTTGTATATCCACCATACTTTTTGAATTTTGAACCATAAACATGTATTACCTAGTCAAAACTTAAATTACAAAAAAAGGGGGCAAAAAGGTGATAAAAGGAAATTCTTTTTTTTTTTTTAACTGTTGATTCATTTTTTGGGAGAGAGAGCATAGGCAGGGGAGGGGCAGAAAGAGATGGGGACAGAGGATCCGAAGCGGGCCCAAACCAGGGTTTGAACTCACAAACCATGAGATCATGGCCTGAGCCGAAGTGGGATGCCCAACCTACTGAGCCACTCAGGTACCCCAATAAAAGGAAATTCTTAAAGGCAGCCTCCCAAAAGGGCACATTAGATACAGGGCCACAAAAATAAGATCAGGGGTGGGGAGGAAGCAAACCAGAAAACAGGGGATGGACATCTTTAAAGTACTGAGGAAGGGGGAAAAAACCCTGTTAACCTACAATTCAATAATCAGGTGTTTTTGTTTTTGATTTTTTTTTTTTTTTCAAAAACAGGTCTCTGTCACTTACACAGAAGCTAATTAGCTTCTAATTAGCTAATTGGCTTCTAGTTAGGTTTGGCCAAAGAGGGGAAATGGTGGCAAAATGAAAGACAGGTGAAAGGCAACATTGAGAAGTCTTTATCCCCTGCCCTTCTTCTTCTGGGTCATTTTCAGCAGTAATTACATCTCTTCCAAGGTCCCCTCTCATACAGGTCAGTGGTTCTTCCCCTTATCAACCATCTTTAGTCTCTGGACTCTAATAATACCTCCTTCTTCCCTTGTCCTTCCATTTCTAGGGCTAATAGCAACCTGGGTTGCTATAACCAAGTTTGGGTTC
This sequence comes from Panthera tigris, assembly GCF_018350195.1. Classification (NCBI taxonomy): domain Eukaryota; kingdom Metazoa; phylum Chordata; class Mammalia; order Carnivora; family Felidae; genus Panthera; species Panthera tigris. The sequence continues at coordinate 40,239,595 of NC_056668.1, read as the reverse complement.
ACCATCCTCTCCTCATCTATTCCTCAGATCTTCTAAAAACATTTTAAGTGGTACTAGAAGTTACATTCCTTCTACTAAATTATCTAGCATGACTTACATTTCCCTAACTCGATCTTGATTGAAACGACCTATATTATACTAATCAAAAAGAAGGTAAAAAAAAAAAAAAAAGTAAAAAAAGGAAACAAATATGCATTTGAGGACTATTCCCTACAAGATGAGCAAGAAATTATTTTCTATCCCCCTAACCCTGTTACAGAATTAGAACGGAAAACTTATTCAGTATATCGTAGCTTGAGAAAACTATAATAGCCTAGAGCCAATAGAAGTCACATATTTACAATATTATTAAATATTAAAAAATATATATTTGTCTTGGTAACTGGATCCTGGGGAAAGTTTTGCTACTGAGATATAATTGACATATAACATTGCCTTAGTTTCAGGTATACAATATAATATGATATTTGTATATATTACAAAATGACCACCACCACAAGTCTAATTAACATTCATAACCACACATGGTCACAATTTTTTTTCTTGTGAACATTCAAGGTGTACACTCTTAGTAACTTTCAAATATACATTATTAATTACAGTCACCATGCTGTACATTACATTCCAATGATCTATTTATATAAAAAAAATTTTTTTAGTGTTTTATTTTGGAGACAGAGAGAGACAGAGCATGAGTGGGGGGGGGGGGGCAGAGAGAGAAAGGGAGATACAGAATCCAAAGCAGGCTCCAGGCTCTGAGCTGTCAGCACAGTTTGTACCTTTCGACCATCTTCATCAACTTGGCCCAACCCCCAATGCCCACCTATGACAACCACCAACCTGTTCTCTGTATCTATGGGTTAGGATTTGTTTTGTTTTAAATTCCACATATAAATGAGATCATATGATATTTGTCTTTTTCTAACTTCTTTCACTTAAACATAATGCCTTCAAGGTCCATCCATGTTGTCACAAATAACACGACACCTTCTGTTTTGTGGTACATTTATATATGTATATATCTCACATTTTCTTTACCCATCCATCCATTAATGGGCACTGAGGTTCCTTCTTGGCTACTGTAAATATACTACAATGAATATAGGGGTACCGATCTTTTCAAGTTAGTAGGTTTGTTTTCTTTGGATAAATACTCAGAAGAATTATTGAATCATACAGTAGTTCTACTTTTAATTCTTTGAGAGTGATCCACACTGTTTTGCATTGTGGCTATAACAATTTACATTCCCACCAACAGAGCACCAGGGTTTTCTCACATCCTTGCCAACACTTTATCTCTTGTATTTTTGATAATAGCCACTCTGACAGGTGTGAGGTGATAACTCACGGTCATTTGATTTGCATTTCCCTGAGGATTAGTGATGTTGAGCATCTTTTCAAGTACCTGTTAGCCAACTGTAGGTCTTCTTTGGGAAAATGTCTATGCAGATCCTCTGCCCATTTTTTAATTAGACTGTTTTTTTCCTGTTGAGTTATAGGAGTTCTTTTTATATTTGGGATATTAACCCTCTCATCAGCTACATGATTTGCAAATATTTTCTCCTATCTGGTAGGCTGCTTTTCATCTTGTTGATGGCTTCTTTTGCTGTGCAGAAGCTTTTTAGTCTGATGTAGTGCCCCTTGTTTATTGTGCTTTTGTTGCCTTTGCTTTTGGTGTCAAAGACTGATGTCATGGAGCTTATCATCTAGGTTTTCTTCTAGGAGTTTTTGGTTTTAGGTCTTATTGTTCAAGTTTTCATCTGTTTTGAGTTGATTTTTGTGTACGGTGTAAGACAGTGGTCCAGTTCCATTCCTTTGCATGTGGCTGTCCAGTTTTCCCAGCACCATTTATTGAAGAGACTGTCCATTCCCCAATATATATTCTTGGCTCCAGTAAATTAACTGACCATATATGTATGGATTTATTTCTGGGCTCTCTATTCTCTATTAATCTATGCATCTGTTTTTATGCCAATGCCATATTGTTTTGATTACTACAGCTTTGTAATATAGTTTGAAATCAGGTCACATGATGCCTCCAGCTTTGTTCTTCCTTGTCAAGATTGCCTTAGCTATTTGGAATCTTTCATGGTTCCACTGAAATCTTATGAATTATTTTGTTCTATTTCTGGGAAAAATGCTATTGGATTTTTGATAGAGATTGCACTGAATCTGCAGATTGCTTTGGGTGGTATAGGTATTTTAACATTAATTCTTCTAAACCATGAGCATTGAATATCTTTCCATTTATTTGTGTCTTCTTCAATTTCTTTCAATAATGCCATATAGTTTTCAGAGTACAGGTCTTTCACCTCCTTGGTGAAATTTATTTCTAGATATTTTATTCTTTTTGATACAGTTGTAAATAGAACTGCTTTCTTAATTTCTCTGACAGTTCATTATTAGCATAAAGAAATGCAACATTTTTGTACATTGATTTTGTATCTGGCAACTTTATTGACTTTTTAAGTTAGTTCTAATAGCTTCTTGGTGGAATCTTTATAGTTTCCTATACGTAATATCATGTCATCTGCCAGTAGAGAGAGTTTTACTTCTTTTCTGATTGGGAGGACTTTTCTTTTCTTCTCTTCTTTTCCTTTTTTTCTCCCCATGATTGCTCTAGCTAGGACTTCCACTACTATGTGAATAAAAGTGGCAAGAATGGGAATCCTTGTCTTATTCCTGCTCTTAGAGGGAAAGCTTTCAGCTTTTCACCACTGAGTATGAGTTAGCTATGGGTTTGTCATATATGGCCTTTATGATGTTGATATACATTCCCTCTATATCTACTTTGTTGAGAGGTTTTGTTTTTTTTTTATCGTAAATGGATGTTAAATTTTCTTAAATGATTTTCTCCATCTATTGAGAGAATCATATGATTTTTATCCTTTGTTAATGCAGTGTATCACATTGATTGATTTGTGAATGCTGAACCATCCTTGCATCCCTGGAAAAAAATCCCACTTGATTAGTGTATGATCCTTTCAATATGCTGTTGTATTTAGTTTGCTAATATTTTGTTGAGTATTTTTGCATCTATGCTCCTCAGAGATACTGACCTTTAGTTTTTCTTTTGTTCTTCTTGTAATTGATTTCTATTTTCATACCACTGTGGTCAGAAAAGATGCTTAATATTATTTCAATCTTCTTAAATTTATTAACATTTTTTTGTGGCATAATAAATGATCTATCCTGTGCACTTGACAAGAATGTACTTTTGGATGGAATACTCTATATCTCTGGTTAGTCCATCAGGTCTAATGTGTTGTTTAAAGCCAGTGTTTCCTTATTTTTTTGTCTGCATGATCTAACCATTGATGAAAATGGGGTATTAAATTCCCTACTATTCCTATATTGCTGTCTATTTATCTCTTTAGGCTTCTTAACATTTGCTTTATGTAAGTTAGGTCCATGTAAGGGAATATTTTTTAAGATTTCTGTATAAGGAGCAATGAGCAAAATTTTGTCACTTTTTTAACAATTTCAGAACCATTTCGTTTTGTTTTTGTTTTTTTCTTTTTCTTGTTTTATTCCACAATGAAAGCTGACAGTATGGCATTGTGGTCCAGTTTTATGAACCAAAGCTACTGGGAGGAAGGAAGGAGAAGTTACGAGGTTCAGATCTGTAGTTTTCAGGAATCTGGCTTAGCACAAAATTATGACATTAAAATTCAGAAAAATTCAAACATGTATTTACACCATAATGACTATACACATCTTCTTCTAAAGAATAATCTTCCTAATAGCAGTGGAAATAATAACAGCTTTTAGTCTACTGTTTTTTCTCTAGTTTCTGTATATCTACACTGACCAAGAGAATTATCAAGCTTTCCTTCATTTATAATAAAAAAGCAAGGAAATACTATTTTATAAAACTATGCGTGTATATATGTCTAGATTCTGATATTTACTAACATGGATGGGCATAGAGTATGTCATCACCTGATCACATTTCATCTCTGCCAACACAAATGTATCAGTTAATAATCTCTATCTCTTTGCCAATAAAATGACTATTTAATGCCAATAAAATGCAGTCTCAACTGCTTCACCTCGAAATTAACAAATGGAGCAATAAAGACCAAATTTATAAGAAAAAAGATTCGAGTCACTACGAGCATAAGCACCCAATCAAATGCTGAGTTTCTAAACATGGCCAATATAAACAAATGCATGCAGGTCTGTCTAATGTTGACAACAAATCCTGAAAATAAAATATTCCAATGTAATGGTAAAGAAAAACAAAGCAGTGTTCAGGGAATTTGGCATGGGATTTATTTTAAGACCACCAATTTCCTTGAAAAGGAAGCCATTTCCTTTTTTTTTTTTTTTTTTTTTAATTAACTTTTTTAAGCAGGCTCCATGCCCAATGTGGGACTTGAACTCACAACCTTGAGATCAAGGGTCACATACTCTACCAACTGGGCCAGTCAGGAGCCCTGGGAATCTTTTTTTTTTTTTTTTTTTTTTACAGAGAGGAAACAAAGAAATAGCAGGCTAGACAGCCTAGATTTCTCTATAAAATAAATGAAATTAACTGCCACAAGTGATTAAGGTTTTGAATAAGTAATGATCAAAATAATTAAAAAGCCAAGAAGCAATGAAAGTGCTATATGCTGCAGAGAAAGGATACATGGATTGGGGCCTTTAAGACAAACACCTTTTGTGGGACCTGGCCCTGCCCAAAAAATGGCCCTTTATAATTATCCTTTCTTCCTTTAATTTCTAGGCTATTTCCTAAGTTAGTTGAAGCCTAGACCTAAGTTATAAATACAATCAAATAAAACTTGGCTGAATAGAGACCGAAATTAGGCACAAATTCTGTGATTGAAAGACAGTCCATTATGGCAACATAAACAAAAAGGGTTACTGATCTATCATCACATGTGTGGCCTAACACATGAATGTCTAGCCACTCTAAATAAAATGCTGATTATACCCACTTAATTCCATCAAAGAAAAGGCCTTTTGGTCTTCTCTCCCAGGCAACTTGGCGTATTAGGGTATACATTTGTAGTGTTTGCCACTACACATAATAAATGCTACCAGCTGAACTACTTCCCTCTCCAGAGAACCATACGGATCTTTGTGGACCTAATGGCTGCCGGGCAAATACATACTGTCCATCACTGAACCCTGCATGGAATGCTAAAGTCTATGAACATTTACTTTCTGTTGGGGTAAAAGGAGGCTGGGAAGGCAGCATTAAAGTCTGCTTTTATTTTATATGAAACGAGTAAAGTGTTCTCTGCCTGAAGATCCACTTAGTTTCAGTGTGTTGGGCTTTGTTCTACCTGTAAAACAGGAATGGGTGTTTAATCAATCTAAAACAGTAAAACAAGAGGAAAAAATAGCAAGTCACCTCGGCTTCTCAGGCCTCAATTTTCTTATCTATAAAAGAGATTTTATCTGAGGTCCTTTTTAGTGCAAACATATACATATACATGCAGCAAAACCATTTCTTTAGAAAATGCAGCTTACAAAAAGAATCAACCTAGGTAAAATCATAGTCAGTCAATTTAAGACAATTCTCTATAGGACTATATTCATTTCCACAAAATTAAAAAAAAAAAAAAAAAAAAAAACAACAAAAAACCTCAGGTATGAATAAAAACAGAATCCACTTTCCTTCCTGTAAAGAACACCTTCACAAAACTAGTTTTTAGAGTCTCTCAGTCTATAGAAGGCACATCTTCACAAAGTGGAACAGATTTTTATGAGGGTGGACATATAGACCAGAGAGCACGGACACGGAATATAGTAATTTATATGTTTAACATTTATTTCATATATATGTATGTGTGTGTGCCTCACACACACATAAAATAAAATCTTGTAGATATTACTTGTTAATTCTTTAGCTTGTCTATAATTTTTTAGTGTGTCTAGTGAATACAAAATTTTAAATACATGATATATATCATAAATAAGAATTCAACAAACAGATATGAATTATAATGAAATCCATTAGACATCCTGATATCCTGTCCAGTCACCTTGAACATTCTATTTGCCATCCCTGGGAGGCTCTTCTGCTCCATTGTCTAATTTATTACTATCATTTGTTCAGAGCTCAGCTCAAGTATTAGTTCACCCAGCAAACTTTCCCTGGCTTCTCAGACCAAGTCAAGTCCCCTGTTATAATCTCTCATTGTACCCTGTAATTCTTTCATAATTATTGTATAATAATATTATGACTGCTTGTTTAAGATTTTTTTAGTTCCAGGGGTGCCTGGGTGGCTCAGTCGGTTAAGCATCCGACTTCGGCTCAGGTCATGATCTCACGGTTTGTGAGTTCGAGTCCCACATTGGGCTCTGTGCTGACAGCTTGGAGCCTGGAGCCTGCTTCAGATTCTCTGTCTCCCTCTCTCTGGCCTTCCCCTGCTCGCACTCTGTCTCCATATCAAAAATAAATAAACGTTAAAAAAACTTAAAAAGTATATATTTTTTTCTTTTTTTTTTCAGTTCTGTAAGGTCTTTGAGATCAAGGACTTATCTTATTTTCTATTTTAGCCTAGAACCAAGCACAGAGATTTACAGAAAGAATAAATGAATAATTATGGAATAATTATTAGAAGAATTTTCTGGTTTACATATTTCTTTAAATAAAATAGAGGGGCACCTGGGTGGCTCAGTTGGTTAAGCATCCAACTTCGGCTCAGGCCATGATCTCTCAGCGTGCGAGCTGGAGCCCCACGTCAGACTCTGTGCTGACAGCTCAGAGCCTGGAACCTGATTCAGATTCTGTCTCCCTCTCTCTCTGCCCCTCCCCACTCATGCTCTGTCTCTCTCTCTCAAAAATAAATAAAACATTAAAAAAAAAAAAAGAACACTGTTACAGACTTGCTATTCTTTTAATAGTCACCATGTTGTTATTTCCTCATTTTTCTTCTGTTATTAAAAATACAATTAACTTTTCTGTTAAATTCAAATAATGCAGAAAGTTTTCCTTATAAGGAACATTACTCTTTGACAATTTGTTAAGATAGTTTGCTTTCTTTTATCTAGCACTGTCCATCTAAGATTTGCTTCTGCTTATTAATATTTTTTTCATTAGCAGTAATAAAAAAGCTAGAAAGCAATGAAACAGAAGCTAACAAATGAGTTAAATTTTAAAAAATAATAATGTACTTCTGAAAACCTTAAAAGCATTTCCCATTACAACACTAATGTTAACACACATTATATAGGTAAAGGAGGGGAAAAATCCAAATAGGCACTGAAACAAGAAAAACACCTCTTACAAATAATGTATTTCTTTTAATACTTATTTTATTTTCCTCAGAAATCATTACAGAATAACTAAAACCGTTTTGGTAGTTTTTAAAATGACACTCTTTGTAGCAGACATTTGTTACGTTTGTTTACCTAGCCAGCTCTCCTTCACACTGCCTCGATTCACTTCTTGCTCATCCCTCCAACATTTCTATGGTTCTGATCAGGTTGTCAATGTAGCATTCTCACTCCTCACTGTCCTAAACACAGCAATTAGTCCAAGCAGTGGGCACATCACCTTGGCTGAGCTCAAGCTCCCAAAAATTATTCTGAGAATTACAAACAGAGGGAGGGGGTTTCTTCTCTCTTGCTTAATCAACTATGCCTAATCCCAGAACTGTCAGCAGCCCAAGTGAATGAGAACAAAAGAGGGAAGACAGAAAGGAAAAGAATAGTTCTAGATGACATTTTACCCTCTGGATTCAGAAAATCCTGAGACTAGTTCTAGTCCTTGCTTTTCCATGGTTTTGTCATCTACTAAATCCCTCCACGACCTTCTTTTTTTTGCTTAAACTAGCTTAAGTTTGTCAACTATAATCAAAAAGTCCTAATACATCTCCCATATTCATTTGGGCATCATAAAATAAATATAAAAATAATATATTTTCTTAAGTGTTTGTTTATTTTGAGAGAGAGAGAAAGAGCAAGCACACGAGCAGGGTAGGGGCAGAGAGAGAGAGGGAGAGAGAGAATCCTAAGCAGGCTCCGCGCTGTCAGCACAGAGACTGACATAGGGCTCAATCTCACAAAACTGTGAGATCATGACCTGAGCGGAAATCAAGAGTCTTGACACTTTACCAATTGAGCCACCCAGGTGCCCCTATATTTTTTAATAATATAATTTTCTTGACACTGCATTGCTCTTAAAATCTATACAAGGTTATCTATATAAATCTAACTCTTTCTCCCCAAAATTTTTTCAGCTTTACTGGGGTGTAATTGACAAACAGAAATTGTATGTATTTAAGTGTGCAACTTGATGTTTTGATATACATATAGACAGTGAATTATCACTGTAATCAAGCTGGTTAACATATTCATCACCTCACATCATTCCCACCTCCAAATTTAAATATATACAAATAAACTTTTAAAGAAACACAATGTACATGCATTCTTTTAAATTTTATATATACATATATAAAGAAAAAAAAAACCCATATAGTTAATATATATAAAATTAGTACACCTACAAGATTTAAAAATGTTAAGTGTACAGAAAGAGTTAAGTCCTCTCACTAGTCCAATGCTCCAGAACAACAACTTGCAAAATTTTTAATTGCTGTTGATAATAAGATAATAACAATGATGATAATAAGATTTGTCAGTATTTCCTACTAGTTGTAAATATTATTTCTTGACTTCCTGCTGTGGAAGAAAATTTAACTCCTTACACAACCAATTCTACATTCCCATTAGTTATTATTATTATTTCCTCTATTATTGATCTTTGTAACTACTTAACATTTATTTATGGTTTCATGTGGTACTGACACTCTGTTTTGTAAAATGAGAATTAAAGGAAGGGTATTTTTTAGTGCTCTTATTCTTCACTTCAACTCACAACTTGCATCAAATATTCTTATATTGAAAGCTGAATAATTTCCTTCTGTTCTGCAACTGTAATTATTTTTGTACTTTATCTAAAAGTTCAAAGTCAGTAAGCATTACTTACATTAAGGAAACTAAATAACACTCGGTACATTATCTAAGCAGTTTGCTATGATTCTGTATTCTTTCTGTTCAGATTATTTTTAATTTTCCTGGAGTGTCTAATTCCCTTTTTAAGTTCTTTGCCTTTTGCCACTACCTTAAATGGTACTAAATTCTCACAATTATTCTCAAATCTCCATTTTTACTGAAGGTCTTACATCTATAAGACCTACTACTCAATAGTGATCCTATACCCCTCTATCTCAAGTAAAAACCATTATTTTTTAGATCCACTGTCATTTTTCTGGAGCACATCTTCTAATAACTTCTTAATAAAGGATATGTAGACAAGTCAATCTTCTACATCCTTACAAGCCTGGAAATGTTGTCTCTAACTCTCACACTTCACTGACAGTTTGGATGAGTACAAAATTCTACATTGAAAATAATTTCTCCTCAAATCTTTCAAGACACTGATTCATTATATTCGACCACCCACTGTTAGTTAATGAAGACCAATACCAAGTTGATGTTTGTTCCTTTGCATGTGACCTAGTTTTTCCTCTACAAGGTGTTCAAATCTGTTTTTTCATTCTTGGTATTCTGAAATCACAAAATGATGTATTTGGTGGAGAATTTTTTATATTCACTGTGTGAGCACTTCTTGAGTTCTTTCAGTCTAGAAGTTCATGACTTTCAGTTCTGGGAAATTCTTTTAGTTTGTCTTTAAATTTTTCCTCCAATGTATCTTCTGTAAGTTCTTTTTCTCAAACTCCAACTAGTTAGGATAATAAACCTCCAACATAAAGGTACCATATCATTTTTTTTTTCTCTGACACATTCCTTCTCTTTGACTCTATTTTACATTCTGGATTATTTCTTCCAACATTACTTTCCAAATTTCCTACAGAACTTTATATTTTCTTAATTTCCAAAAACTCATTTTTGGTTTCTCATTATTCCATTCTCACAGCATGATGTGTTGATGTTTTAACGTTACACATATCATCTCAACTCTCTCTGAAAATACACATTACAGATTTTATATTTCTCTTAATTTTTTGTTTTTACATTAACACTATTTCTTCCAAATTTTTTTTAAAGTTTTTCATTGTATTTTTTTCATGTTAAAGGCATTCCTCAACCGTCTGATGACTCCTGAATACCCATCAATTTTTAAGAATAAGGCCATATGCAGATTAATTGGGAGCTCTATAAGCATGTCTAGACTTTGATGACTGATGAGTTTTTCTTTAGGGTAATTAAGTGACTAGCTAGCTGTCTCAAAAAGGAAACTTTAGCTGCCAGAATGCAAAGATCATTGGTCCAAAGTCATTTAATTTCTTTAGAGAAAAGAAAAAAATAGCAACTCTTTCCCCACCCCAACTTGGCCCTAAGGCCTGGTGATTGGCCTAAATGGAAAAACTTCAATTAACTCCTTTATCTACACTCTCCCCAAGTATCCCATTCCCTACTCTCTATTTCATGCCTGGCATATTCAAATTCTACACCTCTCTAGGATTCAGGGAGGAGGCAGGCAGGACAAACTAGACCTCCTATCTTATAAAGCAGAGTATAATTCTGTGTCAACTGCTACCCACAGTTTTTAAAAATGTTTTACAAATAATCAAGTATACATAGATTAAAATATATAAAACAACAAGAATTCCACTAAATGATACTTATCCTACAAGACATCTGATATTTTCTATTTTATTTATAATGTTGATAAATGATTTCATAACACATTGTGATGTGTGATTTGAGGCGCACGTACACATGCGCAAAACAAAAAGCAAGTTACGTTGTGACTTGCTCTGTCATGTTTCAATGACCATTCACTCTTCTGTTTTCTCTCCCCAAGAAAATTTTTGAAATCTTTCATTCACTGATGGCTCTTCTCTACTTTCTTTTCACTGTATTTCTCTCTTTTACATCTTTACTATAATTTTAGTAGGATCTAGAAGGGCAAAAAGAATAAATGTAAGTGCTCAGTTTGTGATCTTTAACTTGAATTCCTCTACAAGTATTTTTAAAAACCAGAAGCTTCCTAACCTCCTTCTGACCTGATTTAAGGTCCCTCTGCTAAGTATGATGGCCTCAATTGCTGTATTCTGGGACTTACCATTAGAGCTAGGGAATTAAAAAGGAAAGAGATGGTAGTGACCATAAGAATGTATGAAACAATTCCAACTAGCTCTAAAACTAAAAGTAAAATTGTGGTTAAATGTTCAATATTAAACCTAAGTACTTAAATGAAGAAATAGAATTTTTTGTTGTTGTTGTTATAGTCCAAGATTTTAGAAATTTCTTTTTGAGGGAAGACTTTAGGAAAGGCTCCTTCCACAGAGAAAATAATCAAAACCCAATTCCCAAATATGTCAAGAAAAATAATACTTCCATAAGATGCAAAGAGTACTTACAAAGCAAGGCTACTCAAAACATACTGTACGTGCTCACATTCATCTGGGAATGATGCACTGGCTGATGTGAAACAGCAAAGTGCAGTCTGAAGAACCTGAAGCTGTGGCAAAGGGACCTGCCATCTTCCAGCATAATCTTCAACCACCTGACAGGGAAGCAATCCAAAAAGTACATTATTATAGAAAATGCTCGCAACATCTCGAGTTTAAAAATTTTGATACTACTAGATAAATTAAAAATTTAGTTCAGCATTAATACAAGTGACTTAAGGACAAAACATTATTTTCATAATGTATATCTGAAAATGAAATAACTATTATCTTTGAAAATGTGGAAAAGAAATATAGAATATGAATAATTACAGTCTAACTGCCACATCTTTAACAAATTGTAACAAACATAACAAAGACCTTCACCTCCCATATCCAGCCTTTATCAAAACATCAATTATCAAATATTAAAGTAGATAGACAATACAATACGGTAATAAAAAATTAGAAATGAGCATAATTATTATCATTACAATTTATTAAAGACTAAACTCTAGGGGTGTCTGGGTGGCTCTGTCAGTTGAGTCTAACTCTTGATTCTGGCTCAGGTCAAAATCTCAAGAGTCATGGGATCAAGCCATGCGTCGGGCTCCATGTGGAGTATTGAGCCTGCTTAAGATTCTCTCTCTCTCTCCCTCTGCCCCTCTGCCCTGCTCATGCTCTCTCTCTAAAATAAAAAATTAATAAATTAATTAAAATTAAATAAAAAAAATAATAAAGACTAAACTCTAAACATTCTGGCACTAATGAGTATTAAAGATATAGTGGCATGACACTCTGATTCTGAAAGTTTAAGGTGTACGTACAAGAGCTTTATGAATTTAGACAGGTCATTTCCTTCTCTATGCATTAGTTTCCTCACCATAAAATAGAGATAATAATGCTTATCTTGCAGATTAGAATAATTTATGAGAAAGCATTTTAGAACTATCAATTGCTATGAAATGTTAATTATGATTTCTCATATGCAAGACTGCTATATTAAAACAATATATTATATTTTAAAAATTCATCATATAAACCAGGTTGGCAAACTATGGCCTACAGGCCAAATATGACCTGCCACCTATTTTTGTATGACCCACAGCTAAGAATGAGATGTTACATTTTCAAATGGTTGAAAAAATATTTTGTGATTTCTGAAAATCAAATGAAATTCAAATTTTAATGTCCACAGAGCTTTACTGGAACATAACCAGATTCATCCATTTACATACTATCTATGGCTGCTTTCCTGCTATAACAACCAGTTATGTAGTTATGACAGAAATCATATGGTTCACAAAGCCTAAAATATTTAATTTCTGCCCCACTACAGAGAAAGTTTGCCAACTCCTGGTTTAAAAGCTGGAAAAAATAGAACAGAGTACAAAAGCCAAGAGAACACTCAGAGCTCAAAGACTTTTCACACTCGTCACTTCCTGTTGGGAGATAATTTTCCATGGGTCTTTTGTATTTCCACAGTTTTTTTGTTTTTTTTGTTTTAAAAAAAAACTGGGGTGCCTGGGTGGCTCAGTCGGTTAAACGTTGAACTTCAGCTCAGGTCATGATCTCATAGTCCATGAGTTTGAGCCCTGCATCAGGCTCTGTGCTGACAGCTCAGAGCCTGGAGCCTGCTTCCAATTCTGTGTCTCCCTCTCTCTGCCCCTTCCCCGCTCACACTCTGTCTGTCTCTGTCTCTCTCTCAAAAATAAATAAACATTAAAAAGACTTTTTTAAAAATTTTAAAAAGGCTCAACTGCCTTCATCTTTTCAAAGATATTCATAGGCAATAGCCTTGAAAAACAGAGATGATGTCTCCCTCCAGAGCCTGTTTACTATTTAGCATAATCATGATGTTCTCTCCCTCTGGAGCAAGGGCCAGGCAGATACACTTGTAGACCACTATAAAAGATTAGGGTTCCCTAAGCTTGGGTTTCCTCAACTATGATGAAAACCCACTGTGAGTGCAGGATCCACCTTTGTCACTTACCTTTATGAGACTTGAGGGGCAAGGGGAACCAACCTGAGCATGAAGCTCATGCAGCTTGCTGTACCATGAATAATCAAGTCCATTATCTCTGACCCAGGCTTTTCATGTTTTCTGCCAGCATCTGTGAAACTGCGACACACTAAACCTAGATAAAATTTTAGACCCTTCGTGGTTGACTGACAATTCCAAATTGCAATACCAGAAAGTTAGCTGGGAAGTAAAAACTATTACTAACTATGATGACCCCAAATAGGACACTTTTCTAAACCACTACAGGCCAAAAAAAAAAAAAAAAAAAAAAAAAGGTGGATAGACTGTCATTGCCTGCCTCCAAAATTTCTCTTCACTAGCATATTTGACCAGCTTTATAAACTCTTTTTGGCCACCATAACACCATTCTTTTTTTTTTTTTAATGTTTATTTTCGAGTGATAGAGTGTAAGCAGGGGAGGGGCAGAGAGAGAGGGAAACAGAATCCGAAGCAGGCTTCAGGCTCTGAGCTGTCTGCACAGAGCCTGATGTGGGGTTCGAATTCACAAGCCGTGAGATCATGACCTGAGCTGAAGTCGGAAACTCAACCGACTGAGCCACCCAGTTGCCTCTGACCAGCATAACACCATTCTGATACCACGTAAAATATAGGCACCTGACAGTCTCATGTTTTCCTGTCCTCCATCCCAAACAGTTTGCCCTAATCCATATCTACTTATAACCATATGAGGTAAGTTTATCTCCTTAGAAGATTTCTATTTTGTCAGCTTCTATTCTTATTATAGCTTCCCTTGTTTACCAATATTCAGCTACTGATATCTAATATACTGCCTGATCTAGCTGAGCCCAAACCTAACACAATAAAAAAGCCCAAACGTAACACATCAAACCTACTAGAAGTGTTGCCATAATATGTTTGAAGGGATATAAACAAAATAACTGAAATCTACATATCTTCTTACACTGTTTAATATCATGCCAGATGCTACTAATACAGTATAACATTAACATAACACTTTAAGACACACTATCACACTATTTCTCTTTTAAATATTTCCTTAAAATATGTGAAACCATACATTACATAGCCCTTTTATTTGAAATTTTTCTCCTGTGCTATCATAAGCACTCAACTAATGAGACCAGATACCATGACATCATAATCTGAATGTGTTCTACCAGGTTGAAATGTAGCAAGCAACACATCTTCCATTTTTCTTTTTCTTTTGCATTCTAATAAGTAACACTCTTAACATAACGGCCACAATTATGTTGCAGTTGCTGCAAACAAAGTAAAATTTACCTGAATTACTAACATCAACATCTGCTATAGTTCTAAATTCTTCAAGAAAATGGTCTAAGGATCGAGATCAATAGTCCATTAGGGATTGGTAAACCCTCCCCCTTTTTTTTCTTTCATTTTGAAGGGCATAACAAACTTACTGCAATGCAATTTACTATAATTTATAGAAACTATATGAACATTGCTGAAAGAAGTTACAGCGAAGGCCAAAAGCATGCCGTGATATAAGGGGAGTTGAAGAGAAGGGCAGAACTACTGCCAAAGAAAGATGCTGGAATAGTGCAATGATCCCACAGCACTTTGTCAGCATTCCCATTTACAGGAGCATATACCCTGATCTAAAAGGGATATAGTATATATTATCATTAATTAATAATATTATAATAATTAACCAAGGCAAATTATTGTGAGAATGAGCACAGAGAGCACAGATTCTTTCTCTAGCAAAACTGTCAAAACACAGATTTATTGTAAACCTATTAAGTTAAATTACATTAATTATTTAAGAACATTAAGATACAGCATCCAAATTGCTACAGACTGACATATGTCCCCCTAAAATTCATATGCAATATATGCATTGAATAAATTTGCTAATTTTATAAATACCTAAACATTATAATAGACATTAAGTTAGTCTTTTCTCCACCCCTTTCAATATAATTATGTTGTTCATGTTATAATAATAACTACTACATATGTATAAATATCTCCTAGCTCTCTCTGCCCACTGAGAGAGCATAGGAGAAGTAACACCCCAGGAGCAATATATATATACTTAAGGCACAAATCTTGGTTTCTAAACACTATTCTCCAATAAAAGAAACTTGGACTTCTCGAGGCCTCCTCCAGTAGGCCTGGAGCAGAGAAAACACAAGATGAGACTAGAACATTTTGTGGTGCCAGAAAGTAAGGGAAGGCTGCAAAAATGATGGGGTATAAGAACACAGGAGCCAACCTGAAGGAGCTCTTAACCGCTAAAGCTGGAACAATTTAAGCAACAAAATAAATGATAGTACTGACTTTAGTCCAGGGAACAAGATAAATATCCAGGAGTCCACAGTGATACAAATAACCAAATAAATAAATGTTAGAGATGAGACAGCTCTTCCTCGCCATAAAATCCCAATTACTAAACACAGAAGAAAAGAGAGACATAGAGAATCAGCATTAGGCAAATACACAGTAATGGATGCTACAGACAAGATCCATGGATCAATGCTAATATTCGTGAGTAAAAGTTTAGGAGATGCAGGATTTGCAGTCTCAAATTATCTCCCCCAAGATATTTACAAACTAAAAATAGAAAGACTGTAACTTAAGGGTACAGAAACCTCACACACACTTAACCAAATCAAAGTAAATATCATCAGTAACTAATACAACATATCATTATCATAAATCTCTTGATATGGCACATCAAGAAAGACACAATGGCATTTTTGTAGTACTTCTGCCAAAAATGCCTAACCTCGTTCCAGTCATGAAAAATCATCAGACAAACCCAAATTGAGGGATGCTTTACATAAAACTAATCAGTACCCTTCAAAAGTGTTAAGGTCATGAAAGACAAGGGAAAGCTGAAGAACTAGTTATTATTCACTGGAAGAGATTAAGGTAAATAACAACTAAATACAACATGAGATCCAGAAATAACATTCTGGAACAGAAAAATCATTAGTGGAAAAACTGGTAAATTTCTAAAAAGGTCTGTAATTTAGTGATTATTACACTAGTGTTGCTTTCCTGTTCTTGATAATTGTACCATGTTTTCAATAAGTACAAAAGTAGTTCAATTTTTAAAACTTGAAAAAGGTTTTTTTGTTCTCACCTCTTCCTTCAAATTTTGGTGTTTTCATTTATTTTCTGGGGGCTATTTTATAACATAAGCACAATTCTACATTTACTTTCCCTACTTTGTTACCTAGCTACACATCAAGATTTACCCTTGCCTATGGGTATTTTTTTAGGGTCAGATGGAAAAATAAATCAAGTAGATTAGCAGCAGTGTGGAAAGAGTATAGGTTTTAGAATTAGACAGACCTGGCTTTGTCACTTAGTAGTTATATAAACTTAGCAAAGTTATTATACTTCTCTAAGTTTCCTATAAAATGAATTTAATATCACCTAAATCACAGAGTGACTGGAGAAGAGAATATATTAAAATCTAGGATAATTCCTGGCACATACCAGTCCACTTTAAGAAAATGGCAATGGTATACTTTTTGACTGTTTCATTGCATCAGCATGAGCTGGTTAATTATTTGTTTCCCAGTATAATTAATTAAAACAAACTTTATGCACTTTTAGCAAGCAGATAGGCCACTTCCAAATATCTATTCAAAAGCTACTGCTGAGTTTCAACTATTTAGTTCAATACCCCTTGACAAATGAAGCATATCCTAGATACAGCAATACAAATAAAATGCTTCATCATGCCTGAACAGATACCTGAGGATTCTTCTTCTTCTTCTTTTTTTTTTTTTTTTTAACAGTTTTCCAGTGAGAATAAAGAAGATAAAGAAAAGCTCTGTTCAAAACAAGAGTCACTGTCATTTGACTTTTTCTGTCAGGATAATCATGTCAAGAAAATCTAAAATTAAAGTCATATTTTAAAAACCCACCAAAATGGTTTAGAAATAAATCCTAATAAGCTAAAAGTTGTTTGGAATCTACAAAGGAAATAATCTTCAGTAATAGACAACCTAAGACCCAGTTCTTTTGGGGGCTCAATTAAGCATATCGTTTGTTCAGCTCACTACTCCTTAAACAGATATTTCTGCAACATTAAAGTCTATAATAGGTTCTGTGAATGTAATAAGACTCAACCTTTTACAAAATGGAAAATGGAGTAAACATCTCTAAATCTTAATATTCCATACAATCTTACTATTAAAAGGAATCTTCATGATTATCTAGTCAAAGCTACAAACCAAAGCAGGAATATCCATTACAATATCACTCCCAGAAGGCTCTCTTCTCCTTGAGTTTTCTTCATCCATATGATGTGAGACAAGCCAGGGCCCTCCATGTGGTTGCCAAAGTATCTACTTAAAGACCCGCCTTTCTTCTTAAGTTAACCCAAAGAAGATAAGAAGTAGGCTCATTTTAAATGTTTTAGACAAATTTTGATCCCTGTCAATTTTTCATTTGATTGCAAACTCACTATGGAGAATGATATATTACATGGTTCCCTGATTAATATTAAAATTGGCACATAAAACAAGGGACCCCCAAAATACAAGCAAAAGGAAACGTATTTGAACGTCAAATCAGAATGTAGGGTGAACAAACCTCTGTGTGTGCCAGCAGGAAGTGGTATACATAGATGTGTGTGCCCATGATAATGACTTAACTAGCTTGGGCTAAGCAGAATTCTGCATCTGACTTCAATTTAGCATGGCCTCGCAAGAAATAGTATTGCAGGTATGGCTGAGGCACTGATTTTATTAAATTTTTTAATGTTTATTTATTTATTTTGAGAGAGTGTGCACACATGAGCAGGAGAAAGACAGTGAGGAGACAGAGAATCCCAAATAGGCTCTATGCTCTTGAGGAGCCCAACACAGGGCTCGATCCCATGGCCCTGGGATCATGACCTGAGCCAAAACCAAGAGTCATATGCTCAAACGACTGAGCTATCCCTTTGTTATTGATTTTTTTTTAAATTTCCTTTAGTCATATAGGGGTTTTAGATACTAATAAAATTTATGTTCTTTTCTTATGGAAAAATTTTTGTTTTTTCTGTCTGGTTTCTCAATCATACCTACAAGCCAGAGGATTAAACTGAAAAGTTGGCTGAATTCCACACATGTCTTAATACACTAGTGTGTGAATGCCTAGACTTTAAATTGTTAGTGCTATGGAGTATTATTCAGACATAAAGGGGGAATTTTGGAGGGATGGGTTAAATAGGGGGTAGGGATTAAGGCATGCACTTTTTATGATAGTATGGAATTGTCAATTCACCTGTATTGTACAACTGAAACTAATACAACACTGTATGTTAAAAAAATAATAAAATTTCTAAATATGATATAAACTAGAATATAAAGATAAATAAATAGTCCTAGATCAGTTGACCTAACTCTGTCCCTCTCCCTCTTAATTTTGTTCTCAAAGAGAAGTTCTTAGATTCATGCAACTTACCCAAAGTCTTTTCTTTTTTAAATGTTTCTTTATTTTTGAGAGAGAGAGAGAGAGAGAGAGAGAGAGAGAGAGAGCACGCAGGGGCAGAGGAGGGGCAAAGAGAGGGAGACACAGAACTCGAATAGGGCTCCAGGCTCTGCATAGTCAGCACAGATCCTGACGCGGGGCTCGAACTGAGGAATTGTGAAATCATGACCTGAGCTGAAGTCAGACACTTAACTGACTGAGCCACCCAGGCACCCCTTGTCCAAAGTCTTCTAACGTCACTGTCATAATATGGTCTCCAGTAGCCTCTGGAATTAAGTACATAAATCTAATCAAGGATATAGAAGTGAAGATTTTATCTGAGTTCAACGAAGATAGCCAGTAGATTGTATCAAGTAAATAAATGAAGAGTCAGATTCCTTATTATATAGGGCATAAGTCACATTCTTAGACTGAAGCTGAAGGAAAATTCAATGGAATTATTACAAATTCAAAGGCAAAAAGAGAAATTTAAAAGGTTTATGCATCAAATACTAACTTTAGGTACCATGTTTGCTCAGTCTCAAGAACTAAATTTGTTTAAAAATGATATACTTTAACGAGGCACTTGGGTGGTTCAATAGGTTAAGCCTCTGACTTTTGATTTTGGCTCAGGTCATGATTTCACAGTTTGTGAGATCGAGCCCCACAACAGGTTCTGCACTAGAGGCATAGAGCCTGCTTGGGATTCTTTCTCTGCCTTTCCCGTGCTCACATGAACTCTCTCGCTCCCTCTCCCTCTCTCTCTCAAAATAAATAAATAAACACTTAGAAAAAAAGATACACTTACAATTAAAATAACAGTGAGAGGGTTAAAAAATAAATAAAAGGAGGTCATATTGATAAAGATGGGAGAGAGGTACTACCTTAATAATAAGGTCACTATCAGAATCAAGACTAGATATATATACAGCAAAAAGCAACAGAAAGAGAGATCAAGGAATCAACCCCATTTACAATTCCACCAAAAACCATAAAATACCTAGGAATAAACCTAACCAAAGAGGTGAAAAATCTATACACTGAAAACTATAGAAAGCTTATGAAAGAAATTGAAGACAACACACACACACACACACACACACACACAAGTGGAAAAATATTCCATGCTCCTGGATTGGAAGAACAAATATTGTTAAAGTGTCAATACTACCCAAAGCAATCTGCATATTCAATGCAATCCCTATCAAAATAACACCAGCATTCTCCACAGAGCTAGAACAATCCTAAAATTTGTATGGAACCACAAAAGACCCAGAATAGACAAAGCAATCTTGAAAAAGAAAACCAAAGCTCGAGGCATCACAATCCTGGAATTCAAGATGTATTGCAAAGCTGTAATCATCAAGACAGTATGGTACTGGCACAAAAACAGACACTCAAATCAATGGAACAGAACAGAGAACCCAGAAATGAACCCACAAATGTATGGCCAACTAATCTTTAACAAAGCAGAAAAGAATATCCAATAGAATAAAAACAGTCTCTTCAGTAAGTGGTGCCTGGAAAACTGGACAACAACATGCAGAAAAATAAACCTGGACCACTTTCTTACACCATACACAAAAATAAACTCAAAATGGATAAAAGACCTAAATGTCAGATAGGAAGCCATCAAAATCCTCGAGGAGGAAGCAGGCAAAAACCTCTTTGACTTTGGCCGCAGCAAGTTCTTCTTACTCAACATGTCTCTGGAGGCAGGGGAAACAAAAAAAAAAAAAATGAACTATTGGGACCTCATCAAGATAGAAAGCTTCTGCAGAGAAGGAAACAATCAACAAAATGCAACCAGATGGGAGAAGATATTTGCAAATGGCATATCAGATAAGGGGTTACAGCTATAAAGAACTGATCAAACTCAATACCCCAAAAAACAAATAATCCAGTGAAGAAATGGGCACAAGATGTGAATAGACACTTCTCCAAAGAAGACATCCAGATGGCCAACTGGCATATGAAAAAAAGGCTCAACATCACTTATCATCAGGGAAGTACACATTAAAAACACAATGAAATACCACCTCACACCAGTCAGAATGGCCAAAGTTAACAACTCAGGCAAGAACAGATGTTGGTGAGGATGTGGAGAAAGAGGATCTCTTGCACTGCTGGTGGGAATGCAAATTGGTGCAGCCACTCTGGAAAACAGTATGGGAGTTCCTCAAAAAATTAAAAATAGAACCACCCTGCGACGCAGCAATTGCACTACTAGGTATTTATCTAAGGGATACAGGTATGCTGTTTTGAAGGGGCACATGCACACCAATGCTTATAGTAGCACTACCTTCAATAGCCAAAGTATAGAAAGAGCCCAAATGTCCATCGATGGATGAATGGATAAAGAAAATGTGGTATATATATACAATGGAGTAATACTCGGCGATCAAAAAGAATGAAATCTTCCCATTTGCAACAATGTGGATGGAACTGGAGGGTATTATGCTAAGCGAAATTAGTCAGAGAAAGACAAATATCATATGACTTCACTCATATGTAGAATTTAAGATACAAAATAGATGAACATAAGGGAAGGTCAGAAAAATAATATAAAAACAGGGAGGGGGACAAAACATAAGAGACTTTTATTAATTTTTTTTTTTTAACATTTATTTATTTTTGAGACAGAGAGAGACAGAGCATGAACGGGGGAGGGGCAGAGAGAGAGGGAGACACAGAATTGGAAGTAGGCTCCAGGCTCTGGGCCATCCCAGAGCCTGACGCGGGGCTCGAACTCAAGGACCGCAAGATCGTGACCTGAGCTGAAGTCGGACGCTCAACCGACTGAGCCACCCAGGCGCCCCATATAAGAGACTTTTAAATACAGAGAACAAACTGAGGGTTGTTGGAGGGGTTGTGGGTGGGGGATGGGCTACATGGGTAAGGGGGCATTAAAAAGACACTGTGTTGGGATGAGCCCTGGGTGTTATACATGACTCACTGGAATCTCTACCCCTGAAATCATTATTGCACTATATACTAACGAACCTGGATGTAAATAAATAAATAAACAAACAAACAAACAACAACAAAAAAGAATCAAGATTAGGTAGGAAAAAATAAAAAGGAAATACATATTTACCAGAACTATGTACTCTTAAAGGTGGAATTAAGGGGGGAAAGGATATTTTAGTTGTTCCTCATTAGAAAGAAAGGGTGACTAGTTCCAAAGGTATGCAACAGAGGGATAGAAGGTAACTTTGGATGGAAATCTCACAGTGGACCAGACTGGAAATCCAACCAGGGCAAGATACTCTTTTAAAGAAACTGAAAGTCCATAATAAGAGCAAGTGGAAAACACACCTTGAAAATTATTATATAAGTAACATAAAATCTGTACAGATTTGAAGATTAAAAAAAAAAAAAAAAAAAAAGCTGGGAGATTACCTGAAAATACCTGAAGCATTTAATGGGCATTTCAATTTTTTTTTTTTTTTAACATTTATTTATTTTTAAGACAGAGAGAGGCAGAGCATGAACGGGGGAGGGTCAGAGAGAG
Organism: Panthera tigris; assembly: GCF_018350195.1. Taxonomy (NCBI): domain Eukaryota; kingdom Metazoa; phylum Chordata; class Mammalia; order Carnivora; family Felidae; genus Panthera; species Panthera tigris. Next base: position 40,217,259 of record NC_056668.1, on the reverse strand, counting down.
AGGGAGACACAGAATCCGAAACAGGCTCCAGGCTCTGAGCGGTCAGCACAGAGCCTGATGCGGGGCTTGAACCCACAGACCGCGAGATCATGACCTGAGCTGAAGTCGGCCGCTTAACCGACTGAGCCACCCAGGCGCCCCTTAATGGGCATTTCAAATTACTAGTTATTATGAAAGGTAATATATAGTATGACATGGTAGCACAAAACAAAGTGCCCCAGGAACTTAAAGTTAGGCATGAGGAAGTAAATAAGGAAAAGCAACACTGAAGAAAAACAAAGAGGTCAGTCCTAGGTCTGAGGTTGAGCTGATACAATTTTCTTAAGTCAGGGAGATGAGAGGGGGCAAAATCTGTTTGATAATGAATGCTTTTTAATGAACTCAGAATTCCTTGACTTTTCATCTGTTACATTATGGGAGACCTTACAAGAGGTAACTGCAGAATATTAACACCTGGGCCCAAAGGCAAAGAGAAAGGAAAAGGAAGACAAGAGAGGCTAACATAAGAATAGGCTAAAATGTAAACAAAAACAAAAAACAGCTGTTTATCTAAAATGGTGTAACATACTATTGCTGAAAGGAATGTGACAAAAGAGGATGTTTACACTGCCAGTGAAGTAGAACAAATTATACAAGGCCCAGAACAGTTAAAAAGCAGAGTAAAGAAAAGGTCTAGAGGAGCAAGTGGCAAAAAAGAGATACTGTCTTCACTGGGCTCCTATGAGCACAGCCATCAGAAACATCAAAGCAGCTTCATTTCAGGTACCTGTTTATGATTATCATCCAAATAATACAAATATGGGGCACAACAGGAATGCTTTTACGGTTTTAGCTCAAGAAGCCTAAGAATTTCAGGGAAAAAGCAACAGCCAAGGTAGCATAGGACTAAAAATGTCTTGGCACAAGGTTGGGGACAAAGAAATCCAGACACAAGGATAGAACTCTGGGGCTCTGGAGATTGCAGGGCTGGGGCTTTGTGGAGATGGTGCTTTGAACTTTGCACACAAGTAAGTGACACACTATTTACAAGACAGTATAGAAGCTGTGCCACCCAACAGAACGCACACTGATTACAGCACAGGAGTACCACGACTACACAGAAGTAATGGAAATTAAAAGCTTTTAATATGAAAAAAATCTAAAGGAGGAAACTTTAAGTACAACCTAGTGCCCAATGCTGCTATCCACAGAATTTGCAAACTTTGCAAGGCAGGAAGTAGAAATGTTTAGATTAAGTCTCTCACTGCCACCCAAAATATGGTAAACGTACAGCGGCACTATTACCACTTGATGAATTTTCCTAGTAAAACTTAGGTACAAATAGACTCTGGCAGTTGGCAGAACTAACTGGCACCCTAGTGATTTGAAACCAAAATTGACTTGATACCCTGTTTTCTGTGTACCCATCTTCCCTGTGATAGCACGAAAGCCTACTGGCAAAAGTAACGTGAGTCAACTGGACTATGTTCTAAGTTAAAAGAATAACTGTTGTAAATGTAATGGGTGTTAGATTGGATAGAGTAATAAATTTTTGCCCTACTGACCTTCTGGATTCTTTAAAAAGTTAATACACAAGAGAAATTGGGAGGTGTGAAAAAAGCCACTCACAAAGGAAGACAATCCAAGCTGTAGCTCCTGAAAACCGCCCCAGTTCTAACCATAGAGACCCACTTGCTCTGATTAAGCAATACTCTGGGAAAGGAAGATTTTGGGATCCTACCCTCTTTGGACTCTAGAATTTAATTTCTCTTTGTGAACTTGATAATCGGAGACAATTCATTTGATCAATTTGATACATTATTTTTGTTGACATTAAAACCTGAAATTTTAAACTTAAAAACATACATAGGTAAGTTAACTCTCAAATACAGAAGTCTCCTCTATTAAAAAACCTTTATTCCAAGTACTGAAGTATTGCTAAAAAGAGAAAAGAAATTATGAGTTCTGTATCATCTGTATCATTGGTTACCTAAAAATGCATTGTTTTTAAATGGGAATGTGTATCCTGAACATTAATAAAAATGTCCATTGTGACTAGTGATTAACAATTTCTGTTCCTTTTTTTTAGAATGCACTATCTCTTCAAACCCAAAACTCAAACTTCACTGTTCATTTAGATCCCTTAATTGCTCCTCTACCATTTACTGTTAGTATTACCATCATATTCCTTTCATTCCTTTCATTCATCATATTCCAGACGTTTCAACTAGAAACCCAATGCAAATTCATAAAATTCTTTGTTCCTGTCTCCACATTTAACCACATGCTAAATTCTTTATTTCCGTATTTTCTGAAACTGTTCTGTCTCTCCATTTTCATTGCCACTATCCAGTCGGGCACTTAATTACTCCTTTTCCAAAATACTCCACTAGCTTCCTTTTGTCTAGGCTTTGATTCATTACCTTTGCGAGTGTTTTAAAACAGTATTTTAAGGTTAATAATGTACTGTTTTGCCCTTAAACCTACAGATCTTCCCACAAAATTCAAATTCCTAAACCAAGATCTAGACCAATCCATTTTTCCAATATTAATATGTATCAATACTTTTCTGAATGTCATGTTCTGGTCCAGTGGTTCTCAAACTTTAGTATGCATCAGAATCATCTGGAAGGCTTGTGAAAAACACAGACTGCTGCACCCCAGCCCAAATTTCAAGATTCTGTAGGTCTGGGTGGGGCCGAGAATTTGCATTGCTAATAGTGTTCACATTCCTGTTGGTCTGAGAAATCACACTTTTAAGAACCACAGCTCTACACATAATTAACTACCCCATTCATAAATCTACTTTTCACAAATTATCTGCTCTACTTATAATTTCTCCTACTCATACCACTTCCTTTTTCATGTCTACATTTAATACTAACAATTCTTTTTATTTATTTTTATTTTTTATTCTTTTTTTTTTATTTTGGAAAGAGAGAGAGTGCACCAGCAGGGGAAAGGGGAAGAGGATGGGAGACAATCTTTTTTTTTTTTTTTTAATGTTTATTTTTGACAGAGAGAGAGAGAGACAGAGAGAGAGTGCAAGCGGGGGGAAGAGCAGAGAGAGAGGGTGCTAGTCAATTTGAAGCAGGCCCCAGGCTCTGAGCTGTCAGCACAGAGCTGACACAGGGCTCGAACTGTCAGACAGTAAGATCATGACCTGAGTCAAAGTCAGGCGCTAAACCAACTGAGCCACCCAGGTGCCCGGGGAGAGACAGAGACTCTTAAGCAGACTCACGTTCGGCTCGCAGCCCAATTTGGGGCTCGATCACACGACCCTGGGATCATGACCTGAGCCAAAACCAAGAGTCAGACGCTCAACCGAGCCACCCAGGCACCCCAATACTAACAATTTTCAGTACTGAGACTCAGTTCAAATGTTACTCACTAAAACTTTCCCAAAGGATGACTATTAGAAGTCATTTCTCCACATGAACTTGTAGAGGACTTAACATACATAGTGTTTATTGCACTAACCACCATTTCCCTGTTTCAGGTTTATTTTTATTTACTCATTCATTTATTCTAAACTTACTGAATGCCTACTGTGTACCACGTATCCTAATACTCTCATTTTTAGTGGAAGGAAAATTGGTAAACAAATGTATGTTAGATAGTGTTAAATTCCCTGGAAAATAAAACACAAAGTAAAGGAAAAAGAACGCCAGAAGTGGGATGCTACTTTACACTTTATCTGGGGTGTTCAGGGAAGGCCTCCATCTCTCTTATAAAGGACACTGAACAGGGTCTTAGAGAAAACCATATTCATACCAAATAAAAAGTGTCTCTGGCCAATGAAACAAAAGCTAAATGCAAAGGCCAAGGGCAGGAGCATACTTATTCAAGCTGAAGGAAGGGCAAAAATGCTAGTGTAGCTGAAGGTAACTAGTGGAGGCAAAGAGTCTTAGGAGACTAGTCAAAGAGCTAGACAAGGGCCTGATCATGAAGCACTATAGTCCACGGTAAGAATTTGGGGTTTGATTCTGAGATAGAAAAGCACGGAAAGTTTAGAAGAGATCTCACTCTCACATCTTGAAAAGGATCACTTTGGCTGCGTGGAGAACAAACAGAAAAAGTAGAAGCAGGGAGATAAAATAATCCAGGGAAAAGATGACTGTGGTTTGAATCAAGGTCATAACAGTACACGCAGTAATCAGATACGTCTTTTCTCCCTTACCAGATGATTCAGTTCCTTGAAGGCAGGGGTTATGACCTTTTCCTCCCTAAATACCCTAAAATCAGTAGGATGAAGCTTTTCACAGTCACAGCCAATTTTTTCTTTTAGGAATACTTTCTACAACACTTTCATGGCACTTTACATATCTAGATCTATGCCTAAAATAAAGAGAATTCAATTAACTGATATAAAGAAAAAGTTACATACTATTGGACAGACACGTTATGCATTTTATAAGCACCTATTAAGTTATAAGTACTCAGCAGTTGAAGGTAACCTCAGAATATAAGAGAGAACAAAGTATATCAAGACTTTAAGAACAAAATAACTTTAGTTAATACAGAAAATTAAGAAACTAAAACCAAGAATTTATTTTTTTTCATAAAATCAAGAAGAATTAAGAAGGGGCTGCATAGTAAGAGTTAAGTGCCTAGAAGGGAAGCAAAAATTGCATATCCACTCTAAGTATACAAACACTGGATGACACACAGGAAATCAAAGTAATGAAAAAGAATGAGTTTTAAGATTCTTATAACTTAGTTCTACCTAATTTCTTTTTTTAGAACTTTCTCCCCTCTTGATTATAAGTTATGTATGCTCACTATAGTAAATTTGGATAATATACGAAAACATCATCCATCATTGTACTGCCCACATATAACCACTGTTAACATCTTGGTATATTTCCCTTCAAGCTGTGTGACTTGGGGTTAGTTGCTTAACCTCTCTGAGTCTCAGCTGCAGTATTCATAAAATGAAGACAAAAATAGTACCTATCTCACAGGGTTGTTGCAAAGAATAAATGAGAATCTAGGACAGGGGCTGACATAGTTTTTCTTAAAGAGCCAAAAAGCAGCTTATGGACCATATACATTCTCTAATCCCAACCAGTCAATCCTGCTGTTGTATCATAAAAGTAGTCCCAGAAAATGTAGAAATGAAGGCACATACTCCAATAAAGTTTTATTTATAAAAACAGGCAACACTGCATGTGTCACAATGGCTTACAGCAAAAGTTCATAACCTTTCAGCATGTTTGGATTGTTGTTGGGTTTTTTGCTTTTTTTAGCAAGTTTTTGAAATTCTTAAGAGAATCTGGATTAAAAAAAAAGAAATTTAGACCTGCTACCAAAGAAATGGCAAATACAACTTTTTGCAAATAATTTCAGAGTTCATAGACATTCTGAAGTATATGAATGGCTTATATATATGATCATCAAAAAAAATTCTATTTCTAATGAAGCAGCTCATGTGATTTATCTTCACCACACTTTCCTTCTCTACAATCCACATGTGAGCACAGTGAAGACTGCACCAGCCTACATTCAAACTGTGTAATCCTGATGGCAATTTTTCCACCTAGTTTTTATTATATCTTCCTAAGTCATTACATAATCATCAAACACATCATTTATTAATCCTGAATAATATTTTAGTTTACAAAGGTTTGAAAAGTTTTCAATGATTTTAAATGTTCTGCTTGCTTTTCCATTTTCAATTCATTCCTTTCTTTAATTATAATTAATGCTATGATGAATAGCTTTATATCCAAATTTATATTTCCTCAAAAATGAATGCATTAAGGAAAATTACTAAGCCAAAAAGTAAAAGTTATTTTTAATGTTTGTAATATATTTTGATAAGAATGGTTGTGATGATATTTACTCCCACCAGCTGAAAATGTTATCTGTTCCACTACTCCTTCATGAGCATGGAATCTAAATTTCAGACTTTACTTTTACCTGAGAAACCTTTGGGCAAGTTTCAAATCATGGTAAAAGGATAGATAACAAAATCTGAAAACGAATATCCACTGTACCCTGGATTAGTAAGATTTCCACATACTTAAGGTTCTATGTAAGTAATATGGAGAGTAAGAAACCTTAAAATTTAATCATTTATGGGGCACCTGGGTGGCTCAGTGGGTTGAGCGTCCGACTTTAGTTCAGGTCATGATCTCACAGTTGGGTTCGGGAGTTTGAGCCCTGCATGGGTTTGCTGCTGTCAGCCTATCAGCGTAGAGCCTGCTTCGGATCCTCTGTCCCCTTCTCTCTGTCCCTCCCCCCTAAATACATACTTTTTAAAAATTAATCATTTAAGATAAATATCTAAAACATATTCCATACTCTCCTGCCTTCAAAACACAGTAACACAAAATAACTTCTACTGGTTTGTAATCATCATAACTTGCATTTTAAGAATAAACACTATAATGAGCCACTGCTTCTAAGAGAGGTATATCCCATTTAGGTGGGCTGGGAGGAAAATCTAAAAAGGTTGAGAATCACTTTTATTTTTTTCAGTTTATTTATTTATTTTGAGAGAGACAGAGTGTGACCAGGGGAGGCACAGAGAAAAGAGGGAGAATCCCAAGAAGGCTCCATGCTGTCAGCACAGAGCCCCATGTGGGGCTGGATTTCATGAAAATGTAAGATCATAACCTGGGCTGAAGTCAAGAGCTTAACCAATTGAGCCTCCAAGAATCACTTCTTAAAGAAAGCTTCTGATAGCTTAAGTTTAATTTTTTTTTCCTCTCTTTTACATTCATGAACATCTTTAGTTTCTGCTGCCTTGAGTCTTTTTGAATCACTATTTCTACTCAGTCCATAACTGCTTTACCAAATACATATGCTACAATAAATACCAAATGCATATTCCTAGGTACAATATAATGTATGTGTATACTGAAATAACAAAGTACACAGGCTCTTGACAGGCTGGCCAGATTCGAATCCAATGACCACATACTAGTTATACACAGTGACTTAGTCAAGCCATTTAATATCTCTTGGTCTTAGTTTCCTGATCTGTAAAAGGAACAATGGCAAATAATCTGTAGGGTAGTGGATTAAGTGATAAAAAAAAAAAAAAAAAAAAAAGTAAAATGACTTATCACAGTATCTAATACTTGGAAAACACTCAATATATGACTTATGTATACATATAGAGAGCATTCCAATAAAATAAATCATTCAGATATTAAAAATACACACACATCAGTGATGATAGTGATTAATGAGTATTTAGAACATTTCAACTTTAAAATAGACAATGGTTAATTTTAGTAAACTCTAGTTATAGAAATATATATTAATAAACCGTGTAAGGTAGTACCTGGGTGACTCAGTCAGTTAAGCCTCTGACTCTTGCTATCATTTCAGGTCCTGATCTCACAGGCATGAGATGGAACCCCACATTGGGCTCTGCGCTGACAACTTGGAGCCTGCTTGACATTCTCCTTCCCTCCCTCTCTCCTTCTCTCTCTTGCTCACTCACTCTGCCCCTCCCCTGCTCACTCTCACACTCTCACTCTCTCTCTCCCTAAACAGACAAACAAATTATGTAGGGGCACCTGGTGACTCATTCAGTTGAGGTTCTGACTCTTGATTTCAGCTCAAGTCATGATCCCAGGGTCATGGGATGGAGCCCCATGCTGGGCTGTGCATTGAGCATGGAGCCTGCTTAAGATTCTCTTTCTCCCCACCTCTGCCCTCTCCCCTGCTCACACTCTCTCTCTAAAATAAAATATTTTTTAAATATATTTTAAAAAATAAAAATAAGGGGCTCCTAGGTGGCTCAGTCAGCTAAGCGTCTGACTCTTGGCTTCAGCTCCAGTCATGATCTCATGGTTGCTGAGATTGTGCCCCATGTTGGACTCTGTGCTGTGAGAGGGGAGCCTGCTTGGGATTCTCTCTCTCCCTCTTTCTCTGTTCCTCCTTCATGCATGCACACACCCATCCTCTCTCTCAAACTAAATAAACTTAAAAATAATAATAAATTTTAAAAATAAATAAAAATTTAAAAACTGTGTACACATTTCATAGGGACATTATATATATATATATATATATATATATATATATATATATATATATATATCTCCACACAAATTTTTGTGGTATATACAGCAACACTGTGCACCTATTCATATCTACAGTAGTCCCCCCACCTTATCCTTGGGAGATACATTCCAAGATCCCCAGTAGATACTTGAAACCACATATAGTACAACAAACCCTATAAATACTATGTTTCTTCCTATACATAAATATCTATGATAAAGTTTTTTATTTTTAATGTTTATTTATTTTTGAAAAAGAGAGAGAGACAGAGCATGAGCCAGGGAGGGGCAGGAGAGGGAGACACAGAATCAGAAGCAGGCTGCAGGCTCCAAGCTGTCAGCACAGAGCTCGATGCAGGGCTCCAACTCACAAACCGTGAGATCATGATCGGAGCTTAAGTCGGAGGCTTAACCAACTGGGCCACCCAGGCTCCCCTCTTAAGATAAAGTTTAATTCATAGTTAGGCACAGTAAGACATTAACAACAATAACTAATTATAATGTAGAACAATTATAACAATTCCCTGTAACAAAAGTTATGAGAATGTGATCTCTCGTTCTCTCTCTCAAAAATATCTTATTGTAGTGTGCTCACCCTTCTAATGATGATGTGAAATGATAAAATGCCTACATCATGAGATGAAGTGAGGTAAATGACATAAGCAACGTGACATAGTGTTAGGCTACTAATGACCTTTTGACAGTATACCAAAAGAAGGAGCATCTGCTTCGGGACCACAGCTAACCTCAGGTAACTGAAATCGCGAAACAAAACTGCAGATAAAGGGGGCTACTGTACAGACATAACTACTTCTCTTCCCTCTCTCTCTCCTCTTTTCATGTCTCTGTACCATGTTTTACCACAAATGGAGCCAGAAAATGAGCCTGTCTCCCACTTTCTCAAAGTTAATTAACTGATCAATTATAAAATATCACTTAACCCTGAATGAATATAACTAATCATGTTCTCCATGCCTTCACCTACACAGGTAAGCAATGCTGAACAAAAGTACAGACTAGTGGTTACTCTACATTCATAATCAGCAAACTCAAATGGTTCTGTAGGTCAGTAAATTCTACCCACATCTCTAAGAAGCTACCGCTTTAGAACTCCATTCACATTAAATCTCCAACCAGCGCCACGTACTCTAAACAGATGAACTCTCCTGCTACCCCAAAACTCCTATATAAAGCAACCCCTACATTTGTGTTTTGAATCTTATCTTTCCTTCTCTTTTTGGAATCTTATTTTATAGATTATCCCTTCTTTCTTTTGTAGATTTACCTCTTCCTTTCAAATTAATCATTTTTATCAGATTTTAAACATGCCAAATTCTCACCAGTTTATTTTTTTTAAATCCTCAGCTTTAATCTATAAGCTCTCCACCTTCTACCTATCTTTCCTTCTCCTTTAAAAGTTATCTATGCTTACTGTCTCTCTTTCTTTGCCTCTCACTCCTCAAACTACTCCAGTCGGATTCCTACTTCCATCACTACATCAAAACAGCTCTGCTTAAAGTCACCAAAGACCTCCATGTTAACTGAATGGTTGGATCTCAATGGCTTTCGATGTCAAGCACCATTCACTCTATCCTGAAACATTCTCTACCCTTGATTTCTGTGATACCATAGTTACTTGGTTTTCTCCAACCTCTTTACTCTTTCTCAGACTTCATTTGAAGACTCAATCTTTTCTACCAGGCAACTGTACTGTGTAGTCACTGAAGATTCATTTCTAAGTCCCCTTCTTTTCCCACTCCATATTATCTCCTTATGTTAGCTTATACATACACATGGCTTCAAATGCCATCCATTCACACTGCTAAGATGACCAGACCTCATTTCTGCACTCTGGATTCTGTAAATCCAGGTATCTTTAAGATCTCTCATTGGATGAGAAAAGGCATTTTAAATTCAACATGTTCAAACTAAACAAAACAAAGAATCTCAGCGGACTTCAACTTGCCCAAGAATCCAAAAATAGGCAAGTCTCTTGTAGGCCTCTGCTTTATAGTATTGAATACCCGTACTTCATAGAACTTATCAAAGTGATAACTGTACACAAAAACATGGACAATGACTGTTTGCTTACTACTATATATCCAGTGCCTTCTATAACTGACAAGCTTCGACTATAATATCAATGACTCTTTTCCCTACAGCCTAAAAGGAAAGCCTTTTAGCTATTTTCATATTCACCACTGTTTGGAGAGTTGAGTGTCCTGAGTGCTTGCACAGAGTGTCACTGTACTGGACTTTAAGGTCTTGTGTAACGAATTATACAGACTGACCTCCTCTCATGTTTAGTTTGCCACCAGTATTCCACCATGGCTCTAACCAGGTGACACTGATTGGGTCTCATACTAGGGAACAGATCCATACTGAATAGAGTACACTGGTGAAACAATGAACTGACCTGTCAGAGAAATAGGGAGCTCAGGAATCAATGTGATACATATTACATGAAAGCTAAAGGTTACCTATCTAGTACCAGATTTATTAGAAATTACGGAACTTAAAAATACTCTCCAGTGTAGAGCAGGTACTACCATAAATGATTTATAACATAAGTAGGATCTGTATTTAGTCAAATAAATTACCTCAGATTTCAAATGTCCTAATATCCTTACCATTACATATTAGTATACATTTAAAATGGTATACCAATTCACCATATTTTACTGATCACATTGGTTTTTTCAAATAACTTTCCAGACACAGATTTTGCCATAGCTTTATTAAATTTAATTTAAAATTCTTTTTGCTTTTGTTTGTAATTGCTAAGGTATAGTTTAACACTTTTTGGCAGGAAAACAAAGATTCAGTGCCAACAATAATAGTACAACTGGTACCTCACTTCTGTTTGGCAGAACTGAAAAATGATGGTATCATTAAAAAACTTAACAGCAATAAACTTCATTTAAAAATATTTTCTTCTACCATTTTATCTACAAAATTAAAATGGAGATCAATTTTTTGAAGCCAGTATGACTGATGATGGTTATTAGAAAGCAGTATGGACATACTTTTAGTGTAAGACTGTGTATAAAGAAGTTATTTAAATTTAGGGTCTCATTGGTTTACCTAAAATGACCTTCATAAGTTCACTTAACCAATTCATTTTTTTAAAAAATGCACATACTTTTAGGAACCAAGGAGTTGAATTTCATTATACTTAATTAATCTGGCATTTAGTGCATTTATTTACAGAAAATAAGATACAGAGGTAGAAAGAGAAAAAAATAAAATGTGGACTTTTTAATGTTCATCTATTTATTTCGGGAGAGAGCAAGAGCATGAGCAGAGGAGGGGCAGAGACAGAGGGAGAGAGAGAATCCCAAGCAGGATCCACACTCAGCACAGCGCCCACTGTAAGGCTTGATCTCACAAACTGTGAGAACACGACCTAAACTGAAATCAAGAGTCGGGGAGTAACGGAGTCATCCAGGAGCCCCAAAATGTGTTTTTTATACTTTATTTTTCCTCTGATTATAAAGGTAGTTGGTTTAACTAAGAAAATATAAAAAATAAATAAGTGTAAAGAAAATAATCAAATTCAGCTATAAACTTATCACTAAGAAATTATCCACCATTAACAATTTGATATATTTCTTTTTCAGTCTTTTTTATATACAGAAGTGACATTACCTGCTTCCTGTGTTTTTTTCAGTAGTTATTATACAACGAACAGTTTTCATATGAATAAATATTCTTTAAAAACATGACTGTTGGGAGGACATAGGATTCTACTATATGTAACAACTCCCCTAACTGCTCATTAAGGTTATTTTCAATATTGTAATGTTAAGGAAAAATTAGTACCATTCAATTCTGAAAACCAACCTAAAACACATTAAACAACAACAGCAACAACAACTAACTGAGATCAACTAATCAACTAACTTATAACCCTAAGTTATAAATTATAATAAGTTATAATTATACTAATGTAATATAATGTATGTAATGTAATATATTAATATAATACTAATTATAATAAATTAATGTTTCTATGGAATTCACCCTTTATGAACACTGGAAATATCCCAAATGTGCCAAATTTTGAAAACTATCTTTGAAAAGCTAAAATTTTAATTTGCAATTTAGTAATAAAAAAATTATTTTGCCAAAAGGAACAAAGTAAATTTGTGTGATGAAATTTTTTCTAGCTCTGAATATTCACTACAGAGTATATCACGAAGTAGGATACTCTTTTTCAAAAGTAAATAAATCACTATGAATTAGTTTCAGTTCTTTTCCTTTTCATCATGTCTATTATTCTTTGCTGAGCTGAAAAACTAATTTGAGACTTCTAGTTAAATGTGGCAGATTGAACACACATTTATTTCTGCTCCCATTTGAAAACTCCACTGAAATAACAGTAAAAATATTTTTGTTTCAAAAGAGCTTAACTCACAAGGAAAAAAACAATGAAAAGGGAGAGATGACAAGATTTAGATAGCTATTATTTAGAAAGGGGGAAGGGAATTTGGGAACAAGCTAATTTGTACTGAAGAACACCAGAAAATCTCAGGAATGTCAAACACCACATATCTCTAAAAGTGGAGGTGAAAGTAGAATGAAAAACAGACCCATGGAGTCTCCCCAAGATCCCTTCCTCTACTAAATCAATGTAAACTCCAGATTCTCTGGAAAGGCTAAACTATAAGAGACTTAGAAGTAATAGGGCAGAGGAGGAAGGGGTTAGAGGGTAGGGAAGTGGATATAGAGAAAAGGGGAGGAGTGGTAAATTCAAAGTGTACAAAACTGAACAGTGAGATGGTAAGGTATTCCCCATCTCCTCCATCAAGTAGGCTGGCTAACTGATCATATCTACAACTAGGAAAAAAAAAATATTTATAAACATGGAGGTAAAGATCATAAGAGCTATAAAAGAGTTGCAACTGATTGCCTTTGGGAAATGTGTGGGTTAAGAAAGGGACAGTATATGCTGCTTTTTATGATAAACCGGGGGGGCGGGGACTGGTTGCCTCTCTAATACCTATTCTTGTTTTCTTTCTTGCTAACAAAATCACAGACCTGTGTTTATCAGGAAAAATGATACAAAAAAAAAAAAAAAAAAAGAAAAGAAAAGAAAATTCCTAGCATTTTTTCCAGATGGAGATACCTAACAAGATGAAAATGAAAGTCACTGAGTAGGATTTGGGCAATATATGTTTGGTTTACCCCTGTTCCTGCTACTTAGAACCCAGATGTGATGACTGGGACTCCAGCAACTATCTTGGGTCATGAAGCAAATGTGAGCTAAGACAAGGACGACCGATAAGAAAGAGCAAATGATGGTACAATGATCATAAAGCTACTATATCATTCCTATACTACCCATTCAAGACTTTTCACATAAAAAAAAAGAAATGTATACAACTGTTTAAGGTATTCAAGTCAAGTCTCTATTATCAGCAAAATGCAATTCCTGATATTCAAGTCTTGTATGATGTTTTAAAATAAATACATATAAAACACTTATAAAAATTAAAAGTAAATTAAAAATAATTCCAATTAATAGCAAGAATTGTTAATAATGCATTCTTACACCCTAAGAAACTACTAAAGAACTATAAATACTATGTAAATTCTATATTAAGACTAAGAAATCAAGATTATGTTTTCCAAATACAATTAAATTTTTAATTTCTCTAAAGTAACAATGTTTAAACCATGAGGCAAATCCTTTTTATCTGTTACATTGTCTCTTGGGTACCTATTCAAGTGCCCAGTACACAGTAGTTGTTAAAATTTTCTTAAGGATCACTGAATACTTTTTTGCCATTTGTATCAGTAATACAGATGTAAAGTATCCAGTGAGTTCCAAAGTAAAGGTATAGTGGGGTTTCTCAATTTAGGCACTACTGATATTTTGAGCCAGATAATTCTTTGTTGCTGGGCTGCTCTGTGCATTTTAAGATGTTCAACACCCTCCCTGGCCTCTACCCACAATACACCAGTAGCAACCCCCCAATTAAGATAATCAAAAATACTGTCTTTGCCAAATGTCCGCTGAAGGAAACAAAATCTCTGAGAAAATGCTGTTGTTTTTGCACATCATTTAATATTTCATCAGGATCTTCTAGTTAAATAACAGAATTTTAGAACTGTAACATTCCTAAATTTTCTCTAAATTTTATTGTGGGATATAAACTGTAAGTGACTTACAGATTAGATTATCTCTAATGTCCCTCTTAAACCTTCAGAGGATTTTGCAGGAGAGAAATATTAATAGTTTCTATCTATTTAATCTTAACTATGTGCTAGGTATAGTACTGAGGACTTCAGGTTCATTCACTCCTTTTATACTCATGACATCCTCATGGGATGGCTATTAACTCTACTGTAGTAAAAAACAATTTAAAAGTCTATGTTAGTCAACATATCAATGTGTTTCCAGAAATACTTCTTTATCACTCACTATATTCATTCTGGCACTAAACTAAGAAAGTTCTTAACTTGTTAGTATACAGTTTTCGATGAAAACATTTCAATATATCTAGCCAACAAGGTAAGCTGAATTATTACAACCTTCAGGCATTGGAGAAATAGTTCACAATACCAAACAAGTCAGAGAAATAATTATCTGACTGTTTCTTGAAGTATTTTTTATACTGTGACACTAAAGAGGACTTTTACAACTTTTCACCCATGATTCCCAGAGTACTTCCGGTAACTACTTTTCCCCTTTGCACCACTTGCCAAAAAAAAAAAAAAAAAAAAAAAAAAAAAAAAAATCATTTTATAATTATTTAAAGATTTATTTGTGATTTCAAGAGAAATTGAAGGCTGGGTTCAAATCCCAATTCACCCTCCTACTAGAACTGAAAATAAGTTAACTTGTTCAAGCCTCAATTTCAACTATGTAACTTGTGTAATAAAACCAATATGAAGGCCTTAAGAGTTAGCAGGCCCTCAATAAAATTTATTCTCCCCCTCCTTTCATCCTAAAAGCAAATTAAATATCAGTTACAAGCCAATTCTATTTAAGCATTTGCTCAGGGTCTACTAATAAGAGCCAAGGGAGGATGTGATAGGGGCAGTTAGTCCAACACTACACCAGGTAACTATTTGGAACCAACACTTTCAATCTCTCAAATCTATCACCTCAAAAACTAGCTGAAAGCTGAGGGGCTATTCCCTTAATCTGAGATTTTACAATTACTTGTATTGTTTCTCAAACAGAAAAGTATATCATCAACTGCACTGAGTGTAGGCATAATTATTACCACTTTGTATCACCTCTGTCTTCTGTTACTTCTCCCTATGGTAAAAGATACAAGAACCTCTCTTGAAGTGTTCCTTCCTCTCTCCCTTCACCCACACAACTAACTGCCAAGAAATTTTGATTCATATTTCTCTCTAAAAGGAGGAAGATAAATTGAAGCCTTTCTTTTCAATGCCAGAACCGTCTGTGTATAATTCATGTATTTTTTAAATTATTTTTTAATGCTTATTTATTTTCGAGAGAGAGAGAGAGAGAGAGAGAGAGAGGGAGAGAGCACGTGCACAAGAGGAGGAGGGGCAGACACACACACACACACACACACACACACACACACACACACAAAATCCAAAGCAGGCTTCAGGCTTGAGTTGTCACTGCAGAGCCTGATATGGGGCTCGAACCCACAAACCATGAGATCATGACCTGAGCCGAAGCTGGACACCCAACCAACTGAACCACCCAGGTGTCCCTAATTCACGTATGTTAACCGACACCCACCCAAGTGCATATTATGCATTTTGCAGATTACCCATGATTAAGTAATCTAATGAATATAAATTACTTCATATTATCCTTAGTGAATATTAGAAAACCAAATGCTTAAAAAGAAAATCTTTGGGAATTAGATTATATGATCCACTGTTTCCTTTACTGGCAAATGAAACAGAACTACTATACTAGATTATATTAATCAATGGATAAAATTCAACTTAAGACAGATAATCTTTTATTCCATCTTAAAGTTTTAATGTAAAAAAGACTTTACAAAGCTCACCTGGAAGGTGGAAATAGGACAAGAACCCAGGAACAAATCTACTGGTAATCTAGAGTACTATAAAATATGTAATGAGGTTTCAGGTAAAAGTTGGTAACATGAAAGTATGTCAGTTTAACTTAACTCATAATTTAGCAATATAAAATAAAGGTTCGTTAAGTACTTCCTGTTTAATTTACTTTCCTGGATATTTAGAAGGCAGCGAACTTTTATAGAACCATCAACTTCATTTGTTCTTAAAATAATTTACTGTCACTGTTCGGATGCTGTATTTCCCAGGCCAAATTTATTCATTTGTTCTTAAAACCGATTTCAAGATACAGAAGAAGAATAGTTAAAAGTTCTACAAAAATGTTCTGGCCCTCAAAATTTTAAGTGCTACAGCAATTAACAATTATCTGATCAAGTAAATCGACAAAGCTAAATGTAACCAAAACCAAGTCGCTCATTAAAAATATAAAAAGCAAAACATAGAAAAAAAATGAAAAAAACCCTTCCTGCCCGTGAATGTATTTAAAAAATCAACTGTAACCTAATTTTTGGAAGTTTAAAATTCCCATAGATGCAAAGTATACGATAACATGGTTTCTACACGTAAAATATACAATAAGAAGATATGTACTGTAAAGACACTGAGCCTCTAAATCCAGTGAATGCCAATACCAAAACATATGCAAACATATACTTCCAAGAAAGTCACCAAAGAGCAATGTCAAAGAAAACGGACACACTTCATCCCAAGACAATTTCCACCTTCAAACCAATTTATCTATAGAGGTGGGAGGAGGGAGTCGAAAACAATTTAAACCATTAAAAACTTAACTGAAAAGGTCAATCCATCCGTTTTCTTTCAATGCCTGGAAAGGCATAACATCAAATTTCAGCAAATACAATGCCCACCGCTGGTTAACTTCATTCCTACTTGTTACCGAGATGAAATTAATAGCTACCTTCAATTAACATGTAAAAGATGCAAACCCTTTACATATTCACCCATTTAATTACTCTTCCTATTTGACTGAAGAGGAAACTAAGGCACAGAGAGATTAAGTAACCAGTAGGTTACTTAGGTTACAAGGTAACAAGACTAGGAAGTGGTGGAGCCATGATTCAAACCCTATACTGTAAGATAATAAACAAATAAAACAAGGGAATGGAGTGTTAAAGGAATAAAAAAAAATCCAATTCGCAAGAGTATGGTGAATGAGAACGAAATATTTAAAGTATAAATACACGTAGATGTGAGTGTAAATTACACAAATTTTACCCCTAGACAAGTACTTTCTTGCTATAATATTTGATTACAGTCAAACACTTTCAACTACATCAAATCGTAGTGGCAGACGACCAAGTAAATAATTTACCGTCACTGTTTAGACACTGTATTTTACAGGCTACATAAAATACATTGTAATTTAAAACATGATGGGGGTGGTGAGGTAATCGGAGCAATAGTTTAAGGAAAACTACTTTCTCTATCAACAGCTCATTAAAAAACAAACTACGTGTGTCGGGGAACCGGGGTAAGAAAAGGAAAGATGACAATCACACTGCCTTAACCCCACCTCCCAAAAAAGTAACTAACAGTGGGTCAGCGCCTAAAACCAACTGGAGAAATGGCCCAGTGGGATCTCGTGAGGGGATGACAGGAGACCCTAGCAGAGGGGGAGGGGTGGCGATGACAGCAGAGGGGGCGGTAGAGAGATGGCACGCCTCCCATCTCCGAAAAAGGGGAGAATACGGGGGGCAAGGGGCGGAGAAGGGAAGGCAGGAAATGTTGCCAGAGATTCCAAATGAGGTGAGAAGGAACAGGGTAGGAAACCCAAGAAGGCGGGACCCTCGGGCAGAAAGGGGTCTGTTTGGAGCAGAGGAGGCATGTCAGTACACAGTTTTCCTGCCAGCTGACCCCCCTTCTCTCCAGCCCTTCCAACCCCTGACAAACTCACTTTCTCAGCAACCCTAAACCCGCGGGTCATCCCAGTCCCGCTCCCTGCCCCCCACCCCAAGCCGGATAGGTGGAGGAAGGAGCTTCACTCTCTCTCCTTGTTGGGCTGGTAGAGCGGACACCGGACACAGCCCTGATTCGAGAACGAAAAGGCCAGGAAAAGCAGGGAGGCCCAGGACCCGGGTGACAAGTCCCGGCGGCCGACGGGCGCCTCACCTGACAGAAGCGTCGGCAGTAATCCCGACTGCTGATCCCAAAGCCGCCGACACCGCAGCTGCCGCTGCCAGCGCCACCTCTGCCGTCACCCGCAGCTCTGAGCCCAACAGGGCCTGGCGGGGACTCCACAATGGCCACGAGCTCTTCTCCGAGGCGTTCGGCCTCTTGATCGCTCTCTTCCTCCGCCATGAGGCTCTCGCCGCCCAGCGCGTACCAGCCCCTACGCCGCCGCCGCTGTAGCTGCCTCGGCTAACCTCCTCCTCCTCTAGTTCCCTCCCCCTTCCCTCCGCCCGAGCCGGACAGGGGCCTCTCGGCTGGCTCTACTTCCGGCTCCGCCCACCCACGCCCCCAGTTTTCATTGGATATATGAAGTTGCCAATCACACACATGCCCACCCTTCCACTCCCATTGGCCGAATCAGCCGTCTGTTTGATAGACTTGCGGTCCGTTGGTCAATGCTGCTCGGCGGTTGCTGGGGACCGCCCACGAGCTTTGCCGTAGGCGGCGCAAGAGGACGGGGCGCGGCGGGGGACACGGCGGCCGCCGCGGGGCTCGATCGGGCAACGGCGACGACGACGGCGGCGGCGGCGGGTTTTCCTCCTCCTTCACCCCCTGGCTCCTTTTTTTCTTCTTCCTCCTTTCCTTTCCGGCCGGGTCTCGTCCACTTCCCCTATCGGCGGCCCCGATCCTACGGTACCGAGGAACTAGGGAGGCCGAGGGTGGGCCCGGCCGTTGGTGCGGGCTTTGGGCCCGGGGCCTTCCGTCCTGAAGCGGGAGCCGGGGGCGGGGCCGGGGCGCCGTTGTCGGCGGGAGGAAGAGGGAGGAGACGGGAAGCCTGACAGCGGACGCCTCCGCCAGGCGCCCGCCGCCTCCTCCCCTGAGACTGCCGCCAACTCTGCTGTCGAGTTCCCGGGCCCACGGCCGGCGGCTGGGTCTCGGCCCTGCCCAGCTAGCGGGGCAAGGGTTGTGGGGCGCCAGCGTGCTGAGCTTGGCGCGGGAGGAGGGAGTCTAGACGCCGGGAACGTCCCGCGCCCCGCCTTTCCCTCCCCCTCCCGAACCCTCGGGCCTGGGGCGCGCGAGGAGGTGCAAAGCGGGGCAGACAACTGAGAAAGGACTGGGTTGAGGAGTGTGGAGGTGTTGAGGTAAACGTTGGGATCCGGATTTGGGTGAAGTTACCTAAAGGGAGCGATTTCAAAGACACCTGCGTGGTGGCTGTGTTGTTCGTCTTTTTATCTACCCTTCTTCCCTCCCCCTCCCCCATTTTTTCTTTCCATTTGTTTTTCATGTTTTACAGTAAAGGCATGACTTCCCGGCACCGCAGGGAAAATAGGGTGCAAGCCCAGAAACTATTTCCCCATCACCACTTGTTGAAAAACTGATTTGAAAGCATCTCCGGGTTTGAACAAACGAAAGTTCCAGGATTTCCATCGTCTCTGGTTTTGCTCTGGAGACCATTCACTGCTAAGTATCAAGACGAAAAAACTGGAAACTGACCGGGTAAACATTTAAACTTGAAAACTTACGAGTTTTATTTCGATCTAGTAAATAATTTGCTTCTCTTTTATTGGCTAACTTTTTAACTTCCTCGTTTAAAATATCTTTACCTTTTGTTGAAAACACTTGTTATTCAGGTCTGTAAAGTCGGGCATCCTCTACTGGGTGGATATTTGCCTCTGCAGTAACACAAACAGACTTTTTGAAAGTTACAAGTCTTTGGAATGTATAGGCCTTTAACATTAGCACAAATGATGGAGCATTTTATGCTTCAAAGAATAATGAACATGTTTATTGTTTTAAAGTTTGAAATCCAAATATTTAAAGACAGAGGACTTTTCTCATTGAAAAATTTAAGCATTCCTGGGCACAGATACTTAATGTTTTTCATTACTAGCCTAGAACCATTAATCATATTTGGGACTGATTTGCTGTACGAGTAAAAACACTACCATTGGGGCGCCTGGTTGGCTCAGTCAGTTGAACATCGAACTCTTGATCTCAGGGTGGTGAGTTCAAGCGCTGTGTTGGGCTCCGAGCAGGATGTGAAGCCTACTTAAGAGGGGGGGAAAAAAAAACAAAAGAAAAAAGAAAGAAACTATTAAAGTACAAAAATGTGTAATAGTAATTCACTACTATTTTGTGGGGCAGGAATCATATCTGTCTTGTATGCCATTAAAAACCTGTAGTCTAACAAAATTTGACACATGAGAGTCCAGCATTAAACAATTTTTTTAATGGAAAGAAAACAATTAAATCTATTAAAATCTAAACTTTATCATATTTTCCAGAATTTCTGTGAAATGTTACCTTTCTGAATTTATGTCCACAGGTGTCATACATAACACATATATTAGCAATTTAGAGGTCTTTTGAGAGAGATTTCATATAACCCAGCTATGAATTCTCTAGTATGGGTTAAGGGAATAACTTCATTATTGCTGATTTTTAATTTGTTATATATAGGTTAATGTAAGAGCTTAGTCCGAAGGAATAGCTCCAGAGAACAAATGGTTGTCACTGAAAATATTTGTTTGGTATCTCAATTTTTCAGTGTCCATAGAAGTAACGTCATGATTTTGGTAATAATCATAAAATTTTGTTATTAGGATAAATTAGTAAATTATCATGCCACTCCTGAGTTAAAGATTCAGAAAAATAACAAAGATAATCATTTACTTTCCATCGAATTGTGATTGAGCACCTATCATATACTAGGCACTATGTTAACTTTTTAGATTTGTGCTAACTTACTAGTTAATAGGTAAAATAAATAATTAACAAGGTATTTTTAATGGTAAAAAGAGGAAACAAGTATTAGAAAAAGCATTTGCATATCTTGATCATCACCTTTATAAAACTCAGTGGAGGTATATTTGCATTAAAATATGACTGGGGCACCTGGGTGGCTCAGTCAGTTGAGTGTCTGACTCTTGATTTCAACTCAGGTCATGATCTTGCCTTTCAAGGGATTGAGCCCCATGTTGGGCTCTGTGCTGACAGCCCAGAGCCTGCTTGAGATTCTCGCTCTCCCACTCTCTCTGCCCCTCCCCCACTTGTGCTCGGTCCCTCTCAAATAAATAAACTTTTTAAAACATGACTTACTTTCAGCTCTGTATTTTGGCTTTAAAATTTAATGTCCTTGTTGCTGCTATTAATTGCAGCTGGTCTGTGTTCTTTCTTGGTTTTTACTTTTTGTTTTTTCCGAACAGTTTTGGACATTACATCCATCTTCATATAGAAATAAGCCAGTTTAGTGGCCCACCTGTTTGAACAGACTTTGTACATAATTCCCTACAATTGTGTTCCTAAAATCAGTTGCCCCAAAACTGTGATGGGAAAAGAAGCTCTTTTAAACTTCAATACACATCTAAGTTGAATGAGAGTAATATAATTGATACCCTAAATATTGGCATCAGATCAGGTTTTCCTAAAAGATAGTGACATCTGGAATAGTTGGAAGTTCTTTTTTCATAATTCTAATTTATTTGAATTTCATCAAATTCAAGGAATGGACCTGATTGTTACTAGTAATTTGCTCTGGTTTTGCCTTCCCTTACATATTTTCAGGTAAGTTAAGAGTTAATAGACACAGTCTATTAATTTGAATTAAGTTTTCTGAAATCTTTAAATCTTAAAATACTCATACCTGTCTTTTGTTTGTTAATTACTTCCTGAATGAATTGTTGTTATAACACTTATCTTTGTTTCTCTTGTCTCTGAAGAACCTTATTCAGAGTCAGAATGGAAAGATTTGTAGTGACAGCACCACCTGCCCGAAACCGTTCTAAGACTGCTTTGTATGTGACTCCCCTGGATCGAGTCACTGAGTTTGGAGGTGAGCTGCACGAAGATGGAGGAAAACTCTTCTGCACTTCTTGCAATGTGGTTCTGAATCATGTTCGCAAGTCTGCCATTAGTGACCACCTTAAGTCAAAGACTCATACCAAGAGGAAGGCCGAATTTGAAGAGCAGAACGTGAGAAAGAAGCAGAGGCCCCTAACTGCATCCCTTCAGTGCAACAGTACTGCGCAAACAGAGAAAGTCAGTGTTATCCAGGACTTTGTGAAAATGTGCCTGGAAGCCAACATCCCACTCGAGAAAGCTGATCACCCAGCAGTCCGTGCTTTCCTGTCTCGCCATGTGAAGAATGGAGGCTCCATACCTAAGTCAGACCAGCTGAGGAGAGCATACCTGCCTGATGGATATGAGAATGAGAATCAGCTCCTCAACTCCCAAGATTGTTGACAAGGAGGTTACCACCATTGTGATCAAGATAAATGTGGAGTATTAAAGTTATGTGTTGATTGTGTGGTTCATTTTTATATTTATTTCATTTAAAATCATGTGATGCAGAATAGTTTTGCAATGTGTATATAGTTGCAGGCAAAAAACAAAAAACAAAAAAAAAAAACCTCACTGCAAAACTTACTGTTAATTTTAGTCACCAATGGTGTAAAGCAAAACTTAGGGTTTAGAGTGTGCTAGGATACCTGAAACCTGATGGTTATCTTTAAAATTGATGGTTTTTCTCCTGAAATGTTTGTGCATGGAAGAACTGCCCTGCTTTTTTACCCTGTTGCCATATATGATTATTCCTTGTGAAATTACTTAATTACTTGGATTGAACACTAGCCTAGGAAATTGAAGCTGCTGCCAGGCAACACCACTCACAGTAACTTAAAGGAATTATTTCTGATTAGAGGATCCTCTTCAAAAAGGAAGGGATGGTGGGAAACTGTTCTTCTATCTTCAGATCCCTTGCAGAAATGACTGTCTTTATTTCAAACTATGCTTGTATATGATGTAGTTACCTTATCTATCCTTCAGTTCCTCACTGTCTTTTTTTCACCCTTTTGAAAGGCTTATTGTATTAGTAGCAGCTTCAAGTGACCAAAAGACTAAAATCGTTCTTTTAATGTCAGTGCCAAAAGCCATGGGGAATTTTGCAGTGACATGATTTTAGTCTCTTACTATAAACAAATTTTTTTAACCATAGCTTTCATTTCAAGCATCATCTTGAACTTGCAAGCTTTTTTTTTTCCCAATGTCTTGATGTTAAAAGATTTAAAGATTGGCATTTTTATTTAAACATAGACATTTTATGATTGAGTTTCCTGTTTTTACAGAAGACTAGTAATTAGCTTTTGGCTGACAGATCAGATAATAAGGAAATTACTTTCTATACATTAATGTTTCCATATGATTTATAAGACTTTAGGTAAATAGAACCGAGTTAACTTTCACTTTTATGCGCTTTTGCCTCTGGTGGTGCAAGGTTTTTAAACATGGATGGTAAACAATTGTCTAGAAAGACTGGCAAGATTTTTGTAGTGGGAGATCTGGCAGTATCCTGCATAACTGTTTGGGTGAGGAAATAATCAGTCCTGTTAAAGGTCAACCATGTTCAGGAAATGATCTCTGCGAACCTCACTTATCCTGTAAGTTATATCCTCTCCATTGGAGACCCAAATTATATTTTTTAAAAACTAAACAGCTGAAGACTTGGACTAGAGCTTTAAAAAAAAAACAAACTTAAATTTCTTGAAAACGTTTAAGTTTAAAATACTCATGAAATATATTTCTATTACAAAGCACTAACATGAATGCCCTATGTGACTTGGAGTTATCTTTGAGGTCATTTTGCCACAAATCTTCATTTGAAAAAAAAAAAAAAACCAAAGTGAGTAAGAAGGTTATGTTTTTCAGAAACAGCTTTCCATGTCTTAAGTTTCTTTTACAGACTTAAGTTCCTAGTTCGGGTTGTCAAAGTGCCCATCTGATTTTTAGATTTTATGTTAGTTTTTGTGTTGTTTTCATTTTAAAATAAGCCTGCCACCAAGAAAAAAAAAATTGCTCAGCAAAATTTGAGTTTTTCTCACGTTTAGTTATGTAAAGCAGCACAATTAATGCCTGGAGTAGTGCTGTCATTGCTAAAGCACATACATGAGGAGACCAACAGCAAAACATAACCAAAATATACTTTGCTTTTACTTCCCCTAGTAAAGAATTTGCAGGCAACCATGTTTCTTTTGAATTAACTAAGATGGTAGAATATCTAAGAAGCTAGGAAAATAATTGAGTTTTATAGCATTTTCAGAATACAAAAATAAGGTTAGATATACAATCATTCTAATTTTTCAAAATTCCATGTGATTCAGACTGCTCCCTATTTTAATATTAATTTGCACTAACAGCAAACACATAGTGGCAGAACAGTTTTGAGTAGTCCTAAGCAGTAAACTGGATGATGTTGCACAAGAAAAACCAATAATTCACATTTGAGTTTCTAGTAGTTAATATTGATTTGATGATCGTTTAGGTCCCATATGTGTTCATGTATTTCTCCAGGCTCCTAACTATTCCCACATATATATCTAGGGGCATAATTCTTCCTCCTATTAGGATCATATCATGTTCTTAGAAGCATTTTCCATCCTGTTGTGGAGGTTTAATATGTTTGTTTACTGATTATGAAACTTTTTGTTCCCTGAAACTGGTTAACTTTGTCTCATAGTTCAATAGGTAAGGCAGAATGATTGCTTTAGCCTGCTCAAACTGGTACAAATCCGTGAAGCCATGGTTGGCATATGTTGGATAACAAACGAAAATGTCTAAGGTGTATGCTGTCATGAAGGTGTAATGGACATGTGTACAGAAGCTTTCAATCTTAACTATATAGTGTTAGTGTGATGCTATACTATTGGAAAAATAGCAGTTTTTTTTCTATTTTATAAGTTGTATGCATAAACATAAGATTTGTAATGTTTCATTTATAAACTGCCTTCTTCAACACATGCTTACCTGTTAATAGTGTTTTCTTGAAGTATGGTAGTATGTCTTCCAGAATTTCACTATATGCTTACAGTAAATAGTTACTAGCTTGTTGAAATGTTAAATTCCTTGTTGTTGTTGTTTTGTTTTGTTTTGTTTTAATTCTGTGGGGCATATAGCAAGCCTGAAAGACATTGTAATTATTTCCTACAGGGTGAAAATTTAGAAAGATTGTGTATGAGAGCCTAAATAGTTATTTTATTCATTATCATCTTTAAAACTTTTTTTTTTTTTTTAAACAAATGCTACTTCCAGTTAATGCATTTGGCCCTACTGATTTTGGGGGACCAGAAAACTTTAAAGAAAAAGCTCTGCATCTTACAATTGTAACCAATTAAGTATCAGCTTGGGATTTTTCTGAAGTATTCATTGCTTAAAAACTGTTGTAAGTAAAAGTTGGCAAGATCTCCAAGCAGAAAGTTCCATGTTAAAACTTTTGCCTGAAAGAATTTGTATGTGAATGTTAATGGAAAACACATTTAAACAAAATAAAATTTAAAGTGGCCCAAAACGAAAGCCACAAACATTTCGTCATTTGGTGCTTAGTCTTTGTGAGGGCTCTCTGTGGTTTGACTTGCCCCAACTGACTTTAAATGAGTACAAATCACCTTAAAACATATTCATTAAATAGAAGATTCATCCTATAATTTGATTGAAAATCTTAGCCTGAAATAAATTGCTTTAGTTTCTGGTCAGCACTGATTAACTTGTGAATAGTAAAGTGACTGTCCTAAACCTTCATTTATCTCAATCCATACTATCATAGACTTCTAAGGTAAATACAGTTCTTACCTAGTGGTATTCTACTTGTATCCAAGATACTGTATTCATTAAAAGTTTACTATGTTTATTTTTGTATTCCCATGATTTTTTTTTTTTTTTTTTTTTTTTTTTTTGCTCACGCATGTATCCTTAGTATAATGTGTCACTTTTAAAGTTTTGTCTCTGTGACTTTTAGAAATAAATTTCAAAAAAATTGTTTCAGAAGTTTTTGAAAGTACATTTTGTGAGTCAGTAACATATATTTTTTTAATTAATTATTCATTTAGTCTCTACACCCAATGTGTGGCTGAAACTCAAGACCCCAACACCAAGAGTCACATGCTCTATCAACCGAGCCAGCCAAGCATCCTGTATTTCATTTTTTTAAGTAACATATTTTATTGTTCCAAAATAACAGAATTTTACTAATTGAGTTTTTTCTACTAGTTACATCTCTATAGGATTATTAGCCTGTGTCTAATGTAACAGCATATATTCTGTCAAATCAGATTCACATCATAGCTACAGATAGCTCTTTTCCTTAAAAATCACATAAGTAAGTTAAAATAACCTAATCAGTGCTTTTAATTGGAAACATTTTCATTTTCTACTTACAGAAATATTAATCATGAAAGACGAGGGCCTAATTTGCACTTTATACATTTTATTGGGTTTTTCAAAGATTTGCTATATTCTTATTCACCACTGGGGGTTAAAAAATGCATAGAAGTTGCAAATTGTCTTGCCTTTTAGTAGTTTTATGTAGTTTTGAGGGCATATATTTCTCCTGTCTGACAAAAAAATTAATGAATTTATAAAGTAATTAACTATTTTTCCTGCAATCAAAATGGTAGAAAGGAACTTAAAAAAAAAACAGTCAATACTTCTGCTTGCAGTTTAATATAAGCCCATTAACCCATCAATGATCTTTTTAGGAAAAGTCTTTACTTTTCCTAAAGAATATCATCAAAACCTTTATTAAATGTAAACCAATTGAATATATGTGTCTCTAGGTCTCATTAACAGTTCCCGTTTTTTTCTATGTGTAAACTGAGTTGTATTATGTACCTGTAACACCGTATGTCATGATGCAAAGATGCTTCTGGGTTCAGGCTAGCTAACCTAGCCCTAAGAAAGTTAAAACTAGGTGGTAGAATAGAAGTACTTGTGATCTGATGTATTTGATAATGTATGGTATGATTTCCATCTGACTACTCTTCAATATGTTACTTAATTTTGGTTGTTTTATATGCATACTATGTGGAGTGAATATTTCTTAGATCTCTCTTGTTTAAGTGTTAGAATCAGATCATTTAAAAGCCCATGTCTTCAAGTTCTTAGTTAAATTTGAATAATACGCAATTAGTATTTATTGAGTCCCTATCCTGTACCTAATACTACTCTAGCCCCTGGGGACACATCAGAGAAAATAAAAAATTCCTGCCTTCAAGGAGTATACATTCTAGTGATAATATAGTCATTGTCATAATACAGTGATGGGGGCTGAGGAGGACATATCATTTCTTGTCTTTTCTAGGCAGCTCCTTTAAGCACTCGTCGTAAAACTAGTTACTTAGCCAAATACTTGTCACTGGTTTTGTTTTGATTCTCAAAGTCTTATTTTGTATAAGAAGAGCAGTAAAAATTGAAAATTTGTGGATTAAATGGTTTGCATATCCTTTGAAAATATGGTAGTTTTTATAATCCACAAAATATGTATTTTCACATTAAAATCTATTAAGCAATGGAATTGACCAATTTAAATACCTGTAAAGTACAAACCTGTCACACATTTCAGTGCAATGCCCATGGTAAATCAAGAGCTCCATTGAATACTGGATATCAAGGTAGTCACAGGTGTACCACATTAACTAATGATTATACAGAAACCAATGCCCTGAGCTGATGTTTATTAGATGACAGATTCTACAAACTTTTCTTTTCAAGCATCAAATGAATCAATGTGTAATGGAAAACATTGTTTTTATATGCCTTTTTCCTATCTTGAATTTATTTCTTTTTAAAAAAAATTTTTTTTAATGTTATTTAGCGGGGGAGGGACAGAAAGGGAGACATAGAATCCGAAGCAGGTTTTGGGCTCTGCGCTGTCAGCACAGAGCCCAACGTGGAACTTGAACTCCCAAGCTGCGAGATCATGATCTGAGCCGAAGTCAGATGCTTAACTGACTGAGCCACCCAGGCACCCTTTTATGTATTCTTTTTCATCTAGCAAATTTGACTTTTATGAATATATCCTATGGAACAAAACAGTCGTTATGTAAAGATATATGTAAAAGAAAGTTTATTTTAATATTGTAATAGTAAACAATTGCAAATTCTATAAATGTCCAGCAATAGGGGAATGGTCCAAAAATTATGACACATCCATATTACAGAGTATTCAAGTGATCTGAAAGTAAGAATCAGGGGCACCTGGGTGGCTCAGTCGGTTGAGCATCTGACTCTTGATTCTGGCTCAGGTCAAGATCCCAGGATTTGGAATGGAGTCCCAAGTTGGGCTCTGCGTTGAGCGTGGAGCCTGCTTAAGATTCTCTCTCTCTCTCTCTCTCTCTCTCTCTCTCTCTCTCTCTCTCTCTTGCTCTCGCTCTCTCTCGCTCTCTCCCTTTGCCCCTCCCTCCCACTCATGCATGTTCTCTCTCTCTCAAAACAAAACAAATAAATAAATACAATTTAAAAATAAAAGTATGGATCAGAAAAGGTATCTACAATATTAACTAAGTTAAAAAATTACAAAATATTTTCTCACTTTTTGAGAAAAGAAAACAATGCTATATAAATGTACTACACATAAGGTGGTCGATATATACCATATGTTAAGATTACTGACGTGATATTGAATGGGGTGGGAGGGAATACTTGCTTTTTTTACATCCCTGTGTATTGACATTTACAACAAGCACAGGTTATCTTTGTCACACAAAATATGAAGTAGACCTTTACTGATACCTGCTAACAATAGTTATATCCAACTGCAAAGAACAGCAATAGCACATGATTCACCTATACCATTAATGAGAATATTCAGAATTTGCTGAACAAATATTTACAAACCTCTTTTTTTGAATACTTTGAAATTTACTTTTATAAAATCTAGTTGCATATCTACAAAGTTAAGTCTTCTTTCTTTTTCCCAAGTTATTCATTACTAAGTATGTAATGGGGAAGTAATTTCAAACTACAGCTTTAATATTCCTGTGTTTTCTTCTATAAGTAGCCTACACTTTCTAGTTGTTCACAGTAGTTGTACACATTACACCCTATGTTTCAAGAATGCTTATAATAAACACAAATTTAATCACTGCTAAAACCCCATCAACATGTTTCAAAATCTGTCAGTTAATGGGAATAAGAGGGATGTCATAATATATCATCAGGGAGTTCTTTATAACTTACAATGTCTATGAAACACTTCAATTTTCTATTTTAGAAAACCAGCATTAAATCAGGATTGAAACTCCTTTCTGGTAATTATTCGTCATTTAACTCTATTCCTCTCCATGAAGATAGCTATTTTGGAATTCACAGTCTTTTGAAACTTTTTCTAGCGAGGATTGCCTAGCATCCTCACACTTATGGGCACAACAGTTATTTCTTTACAATTCAGTATCACAGTGACATAGAACAATCAAGATACAATGTTTCCCTATACCAATGGCCATTTGTTCTTCATCTTTCTTTTCATGTCTGATTTCCTTTTTTCTCCTCTAATGCTTCATCTCTTCCTCTTATAGTTTCTTTTTTTTTTTTTTTAAGTTTACTTATTTATTTTGAGAGAGACAGAGAAGGCCTGAGTGGGAGAAGGTCAGACAGAGAGGAGACAGAGAATCCCTAACAGGGTCCCCGCTGCCAGCACCAAGCCCGCCGCGGGGCTGGAACCCACAAAACCATGAGATAATGATCTGAGGCAAAACCAAGAGTCAGATGCTTCACAGACCAAGCCATCCAAGCTCCCCTTCCTCTTGTAGATTCTTAAGGCTTCACCTTTAGCTGACACCAAATATTATCAACTCACTGACATCACAAGAGTTGTAAGTAGCAAATTCATGTCTACAATCCATATAGTTATTAATGCACATTTTTATGTATGCCCATAAAATGTGGCGGATTTTTGTAATTCAAATTGCAAATACTGCAAGAATGCTGCAACCAGTATCTTCACGCAGTTGTACATACACATGACCAGATTCTACATCTCTATAGGTTTTGCAGTAAAACTCTGCCACTGCAATTAACCTTAAACTCATTAGGTGTATGTTAATGTGCCCATCACGTTGACTTTTGTGTTTGTTAACTTGTATCAACAATGAAGCTAATAATATAAACATCTGATCAGCTTAACTGTTTTCTTAAGGCTATAGGTAGAGTACCAATTGTCATACTACATCTAGGAAACAAATAACATTTATGAATGTTCTCAAATGATATGCAGCATATTTTGGTATTTTATTTGCTTCTGTATTTAAAAAAATTTATTTTTCTATTAAAAAAATGTTTTTTAACATTTATTTATTTATGAGAGACAGAAAGAGGCAGAGTAGGAGCAGAGGAGGGGCAGAGAGAGAGGGAGACACAGACTACAAAGCAGGCTGCAGGCTCTGAGCTGTCAGCACAGAGCCTGACGCAGGGCCCGAACTCACAAACTGCAAGATCATGACCAGAGCCGAAGTCGGGGAGGCTCAACCGACTGAGCCACCCAGGCATCCCCCCAAAATTTATTATTTTTAAACTAAATATAGGGGTACATCTGGTGGCTCAGTTGGTTAAGTCTCCGACTTTGGCTCAGGTAATGATCTCACCGTCTGTGAGTTTGAGCCCTGTGTCAGGTTCTGTGCTGACAGCTTGGAGCCTGTTTCAGATTCTGTCTCCCTCTCTCTCTGTCCTTCCCCCACTCGTACTCTGTCTCTCTCTCAAAAATAAACAAACATTTAAAAGAAAAAGAAATTTAAAAAAATAAACTAAAAATAGAACAACGCTACCATCCAGGAATTGCACTACTAGGTATTTACCCAGTGGATACAAAAATACTGATTGAAAGGTGTACATGCACCCCAATGTTTATAGCACCATTATCAACAATAGCCAAACTAGGGAGAGAGCTCAAATGTCCATCGGCTGATGAATGGATAAAGAAGATGTGGGATACTTATAGAATGGAATATTACTCAGCCATCGACAAGAATGAAATCTTGCCATTTGCAATCATGTGTTTGGAGCTAGAATGTATTACATTAAATGAAATAAGTCAATCAGAGAAAGACAAATACCATATGATTTCATTCATGTGGAATTTAAGAAACAAAACAGATAAACATATGGGAAGAGGGGCACAAAAAGAAAAGAGAGGGAAACAAACCATAAGTGACTCTTAATGATAGAGAACAAACTGAGGGTTGATGGAGGGAGGTGGGAGGGGCATGGGCTAGACGGGTGATGGGTATTAAGGAGGGCACTTGTTGTGATGATCATCATGAATTCTACTCCTGAAACTAATATTGCATTGTATGTTAACTAAAATTTAGATTAAAATAAAAAGTAAAAATTAAGGGGCTCCTGAGTGGCTCAGTTGGTTAAGCATCTGACTTCAGCTCAGGTCATGATCTGACAGTGTGTGGGTTCCAGCCCCACGTCCAGCTCTGTACTGACAGTTCAGAGCCTGGAGCCTGCTTCAGATTCTGTCTCTGTCTTTCTCTGCCCCTCTCCTGCTCTTTCTTTCTCTTTCTCTTTCCCTCTCTCTCTCTCTCTAGTACAAATGACACTAAAAAAATAAAAAGTAAATAAATAAAATTACAAACATAAAAAATAAAAATAAGGGGCACCTGGGTGGCTCAGTCTTTTGAGTGGCCGACTTCGGCTCAGGTCATGATCTCGTGGTCCGTGGGTTCGAGCCCCACGTGGGGCTCTGTGCTGACAGCTCGGAGCCTGGAGCCTGCTTCAGATTCTGTGTCTCCCTCTCTCTCTGTCCCTGCCCCCATTTGTGCTCTGTCTCTCTCTGCCTTTCAAAAATGAATAAATGCTAAAAAAAAAAAGTTTATAAAAACAAAAATAAAAAATAAAAATAAAGAATAAAATAAAATTTGATATTTTTGTCAAAATAATGCATGCATATAGTTTTAAAGGTCTGATAATATAAATGATTTATAATCAGTAATTATCATGCCAGCAATCCCAGCCTCACCCTCTCACCCGTCCCTTTTCTTCAATTCCTTCATCTCCCACCTCAACTCTTTTACCTGTTTCTTCTTCTTTCATATTTTGGCATAACATGCTTATGCTACAATTTCGATTCATCAATTTTACTTTTTTTTTAATATTCATTTTTAAGAGTGAGTGAGAGAGCGTGAGCGGGGGAGGGGCAGAGAGAGAGGGAGAGAGAGGATACACGAAGGCTTCACACTGTCAGCCCAGAGCCCGACGTGGGGCTCGAATTCACAAACTGCTAGATCATGACTTGAGTCACAGTAGGTTGCTTAGCCGACTGAGTCACCCAGGTGCTCCTGATTCATCAGTTTTAGACATGATACTTCAAAATGAAGACTTTGTGGTTTTCCACTAACATCATCCCACACTTTACCTCACCATAGGATTTTTATGTAGTTAATTGTCTCCATTTTTATGGCCATGTAAATGATTGTTCACCCCTGAACAACGTAGTGTACAATGATTATTTCCTTTCTCAATTTTTTGATTTTTTAAAAAAGTCTTATCATTTTATATCATTTTTCTTTTGCTTATATTTCCTTTTTCCCAAATGCATCAAAAGATACAGCAAATACCCATACACCTATATATAGCAGATACCATTGTAATGCAAAAATATGCCAAATAGAGTATTAATTCTATTTTTTTTTCCCAGAGACCTTTCTTCTCAGCCTTGTGTCCTCCGGCTCAAATTTGAATGTGCTTTTCCTCAAGTACAAAACAGTGGTCATTCTGGGATGTCTCTTTGTTTTGCTGTGTTTTTGGCTAGATCCTTTCTTTCTTGTAGTCCACAACCTATGCTTTGCATAATCCATTGCTTGACTTAAGCATGTCATCCATAAACTTCCCAGGAAAGAATGTATGGAAGATTTCTTTCTTCCTTTTTTATTTTTATTTATTTTTTGAGAGAGAGACAGACAGAGCACGAACCAGGGAGGGTCAGAGAGGAAGACACAGAATCTGAAGCAAGCTCCAGGCTCTGACGTGTCAGCACAGAGCCCGATGCGGGGCTCAAACCCATGAACTGTGATATCATGACCCTGAGCTGAAGTCAGATGGTTAACGGACTGAGCCACCCAGAAGTCCCTGGAAGATTTATTTCTTGATATGTTGTGTGACTGAAAATAATTTCATCATACCCTCATAATTAATCAAAATTTTGGCTAAGAGGATTGAAAGTAATTTTCTTCAATAACATGAAGTCATTGCTCCATGGTCTTTTAGCATCTATTGTTAATATTAAGAAGTGTAGAGCTTTTCTCAATATTGTTTCTTAGTTTATAAGGTGGATTTATATTATTTTTAGATTGTATTTATAATATAAATATTTACTGCCAGAAAAGCAGCAAAGCAAAAATACATCTGGAGATTACTGAGTTGGACCTAGAGAAAAACAGGTTGAGAATAGGGCAAGAGGAAAGATGGCTGGGAAGGAAGATCTCCACAGAAATAAGTGGAATATATATATGTATTATATATATGTGAAACATATGTTTCACATATAATTCATATATATTTTCATATATATTTCCTATTATATTTATATTATTTCTTTAATAATCTACTTTCCTTCATTTATTCTACCCTGGTTTTGATTTCTAAGACCTCTTTCTTTTTTTTTGTAAACATTTTCTTTTCATAGCATCCTATTCATAAATTGATGATTGCAGGGCATAATCAGATGGCTTGGTCAATTAAGCATCTGATTTGTGGTTTCAGCTCAGGTGATGACATTGTATTTCATGAGTTCAAGTCCCACGTCAGGCTCTTTACTAATGATGCTTAGCCTGCTTTGATTCTCTCTCCCTGTCTCTCCGCCCCTCCCCCAGGCGTGCTCTCTCCCTCTCTCCCTCAAAAATAAATAAACACTAAAAAATAAAAATAAATTAAATTTATGATTGCAGGGGCTCCTGGCTGGTTCATTCAGTAGAGTATATGACTCTTGATCTCAGGGTCATGAGTTTGAGCTCCACATTGAGAGTAAAGTTTACTGAAAAAAAAAAAAGAAAAAAAGATAAATTTATGATTGCAATATTTTATCTTTCTGTGATTATTAATGATCATTTTTTAAAAAGCTGTATGCTCCTGCATTCTGTCTGTCTCCCCTAGGCCTATTTCTGACTGTTTCACTCTGTCTCTTCATACTGGAAATATTATTTGGGTATCTAGTATTCATGGATGCTCATTCATATTTAAGAACTAAGAAACTGGGGACGCTTGGGTGGCTCAGTTGGTTAAATGTTAGAATTTTGATTTCCACTCAGGTCATGACCTCAGGGTGATGGGATAGAGCCTCGTGCTCAGGGTGGAGCCTGCCTAAGATTGATTCTGTCTCTCCCTCTCTTTCTGCCCTTCCACTGCTTGTGCATCTCTCTCTCTTGCTCTCTCTCTCAAATAATAAAATAAATAATGAATAAGTAAATAAATAAAACTAAGGAGCTGACTGGAACCTCTGTATGCATGGGTGAGACTTAACAACAGGTAGAATAATCAGAAGCAAACACGACCTTTGAAGAACTCCAAATGTCCATTTTTTAAAAATCTTTTATCTAAGTGGTTTCAATTTTTGCAAACACACAGGGAGAGGGATGACAAAGATGTGTATAGAACACCAATTACTGGAATTCTGAGAATAGAATGAGTAAGGAAACTATTATGGATTGAATTCTGTACCCCCAAATTCAAATGTTGAGACCTAACCCTAGTACCTCAGAACACAACCTTATTCAGAAGGATCATTGCAGATGTAACTAGTTAAGATAACGTCATACTGCAATATAATGAGCCCCCAATTCACTATAATGGTCCCTTGTAAAAGGGGGAAATTTGAACACAGACATGCACTCACAGGAAGAATGCCACTTAAAGAAAAAAGCAGAGACTGGAGTGATGCAGAAGAAGCCAAAGAACATCCAAAATTGCCAGCAAACCACCGGGGGATAGAAGAGAGACAACAGATTCTCCCTCACAGTGCTTGGAAGGAACGAATCCTGCCTCCAGTTTGATGTTGGACTTTTAGAGCTATGAAACAATACATTTCTGTTATTGAAACCATTGAGTTGTGGTCTGTGGTATTTTGTTACAGCAACAGCAGGAAACTAGGAGTTTATGGTTCAATATACAATAATTCTCTCTCTTTTTTTAAGTTTATTTATTTTGGGGAGGGAGGGAGAGAGAGAATCCCAAGCAGGCTCTGCACTGCCAGTGCAGAGCCCGATACTGGGCTTGAACTCACAAACTGTAAGATCATGACCCAAGCCGAAATCAAGAGTCAGATGCTTAACCAACTGAGCTATCCAGGTGCCCCTAATTCACCATTTTTAACCAGAAGTTCTTTGTTTCTCATCTCAATAAGTTGCACTTGAACATCAAAGCCAGAGAGTGGATAGATATAACAAGCCAAACACATGTATTTGCTTCCCTTTATGCCTCAAATCCCTTAAAATCTGAGAAGAAATTCATATAGCATTATAAAATAAGAAAGGGTTCCATGAACAGATAAGACATCTTGAGGAATTTCTGAATAATTGGAAGACTGACTATATTGGACGATTCACTGTATGGATGATTAAAAGTGGACTGTATTAGATTGATTGAGAAGTGAGAAAGTGAGAAAAAACAAAGCCCAAATGCTTTGAAGAAAACCACATCTTAAAGAAAACCACTTCGGAATTCAGAACAGATCCAGAAAAATGGCAGGCTCAAAGTGAACAAACAGGAAGTGCAGGAGGTGTTGTCTCTGAGTAATCAGCAGAGTAAATGCTTAATAAGGCTAGCTAGATAACAATACCTTGCAGGGTTGGGGAAAGGTTCTCCAGAAGGCTGTACATACCCTGAATCAGCATCCAATACATGGTACTGTTTCTCCCACAGTCAGTGCAGGAATCAAGGGGTGGAAATGGGAGTGGCGCTACTCACTATTACCCCTGGTAACCCACTAGGAAAATATTCGCTTCCTGTTCTCACAACTTCATGCCCTGCTGGCCTTGAGGTCTTATTTCCAAAGGGAGGAATGCTTCCACCAGGAGACACAACTATGATGTAAGTTAAGACAACAGCCCAGCCACTTTGGGCTCCTTACGTCCCTGCATTTACAGGCAAAGAAGGAAGTTACAGTGCTGGTTGGGGTAACTGAGCCTGACTACCAAGGGGAGATTGGACCACTGCTCCGCAATGGAGATAAGGAAGAATATGTGTGGAATATGGAGATCCTTTAGGGTGTATCTTAGTATTACCTTGCCCTGTGATTAAGGTCAATGGAAAACTTGACAACTTAATCCAGGCAGGGCTACTAATGGCCCAGACCCTTCATAAATGAAGGTTTAGGTCTCCCAATCAGGTAAAGAACCATGACCAGCTCAGATATTTACTGAAGGCAAAGAGAACACAGAGTGGGCAGAGTGGAAGAATATGTAAATACCCGCTGTGACCACATAACCAATTACAGAAATGAAGACTGTAACTGTCACTGAGTATTTCCACTTTATTTCACTACAAATACATTTGTGTGTTTATATATCTAGATCTATTTCTTTGTTTTCTTCTCCTATTCCCTTATCATGATACATAAATGTATTGACTTCATATCATAGTATTTATGTATTGTTAATTTTACATCATAGAATGTAAGTGAAAGGATATCAAAGCGAAGAGTAAACCTCCCTCAAACACTTAAACTCTTCTTCTAAGGAAGGGTAGTATGTTTTCGGTTGTACACAAGATAGTTGTGTCATGTTAGGTGGAATTATAACTCTATTATTGTCTTTATTGGAAGATTAAGTACGGTTTAATGAGATGTGTATGGGTGCCAAGTTGACCAGGGGTGAATTTGTGAAGGTCAATTTAATGTGTCAACTGGACTGGGCCATGGAATGCCCAGATATTTAGTGAAACATTACTCTGGATGTGTCCGTGAGGGTGTTTTTGGAGGAGATTAACTTTTGAATCAGTAGACAGAATATAAGAGATTGTCCTTTCATCCAACCAGTTGAAGGCCTGAATAGAACAAAAGAGCTAACACTCCCATGAGTGAGGGGAAACTTCTTCTTGCCTGACTGCTTTGAACTAGGGCATCAGCTTTTCCTGGGTCTCAAGCCTGTGGGTATTCACACTGGAACTACAACATTGACACTCGGTCTATGAACTGCAGTTCTTGGGACTTGTCAGCCTCCGTAACCATATGAGCCAATTCCTTACAATAAATCTCTTCGTATATATGAAAACAGAAGTATATTCTCTCACAGTTTTGGAGGCTACACATTTGAAATCAAGTCTGTCAGCCAGGACATACTCCCTCTGAAACCTATAGGGGGGAATCCTTTCTTGCCTCTTCCTAACTTGCAGCGGCCACTTTTGACTTGCAGCTGCAGCATTTCAATCTCTGCCTCTGTTGTCACATTCTGGCATTCTCCCAGTGTGCCTGTACCTCAATTTCCCTCTTGTAAGGACACCACTCTTATTGGATTAGAGCCTATGCTAGTGAGCTCCTCTCAAACAGATTACATCTCCAAAGACCCTATTTCCAAATAAAGTCAGCATTCACAGGTGCTGGGATTAAGGCTTCAAAGTGTCTTTTTGGAGGACACAATTCAAACCATAATACCAACTGAACTCATTAACTTAGTGCATCAGTCAAAAAGTTTACCAGGTATTTATTTGATAAAACCAAAGGCATTAAACACTGACTATGATGTCAAATGATTCAAAACACCAAAAGAGGACATTTAAAAATTGAACTATCTTCAGATAGGATATCATATAAGAGAACACTGTATCCACAAAACTAGAATAGGCTGCAACAAAAAGATTGCAATCAGAGGAAAACATAGTTCCTACAAATCGCAAAATAAAATTTAAATAAGTGGGCAATCAATACTAAATGATTGATTTGGGAGATAAATCACAATTGAAGAGCAAAGGCAAAGAGAGAAGTGCCGTGAGAAAGTAAAGTCAGAAACATGAAGAAGTAGGTGAGCATGTATGTTGTCTATCAAATAAAAGTTCTAGACAGACAGAAAAAGAGAAGATGACGGGGACAAATAATAAAATATGCAACTAAAGAAAATTTTCCATGATGCCCAAAACCACAAAACTTGAGATCTACAAGAGTGCTCCAAATATTTGTTTTCTTGTTTTCTCAAATGTTAACACAATAAAAATCTTTGCCGTAGACAATTACTTATGAAACTTCAGAACTCTTAGGATTCAGAAGAATTGCTAAAAGCTCTCCAAAAGAAAAAATAAACATTATCCAAACAGGAACTGATGCATTGCAAACTCTAGGGGAAACATGAGGTTCCCAGGATTGTGTCCCAAGGTCAGAAAATGCCTCCAGGAGCTGGACAGTACTTTAGTACTGAATAATATTAAATACTAGGTAAAAGAAGTCAATAGGTCAATACTGTGGTATAGTTAAGAAATATATTTGGTCTTTATCCCTGGTTCATAGCATGGAGCTCCTAATACTCCTATAATTTCCAAAAAGATAGGAGTGTCTTTCATTATTCATGGCTAATCCTTTTGAACACACCTGAGTTTATGCTAATGAGGTAACTTAGGGTGGGGCCAATAGTAGTCTTAGGGTGGGACTGGTCACCAGAAAGACCGAGTGATTAGAAGGCTGGAAAGGGGAAGAAGGGTGCTGCAAGTTAAGCTCCACAAGAGATTTGATGAGCTTCCATATTGGTGAAGGCACCCACAGGCTGGGAGGGTGTTGCATCCCAGTTCCTTGGGGCAGATGCTCCTGGCCCTTAAGACCTCTCTGGACTTCGCCTATGTCCCTCTTCATCAATCTCCTTTATAATATCCTTTATAATAAGCTGAGAAACCTAAGTAAATGTTTCTCTGAGTTTTGTGAGCTGTTCTAGCAAATTGACAGAATTGAGGCGAGGGTTGTGCAAACCTCCCATTTATAACGTCTGTCAGAAGCACAAGTGACAACTTGGACTTGTGAATCGCATCTGACGTGAGGTCAGTCTTGTAGGACTGAGTCCTGAACTGTTGGGATCTAATGCTATCCTCCAAATAGTGTCAGAACTGAGTTACATTGGTAGGACACTCCATCAGTGTCCACTGAGAATTGGAGAATTGCTTGGTGGTTGTTGGAAAATACTCCAGAAATACCTTCCAAATGCTGAGTATAAATTATTCTGAAAACACAAGCATATATCTATCCAAACTAGAACTGATGTATTTAAAGTAATCATGGGGCTTGAACTCACAACCTTGAGATCAAGAATCACATGCCCCACTGACTGAGCCAGCCAGGCACTCCTATCCAAACTAGAATTTTAATGCCAGATCAAAATGAACATTCTAACCTGCAAAGATTCCAAAAGTTAACACCCACAGAACTTCTCTGAAATCATTACATGATAATACATAACAAAAATTTTTAAATGACTATGACAGAAGGTATGATATACAAGAACAACACACAAATACACAATTAAATTTTAATATTGTTAATGTATAATGCTTAAAAACAGTAAAAAATATGGTCATAAAATTCTTGATGACAACATTTAGAGACTGGGATGAAGGAACAGAGTAAAAACCAAAGCAAATAGCAAATAAAACCTAAAACCATGCTAAGGTTAATCCTAGTTATTGCTAAAATTATAACTTTTAGATGTTGCTATAATTGACTATAGATACTGCTAAAAATCTAAATTTGTGTATGTGTGTGTATGTGTGTGTTTTAAGTGAGAGAGCATGAGTGGGGGGAGAAGGACAGAAAGAGAGGGAAACTCTCAGACTCCATGCTCATGACCTGACTGAAATCAAGAGTCAGATGCTCAACTGACTGAGCCACCCAGGCACCCCTAAATGTGTATATTAATGAAAAAACAGTAACTGAATGTCTAACTCCTAGTACCATTAATGAAAATGAAATTTAGAAAAAGAAAACCATTCAAACAAACCATGAGAGGAATAAAACAAGAAAGCAGTACAAAAGACAAAGCATGAGGTAGCAGAAATGAGTACAAATGTATCTGTTGTTATCATATATAAAAGTTTGCTATGGAAAGAGTATTGAAGGGGTGCCTGGCTGGCTCAGTCAGAAAAGCATGTAACTCTTGATCTCAGGTTCGTGAGTTCAAAGTTGGGTAGAGATTACTTAAAAATAGAATCTTAAAAAAAAAAAAAAGAAAGAATATTGAATTTTTTTAAAAAGTATGTATGAATGAAAAGAATTGTACTTAAGGGGCGCCTGGCTGGCTCAGTCAGTAGAGTATGCAACTCTTGATTTCAGCATTGTGAGTTCAAGCCCCATGTTGGGTGTACAGATTACTTCAATCAATCAATCAATCAACCTTTTTTTTTTTTTTAAAGAATTGTACTTAAACTGCACCAAAGGTTTTAAAATGGTATATTAATGAGAGTCTAAAAAAACAAGAACATTTTTGACAATATTACAATTAAGAACAAATAGAATTCACAATATAAAATGGAAAAGAATACTTTTTCGATACTGATAAAATATACACTGTGCCTCCTTCTAGCCCTCAAATTGCCCTTTTTATCAAAGAAAGAGCCAGCCTCAACTCAGAGCCTTGGAATTTATTTATTTTTTTCCACACTGTCAGCATGGAGTCCAAAGCAGGGCTCGTGCTCACCCGAAGCAAGACCCGAACTCACAAACCGTGAGACCATGACCTGAGCCGAAGTTGGATGCTTAACCAACAGAGCCACCCAGGCGCCCCAAGAGACTTAGAACTTATAACATTGTTTTGTTTTTAGTACATTAGTTTCTATAGTTAAGTTCTATTTATGGATATTTCACTTTGGTTTTCTAATTGCAGTTTCGATAGTTTTATTCTACAATAAATCTTGAAGTATAAAAAGCGAGTGAATGTAAAACATACCAAATAAATAATAGCACGTATTAATACCATGTATGGTATTAGCATGGTAATAATACTATGTATGAGACTTGGGTAGAAATAGTCAAAGGCACCAGGTGATGCTACACAGATATGACAAAACACAAAAGGTCATGTGGCACAGAATGGGTTGTTGCTCCCCAAACTTGCACATAGCTAGACTGCATTTCCCAGCCTCCTTCTCCAGGTCATGGAGCGCTGGCCAGCAGAATGTGAGTGGAAGTCAAATTTTAACTATAGAGGTTGTTTTTAGGTAACAGGCTTGAGCAGTGGAATGTAGAAAGGGCCCACAGTGACCCCAACCCCCTGGCTGAATACAGACAGGCTATCAGGCAACCTACTTCAAAATGTCCATAAGCCCTAGCTGACCATTTTTTAAAAATAATTTATTATTATTTTTTTAATTTACATCCAAGTTAGTTAGCATATAGTGCACCAATGATTTCAGGAGTAGATTCCTTAATGCCCCTTACCCATTTAGCCCATCCCCCCTCCCACTACCCCTTCAGTAACCCTCTGTTTGTTCTCCATATTTAAGAGTCTCTTATGTTTTGTCCCCCTCCCTGTATATTATTTTTGCTTCCCTTCCCTTATGTTCATCCGTTTTGTATCTTAAAGTCCTCATATGAGTGAAGTCATA
Organism: Panthera tigris; assembly: GCF_018350195.1. Classification (NCBI taxonomy): domain Eukaryota; kingdom Metazoa; phylum Chordata; class Mammalia; order Carnivora; family Felidae; genus Panthera; species Panthera tigris. The sequence goes on along the minus strand of NC_056668.1, from coordinate 40,175,755 downwards.
TATTTGTCTTTCTCTAATTTCGCTTAGCATAATACCCTCTAGTTCCATCCATGTAGTTGCAAATGGCAAGCTTTCATTCTTTTTGATTGCCGAGTAATACTCCATTATATATATATATATATATATATATATATATATATATATATATATATACTACATCTTCTTTATCCATTCATCTATCGATGGACATTTGGGCTCTTTCCATACTTCGGCTATTGTCGATAGCACTGCTATAAACATTGGGGTGCATGTGCCCCTTCGAAACAGTATACCTGTATCCTTTAGATAAATACCTAGTAGTGCAATTGCTGGGTCATAAGGTAGTTCTATTTTTAATTTTTTAAGGAACCTCCATACTGTTTTCCAGAGTGGCTGCACCAGTTTGCATTTCCACCAGCAGTGCAAAAGAGATCCTCTTTCTCCGCATCCTCACCAACATCTGTTGCTGCCTGAGTTGTTAATGTTAGCCATTCTGACAGGGGTGAGGTGGTATCTCATTGTGGTTTTGATTTGTATTTCCCTGATGATGAGTGATGTTGAGCATTTTTTCATGTGTCGGTTGGCCATCTGGATGTCTTCTTTGGAGAAGTGTCTATTCATGTCTTTTGCCCATTTCTTCACGGGATTATTTGTTTTTTGGGTGTTGAGTTTGATAAGTTCTTTATAGATTTTGGATACAAACCCTTTATCTGATATGTCATTTGCAAATATCTTCTCCCATTCCGTCAGTTGCCTTTTAGTCATGCTGATTGTTTCCTTTGCTGTGCAGAAGATTTTAGTTTGATTATGACCAACGGGTTTCTTACACCCAGACACAGTTATCAAAAAAGGAAAATTCCATATGTTCCCATACTTCCTCACCTTCCCCCCTTTTAAATACAGCCCCCACCCACTGCCTTGTGGCAGACAATCTCTGCTTTGCTGTCCCGCCCGCCACTGTATTGTGGTGTAGCCAATACACTTCTATCTCCTTTGTTCTGCCTTGGGTGAATTCTTTCACTGCCAGAACCTCCGGCTTTCACCCCACATTTGGGGGCCCCTATCCATTCGGGAGAGATACCACATTAATCTCTTTCATTCTCCTTCCCCTCTGCTGACTGAACCCCAGGCTCTAATGGAAGAACTGACAAAACAAAAGGAGCCTGAGGTGGTTGAACAGTGTTCCGATAGAGGTAACATCAAATGCTGACACTGCCTTGTCATCAAGGAAGATTACCCTCTAGAAGGTCGTCAGAACAGTGAACTTTTTCTTTCCTTCAACTGGGTTGCAGCATGGTGGAGACACACACACAGCTACACACCAACTCACCCCACACAGTCATACCTTGTGTGCTGCTGGTTTGCATTATATTTCTTCATCTAACTGAGGTTTTTAGTATTATATATGATTACTATGTTTTTTCTTTTATCAGCATTTTCAATAATCTACAGAACTCATCATATTACTTGAGAATACACTTTTTTTGAGGTTTTAGCAATGAATTTAATATACGCAAGGGAAAGCTCTAATTATATATGTATCTCATCTGTTCATTGCAGCAGGCCCATAAATAGGCTTAGACAGGAATTTAGAACCTCCGACTTCAAGTTTTGGGGTATATTCATATATTAGTAAAACCACATTTAAAAATTCTAGTTAAGGGTTTAAACTACATTAGAAGGATATTTTACCTATTAGTCTCATAGATAGTTCTTCTATTATACTTATGAGAGAATGAATTTCTTCTCAATATTGTATATTTATGTGTGAATTGTTCTGTTGTGTATTTGTGTATGTGTGTGTGTAACCAATTCCTAATTATGAGTGACCCTTGCTCACTATCGAGTTTCTGATCTAATTTTTTCTGATGTTACCTTCATTTATTCAACAAACATTATTGGATTGGGTACAAACTCTGGGCTGGGCATTGTGACAGATGCTGTTTACTGTAGACCTGAGGAACACAAAATTAACTTGATAGAAAGCTCAAGAAGTTCTAATAGGGGAAAGAATTGAGGGTGAAAAAATCCTAGCATAGCATAATAATTTCACTTTACTCAAATAAATGAAAACTAAAATATCAGAGAGATCACTTTTTTTTTTTTTTGGCTAGTAAATATGACCATTATTTTCTGTTATCAGTGTATAGGAAAGATGGATATCTCATATAATGCTAACAGGATAAAAATCGGTAGATTCTGGATACAACTGGAGAATATGCAGTAAAAGTCTTAAAATGTGCAAACCTTTTGGTCCAAAGATTCTGTATAAAGAAATAGCCAGGAATGTATGCAATGAATACGCTTCTAGGATATTCATGACAGCATTTTTTAATAGCAAAGAAGTGGAATTACTGTAAATGACCAATAATTACTACATTTTTACGAACCAGTAATAGGGTAGAAAGCCATAGTTCTCAGAACAAGATGCTGTGGAAGACAATTTATACATGAAAGAATTTTCACATAATAATAATAAATCCATCTTTAGATATTTATATTTATCTTTGGGTGTTAGAATCTCAGGAATTTTTATTTTCTTGTACATGCATATTCATGATTTCTAACCTGAAAAGGTGAGGCAGTTAATGTCCCTGGAGCAGTTGACCAGTGGGATATGGGAGCCCATCAAATTTATTACAAAGATACTCAGTTATGTGCTTTTTTTTTTTTTAACTTTATTTATTTTGAGAGAGAGAGAGCACAAAGAGAGCAGAAGAGGAGCAGAGAGAGAGAGAGAGAGAGAGAGAGAGAGAATCCCAAGCAGGCTCCACACTATCAGCGCAGAGCCTGACATGGGGCTGGAACTCACAAACTGAGAGATCATGACCTGAGCTGAAATCGAGTCAGAGGCTTAACCGATTGAGCCACCCAGGCACTCTGTAGGTGCTGTTTTAATGGCTGTGAGTGGGCCTCAAGATATGTTGGTTATATTAATTTAGAATTAAAGTCTCTAGGATCTGTATGGCAGGCAATTTAATTATAGGCCGGATACTCTAAAACTCAGGATATACAACATTCTGGTATCCTCCCTCTTAACCCAAATACTCCTACAAATGGTGCTTACTAGCCCCAGCAAGTAGAGTAGTGTGTCTATTGATTTATTTAAAGAATTGTGTCTATACTTTCAGCATTACAACAGCTAGAGCTTATCTTCAGAGTGATCCTATAAAGTAAGTGTTTCTTCAGTGGGGAGACTAGGCTATAGGAAGAGTACAGTACAAAAACTTTCAACTTAGCTTGTATGGTTTGAGAAAGTTGATTGTCATCTTGACTGAAGGAGATTTATAATTTCCTTGGAGTGAGATTTTATACAATGAATGAATTTATTCTAGTTATTTGTAAAATCAATAAATATATGCATTAATTACAAATGTTGGTATTATAATTTTATTACTTGTGTGTTATTTATCACCTATATTCTCAATACCAGGCAAGCAGTCTGAGAAAGTTCAAGAAAACTATGTTTGCCAATAGGTTAAGGTGGAATCTGAAGTTAATTTACCTTTTATAGGTTTTCTACTGGATATCTGAGATATGGACTAAATATGTAAGCACATTCCTGTGGAAGGAAAATACATTATGTTTTTTCTAAAAAATGTTTTAACGTTTATTTTTGAGACAGAGAGAAACAGAGCACGAGTGGGGGGGGGGTGGTGGGGAGAGAGAGGCAGACACAGAATCCAAAGCAGGCTCCAGGCTTTGAGCCGTCAGCACAGAGCCTACGTGGGGCTCGAACTCACAAACTACGAGATTATGACCTGAGCCAAAGTCGGATGCCCAACTGACTGAGCCACCCAGGAATCCCCATTATGTTTTCTATAAGAAATTATCTTGAAAACAATGAAGAGCCAGTGTTCCCATTTGGCTAAAGTGACCAGAACTCTCTTGGAAACAGGAAAGACTTAAGAAGTAACCCGAAGAAGGACAAAGGGTTGGAAAGATGCCTTTGGAGGAGACAGGGGAAGTTAATTGAGAGACAGAGAGAGAGACATGAATACCATTTAGACTGAGCCCTGACGTGGGGCTCAAACTCATGGACTGTGAGATCATGACCTGAGCCAAAGTCAGACACTCAACTGACTGAGCCACCCACGTGCCCCTCTTGGGTCTTTTTTGATGGCTTCTTGAATGCTACATCTAGGTAAAAAATTGCATTAATTCTATACTACTTTTGTTCCTCCTTTCTGTTTTTGGGTGATCACATGCCAATTAGAGAACCAGAATTCCCTTAGGTCTGTCAACTGGTAATCCAAACTCCATTTGTTAAGATCCTGCTTGTTTTAAACAGGCAATTTCCCCTCAAATATTCCTGCCTTCCATGGTTGGCACCATGTTGGGAATGGAAGAATTCCATATCTATTTTCTATCAGCTGGAATTAGATAAAAGAGCTGTAATTTTTGAAAGAGTTGTTTTTACTACTTATACGAATCCTGTTTCACCTTCGGCAAGTTACTCAAACTCTGAGTACTAGATTTGCTGTTTTCTGTTTTGTTATATATATATAGCATCTACCATAAAGCAACTTGGTCATATATAGGACATATAGTATAGAACGAAGTTGATGTTTAAATAAGTTTCTTCCAGATTCAGGTCCCAAGGCTGCTTTCTGTTGATTTCAATAATTACTGAGTACCTGCCACAATTAGGGCTCTGATCTTGATACTGGATATACAAAGATGGGGAAGTCACAGCTTCTGCCCTTGAGGAGCTCAGAGATCAAGGAGGAATTTGGAAATTAAATCAGATATGTAAAACCTCATAGCTTACATCTGAAGAGTTGTAAGGGTTCACTTATATATCATAGCAGCTATAATAACAGAACACAAAATCCAGCAAAGTTATTAAGATACTGAGTGACTAATGTGAAACTCAGCAGGAGAGATTCTCTACAAGCACCAAGTGAGGCAAGGGACAACTCATGTTCTTAAAATCAGAGTACAAGTTGAGAACAAGAAAAACATTGTTAAACAAAGTCTGGGCAAGAAAAACCCAAGTGAATTAAATATGCAGATTAACATAAGTCTCTAAATGGCATTTTATAAAAAGTTTCATATAGGTTGCTATTTGTTACAGAGGTTTAAAGGAAGGTAAGGTTAAACCATTGATGGTGCCGTAGTACAATACACATTGCCAAACTGAACCGTTACACCATGAGAAATTGAAAGTGAAACTAATCAGAATAAATTCTCAGTAGCCTACTTACTAACATCAATGCATACATATGTATATTTGCATCTGATCTACAGCAGCACTGAAAGTCACAAAGTCTGTACTCTCAAGGACATCAGCACCTCCTGATACATATTCGGCCAGAGGCCTATTATAGGTAACATGAGAGCATTAGAAAACATTTTAGAAGTGCAGACAAAACTTTCACTCAGCCTCAACTGCACTACCCTCAAGGCCCTATGTCCTGCTTCCTGAACATTCCTATTAAAAGTGTTCAATGAAGGGTATTTAAAAAGAAACGATATGCTGTGATAATATGTGTTGGAACTTCATTCATTCAAAAGTATTAATTGAATACCAGCTATATTTCCAGTATCCTAAATAATGTAAATTTTATTTTTAACACAAGTGATTCTTTTATACATGGTTGTCATAAACTATATTAAGGCCTCTTCCAGTCTTAACTGTGGAGCCAAGCCTTCTTTGGATTATTTTTGCCCAGAGGACAATTTTCTTCTATCTCTATTCCAAAAATAATCATCAAACTTAAATATGTCTGTCTTTGTATAAAACCATATTTGGCATAGGGCAAAACTATTATCAGTATTAAAAACATTGGAAAATACATGAATTTGGTTATTATGTTCTAAAAGTGTCCAAAACATAGATAAATTGATATCTTTGTGGAAGATCTTATAGTTATAAAATGTATATTTTAAAATGTATAAAATGTATATTTTATAACACAAGTAAGTTAATGACCTAAAAATGTCTTCAGGTAATCAACTTTAAAAATCATTAAAATATTTTAAGGTTAAAAAAAGAGAATTGAAATTTTAAAAATGTAGATCTGAAACTAAGATTTTAGAACCAGATAATGCAACTTATTACTTTTAGAATATTTTAAAATTTGATTAACTATATATTTTTCCACGATTTCCAACTTTCCTATTCATATATGAAAAAAAAATTTAAAGGATAAAATTGATTCTGATGCTATTTAGGGAATGTTTTATTCTTTTAAGTACCTATTTTTAGAGTTTTATTTTTATATTTACTAGAACAATGTTTTCTCTCAGATTATGTGAATAAATGTTGATATGAAATATAGAAAGTTCTGTCTAGAACATTTGATACATAGGAAGAAAGACATTTGTTTAGTTATCTTTAAGTAACATTTTCTGAGTTTTCGATTTATGAGTCATACTATTGACCTTTTTTCACTGAATATTATTTATTATTTTAATTAACTCATCTTCAATGGTAAAATTCTATCAAGTTTTAAGTTGGATAAACACTCGCTTCCTTAGGGATTGAGAAAATTATAGCCAAAGTTTGCTCACAGAAAAAGCGTAATAAAACCCAGGGGAAACCTGAATCAGAAATCAAATCTGGTGGCTATTTATTTGGCTTGAAAGAATGTGATCTCTACATTATAAAATAAAATTTTTCATGATGTAATTAGTAGCTAATAGTAGCATACAATTTCTTTTTTAACTTCAGGTGCAAATAGTTGCCAGTCTCACATTTTGGTTCATGGTACACTATCCTTATTAGCACAGCTTTCTCTTCTTTGATTTTGTCTTATTTAATTGTATTATATTTTCTCTTCAGATCTTATTCCAACTCATATCTGCTTCCCTAACCCCAGGGTTTATGCTAATGTGTTTTATGTCCTAGAAAATTTTTGTATCCTTAAAATATGTAGTGTTTCTTTTGTATTCATGTGTTTTTAATTTACACAAATGACATTATATTATGTATTTTTTTTTCATTTCTCATGTTTTCAAGATTATCCATGTGGCTTAGATTATTTCTAGTTCATTATTCCTGACTACTTCATAGCATTCTATAATATGCATCATCACATTTTATCTATCCATTGTCTCAGTGATGGATAACTAAGATTCCTTCAAATGCTCACTTTCACAAATAATGCTGAGATAAACTATCTTGTATCTGTTCTTTTAGGGATTAGTGCAAGATTGTCTCTGGGCACATTACCAGGACTGGGGTTTCTGAGTCATCGGTTATATTCATATTCATTTATCTATCTTATTTGATTTCCCGAAGTACAGCTCTTGGTTTCATTAATCTCTCCTTTTCACTTTATTATTTATTTATATTTTTGTCATTTTCTACTTTATTGATTCTTCCTCTCTTTATTGTGTTCTTCTTCCTTCTCCCCTCCCCCTCGTTTTTAGTCGGTTGTTCCCTCTCTATTCTTTGGATCGAACTGCTAGTTCATTTGTTTTTAATTGTTCTAGTTTTCTGATAAATACATTCAAAATTATGTTTCCATTAAGCACTGCTTTAGTAATGTTCCTTAAACTTGATACAAAGTACATTGTTTTTTAGTTCTAAGTATTTCACAAGTTTCTCTTATTTTTCTCTCTTTAACCAGAGATCATTTAGTAGAGTGCTATTTAAAATCTCCAAATAATAATAATAATAATAATAATAATAATAATAAAGAAATGAATAAAAAATAAAATAAAATAAAATCTCCAAACACAATTTTTGCATTTTTTTAAGGCATTCTTTTATGCCAGGGTCTATGTATGAGTTGGCTCAAATTGTTGGAATGAGCTAAAAACGAACCACTGTTACACTCTGGACCTATCAGATATGGCATTGAAAGACAATGATGAAGGGAAATCCTCCCAGAGGACAGAGCTTCAAGTAGCACACTAGGTCACCACCTTTGCCTGGACAGAAAAGTAGTCTGAAAGAAGACTATACATAAGATCTTGAGACATGCCAGGTAGGTTGGCTGGTGGGTCAGGAACCTAGAAAGAGCAAGATTGAAAGATCCAAATCAAGGAAGACTGAGCAAAAGACAAGTGGATAAATTTTTGGAATGAGCATAAAATGGAAGAGGAGGTAATGAATGACCAAGTGTACCGGATAATGAATCCATGGAATTAGCCTAGCTGCTGTTCTCAGCCAGTGCTCACGACATGCTTATTGAGGGTAGTGATGGTGGAAGAGATAGAGGTTGTACACGGGCTCATCAGCATAGCTTCCTCTTACCAATGCTAACTACTACTACTAGTTACTACTACTAGTAGTAACTACTACTACTAGTTACTACTACTAGTAGCAACTACTACTACTATTGAATGTCAGATCTGCAGAGATTGATGCTGAGTCCCAAAAGAGTACTGTCATTCAAGGAGAGAAATCAACAACAACTGTCACTCAAGGAGGCAAAAATGACCAGGTGGCAGGTTGGTTGTTTTGGACCTCTTTACCAGCAAAGGAGGCATGACAATATGCATGAACCAGTCCTACTATATATTACACTACCCAAATTTGCCAGTGTGATAGAATGTTGAAATAACCTCATAATAGGTACAAGCCTAGTCATTATCTTGTGGATGACATTGTGTGGTGCTGGAGTGCTGTCCTGCAGGGTGTGATATATACTTTGTACTTGATCTTAGCCAAAAGGCCAAGAAGCAATCATACTTTGAACCAATGGTTATTATATGTGCTATGACTGTAACAACCAGGCACATGAATCTGGGAATCAAAGGACAGAAGTAGGAGTGGCTCTTAACACTCACACTGGACCGCTTTGGATGTTTGTACTTTTATCTGCAAAACCTGGTTTATGCTGGATAATAACTATGTGTGATAACATTTCTAGATTATACTAGACTACAGGGGACTAGTAAAGTTCTACTAAATCTGAAGCTATGGCTGCCACCCAGTCTTTTTGGCTCCTCAAGCCAAGGAAAAATATGTCTGGAACTTAGGGGATTCACTAGGTTCTTCTTGGTGCTACTATGGCTAATGATAACAGTGAAAAGGCAATTGCAACAACCATGGACCGGTTAGAAAACAGTAAAAAGAGGATCAGAGTCCTCAAGAATGAGGGTCTGAGTTTCATTAAAATGAAGCCAGCTAGACTACCAGAAATGCCAGCCAAGGATGAGTGAAATATAAAATGGCTGCTAAAGAACTAAGACAATGAATAGCAAAGATTGCAGTTGGTCCCATTAGCTTCCTATTGTTAGTATTTCATCTTATTTTAAAATTGTGACTGCATTAAAAAAAATTAAAAGCAAAAGCGGCGGGGGGTGGGGGGGTGTGTGCCTGGGTGGCTGTCTGTTAAGCATCTGACTTTGGCTCAGGTCATGATCTCAAGGTGGGTTTGAGCCCCATGTGGGGTTCTCTGTTGACAGCTCAGAGCCTGGAGCCTGCTTTGGGTTCTGTGTCTCCCTTTCTCTCTCTCTGCCCTCCCCTGCTTGCACTCTGTCTCTCTCTCTCAAAAATGAATAAGCATTAAACATTTTTTAAAAATAATGACTGGCCACTGAATTGAAGAACAGTGGCAAGACAGAAGGAATTTAATGTGGGACATAAGTAGATCTGTGCAGGCAGTGGCAGACTGCAGAAGTTGCTGTTGGTGTCCATGCCATGTCCCCTATGCTATTATGTTTCCCATACATGCCAATAGCTTCTTACTTCAAGAACTGTGACCCATAGCCAGAAGTTTCCTGGGCTTCACCAGGGTGTTTGGCCATATAGGGGGCAGAATGGAATCTCCAGGGAGCTAATGCTCATGGGAACAGCCCTTAGCCAATGACAGATAGGAGCTGGTGGGTCAACACCCATTTTTTTTTTTTTTTTTTTTTTTTTTGCTCTTTGAATGGGACAAATCTGAGGCCTGGTCTACATCTCCCAGAAGTCCCCAGTGAGATTTAGTTTCATTGTCCAAAGTGAAAACCTGCTCCCTAACATGTCTTGTATTGGCTTTCTTCCCTTCCCTGTCTCCCCTCTGCATTTCCCTATTGGTGCTTTTTAGGGGTCACCACCAAAATAAAATATTTTCACTCAAATCTTTGGCTCAGGGTGTGATCCTGGGAAAATCCAGCCTAAAACAAGATTGATATGTTCCCTTCAAGGAAGATCAATATCTTAGCCCTATCTCCAATCCCACTATTCTTGATAGCACCCTTCAAGAGTGTTGACATTGTGATTAATTTATTGCAGAATCCTTATTGATGTATCTTTTTTCCTTTTTTCCCCTTTTTGTTACTTTCTTTTTTTAGTGGTGATCATATAAAAAACAGTAAATGTTATGGGGCGGCTGGATGGCTCACTTGGTTAAGCGTCCAACTTCAGCTCAGGTCATGATCTTACGGTTTGTGGGTTTGAGCCCCGCATCGGCTCTGTGCTGACAGCTCAGAGCCTGGAGCCTGCTTTCAATTCTGCATCTCCCTCTCACTCTCTGCCCCTCCCCCGCTCATACTCTATCTCTCAAAAAATAAACATTAAAAAAAATTTAAAAAACAGTAAATGTTATTGTTAATTTCTCCTATTTCTGGAATGCTTATTCTGTGTTTTTTTTTTTTAATTTTTTTGAGAGAGAGAGTAGGAGAGAGGGGAAGAGGGAGAGAGAGTGAGAGAGAGAGAAAGAGAATCTCAAGCAGGCTCCAGGCTCAGTGTAGAGCCCCATATGGAGCTTGATCCTACAACCCTGAGATCATGACCTGAGCCGAAATCAAGAGTCAGACGCTCAACTGACTGAGCCACCCAGGTACCCCTGCCCCTGCTTATTCTGTGTTTTTGATAATATGTATGTGTGATAAAGTTTCTGAGTCTTCTATGCTTGAGAACGTCTTCATCTTACCCTCACATTACCTGCTAAAACTCTAATTCAAAATTGGTTCAGCACTTCCAAATGAGTACTCCTTGCTCCTATTTTTTTTTTTTTAACAGATTTTCATTTTTAAGTAACCTCTACACCCAATGTGGGGCTCAAACTTAACAACCCTGAGATCAAGAGTCACATGTTCCACCGACTGAGCCAGCCAGGTGCCCCTCTATTGTTGCTCTTGAAAAGCCTGGTGTCATTTTATTTTTTACTTATTTTTTTAAATGTTTATTTTTGAGAGAGAACGAGAGGAAGCGAGTAGGGGAGGGGCAGGGAGAGAGGGAGACAGAGAATCCCAAGCAGGTTCCATGCCACCAGCGTAGACCGGACGCATGAGCCCAAATCAAGAGTCGACACTTATCTGACTGAGCCACCCATGTGCCCCAGCCTGATGTCATTTTAAATCTTGTTCCACTGTAGACTTCCTTGCATCTCTCTGAAACATTCTATTTTTCCCTGATACATATTTTATTTTCATAATAACTGAAAGAAGAGTCCATATGACATTGTTAATATAGTACACATTGTATCTGGCATTTAAAAACTATTTATCCTGTCATTAAAGAGAAAGGAAGCTTCATGGTTCACTATAATTTAAATGGGAAATGCAGTAGCTGTGAAGGTGTGCCACTTAGATCTCCCCTTAAGGGAGAAGCTGCAATGAGCTGACAGCCTCCAACTGCAGTGCCTTGAGAATCTGCCCCGTGTTCAAATCAAGGCCAAGCTCTCCCCAAACAGCTCCCTGGAGAGACTAAGCACAGCAGGGATACTAGAGCATGGCAATTTCCTCCCAATTTGAAACTCTACTATAGGAAATCTTTGCACCACTGCTCCCCATTGGGCTGCCTGAGACTTTCTCAGAACTACACCATGGTCTGAGGCTTTTTGCCAATCTTTCATTCTTCTCCTTTTATGTTCACAGGTGTCAGACTTGCATTGTGGACTGTAGGCTTTCTCTGCCCACTTTTCCTCCCTCTGCTCTTTGACTTTCACAGGTGTTACCTCCACCATAGCTCTTGTATTTCTAACTTCATTTTGGTGTCTGCTTCCGGGACACTCAGACTGAAAGGAAAAAATGACTGTGTGTGTTATTTATCTTAGAAAGTCCAGCCCAGAAGACTTGAAATTTGATTATTTTCTGTATGCTGCCATGGGAGTTGGATTTCTCTTACCCAGCATGTTCTGCTTTTCCTATTCCTCATCCCATCAAGTTCTGCAATGAAATGAATTTTGAGCTATCAAAAATAGATACACTTTTATTATAGATCAATAGACTCTTTTCATGATAGCCTTCTCTGGCTTGCCATGACATATTTTATATTTATAGTATAAACAGAATGCAAATGTTTACCATTATCTCTCTAACCCATTCATGGTTTACCAGAGTCATTTTGCAACAATAGATCACAACTTGGATACTGGTTTGGCAGTACTTGTTAGGTCATTCCTGTTTACTTTTCTGGCTGTAAGAAATCTGTGAGTGGTTTCTGACTTATTCAGAATTAATATCTTCCATCTTCAGTGTGTTGCTACTTTATAAAATGCTAAAACCTAAGAAATCAGACACCAAAAACTCAGAATATCGTTGTAGGCTGTAAGGCAAGTTCATAAAGACAAACGAATGCATATTTACAGTATAAAGATGAGAATTATTTTTAAAAACTTGATGTATTCTGGAAACACTTTTTACAAATATAATTTCAATATGATATTTTTATATTAAAGCACATTGATTTAATGAAAAGTAAAGGACCTCTCTAGCTACATTCTTAGTTTGGCTGTAGCAATTTGGATTTGTTAAAACTTCAAAAAATTTAGAGCTACTCCTCTATCTCAATCAATTCAAATCACTAAAGTTTATAGTGGAAAGATTATATTTCTTCAGCCTGAAGGCTTTCTCCAATTACAGGTACTCAGCCTGCCAATAAGAAAATTGGAAACATTTTATGAAAAACATGTGGTTTGTAGTGGTGTGATTATGATTACTTACATTTCAATTTTTACCATGTATTAGTCTGCATACTGACTTTTTCACTCTGTGGTTAGCATCAAATGTTTGGCACCAGCATATTTGTATAGAATAGACTATTGTGGTTATAGTTTTTTGAGTTCACTACTTATTTTTTGTGTCCACAAAAACCACAGAGCTACTAGATGTCACATAACAGCTGCATTGCAGCAAATTTTTGCTTAAAGCCACATTTACTTTTGCCCTAGTGTGATGGATCCTTACTATATGTATTCTAAGACTTGTCCCTGCAAGAAAAATGGCTGGCACCGTGGGCACTTTTCTGAACACATTTTTTAAAATTATAAACGTTGAATTTAATTTTAGTATAATAAAGACAAAAGAAACAACAACTAACTTGTCACCTCGCATAATAATTTTAACATAAAAGGTTTATACTTATTTATTTTATAAACGTTTTCTTCACTGCATATAGCCATAAGAAGAAAAAAGACAGAAATCTGTGGGCCATATTTTATAAATAAACAAAGGTAAGAACACAATGTTTTAAATTTCCATTGGAGGAATTCTGCATTAAAGTGGTTCAAGCTATTAGTGATAAAACAGAAATTATAAGAAATCCCTTGATGAGAGTAAGAAAACAAAATTATTTAGTAGCTGGAAATGTGCTAAGGATATGATGGTAAACGAAGCAAAGTCTGTTCTCATTAGATTTATCTTCTCAAGTAGGAGACAGACAATGAGCAAATTTAATGTCAGATAGTGATAGAAACTATTATTAATAAATTGTGTACTCAGGCAGAGAGGAACTAATCCAAGTGGCTTAAAACAAACAAACAAACAAACAAACAAACAAACAAACAAGATATCCCTCAAGAAATGGCTGATTCTAAATCTTGAGCAGTAATAGTACAAAGTAAACTTCGAGTATCTTCTTATACCAGGAAGTAAGTGAATTATCAAAGACTACACAATGTTATGTCAAAAGGACTCAGGAACCAACCTGAAGAAACTCTTTACCAGCCCAGATTCAAACAAGAGAAGAGTCACCACAACTATTATGGGAATAAAAGGGATTACTATAAGAATTTGAATTTACAGGAGTGTAGAAAAGCTGGGAAAGAAACCACAAAATCACACCACTATTGTTTTCAGCCTGAAGCTTGGAGTTTGGTTTGAAAGGTAAGAATTCTAGAGAAGTTTGAGAAGCTGTCAGTTTACCTAGTATGTCTTGGAAGTAGGAGTTCATAGACAGGTCTGTGAAAAGATTGAATCTGGTCGCAGCAAACTCCTGAGAATACTGGCTTCCACTTTCAACTTTCAACTTTTTCCCAAGTTCCTGTCATTGACATGATTTTGTCACACAGGAAAGGTGATTCTGGGAAATGTGGTTTCCAGACTCAGAGGATGTGGCAAGCCGTTCCAAATATATGCTGGCTCTCAGTGCCAGTATTATCCTAATATGGAAAATTTGACTATCAATAAGGATAACTGTAATTGATTAAAATACATCAAATAGGACTGAATCCATAAGTCAATAATAATTCTTGGAGTGATTACAAAAACAACCTCAATTATTCCCTTTCTTGTATCTCTGTTCCTTATAACTGTGACTGCAGCTCTTCTCTTCAAGAGGTAGGATATTTTCCCCATCTCTTGAATCTGTTTTTTTCTTTTCTTCAAATTTTTAATTAAATTCTAGTTAGTTAACATACAGTGGAATACTAGTTTCAGAAGCAGTTCATTCAGTGGTTCATCACTTACATACTACATCAGTGCTCATCATAGCAAGCACCCTCCTTAATACCCATCACCCATCTGGCCAATCCCCCGCCCACCTTCATCCATCAACCCTCAGTTTGTTCTCTATCCTTAAGAGTCTCTAGGGGCACCTGGGTGGCTCAGTAGATTAAGTGTCCAACTTTTGATTTTGGCTCAGGTCAGGATCTCACCATTTGCGGTGTTGAGTCCTGTATTGGGCTGTGCCAATAGTGCAGAGCCTGCTTGGGATTCTCTCTCCCCCTCTCTCTCCCTCTCTCTCCCGCTCATGCATGTGCTCTCTCTCAAGATAAATAAATAAACCTAAAAAAAAAAAAGAGTCTCTTAGGTTTGTTTCCCTCTCTTTTTTCCCCCTTCCCTTTCCCTATGTTCATCTGTTTTGTTTCTTAAATTCCACATATGAGTGAAATCATTGGTATTTGTTTTTCTCTGACTTATTTCGCTTAGCATAATACACCCTAGCTCTATCCACCTTGTTGCAAATGGCAAGATTTCATTCTTTTTGATGGCTGAGTAATATTCCATTATATATATGTATAAACCACATCTTCTATATTCATTCATCAGTTGATGGACATTTAGATTCATTCCATAATTTGGCTATTGTTGATAATGCTGCTATAAACATTGGGGTGAATGTACCCCTTCAGATCAGTATTTTTGCATCCTTTGGATAAATACCTGGCAGTACAATTGCCAGATCGTAGGGTAGTTCTATTTTTAACTTTTTGAGGAACCTCTATACTGTTCTCCAGAGTGGCTGCACCAGTTTGCATTCCCACAAATAGTTTGAAGTGTAACAAACATGTAATAAACTGCACATACTTAACATGCATAACTTGATAAGTTTTGGCATATGTGTACACACATGAAACCATAATCATGATGATTTGACAGATATATCCATCATCCCCACTTAATTCTATTGTGACCAGAGAAGATACATTGTAGGACTTTAATCCTTTTGAATTAATAGAGACATATTTTATTGTCTCAGAATATGCCCTTCTTGTTAAGTGTTCCATATGCCCTTGAAAAGAATGTGTATTTTGCTTTGTTGAATAAAGTATTCTATAAATGTCTATTAGGTCAAAGTGGTTGTACTTTTCTTGTATGTCATGTGTTAGCAAACTTTTCTTTAAAGGGAAAGGTAGTAAATATTTTAGGCTTTGCAGCCCATAGCATCTCTGTCACAATTATGCTGCTCTTCAGGTGGAAATTGAAGGCATTTATTTGAGATTGTTTTTTCTTTTCTTATATTGGCATTTAGTGCTATAAATTTCTAAGTAATGCTTTAGTGGTGCTTTACAGAGTTTGTTATGTTGGTTTTTATTTTCATTCTGTACAAAATATTGGCACCTAGTGCTATAAATTTCCCCCTAAATACTACTCTTCGGCTACACAATGTGAAAGCAGACATATATATCTTCTGTTGTAATGTGAAAGCAACCACAGACAATACATAAATGTATGAGCTTGTCTCTAGCCCAATAAAATATAATTTATAAAAACAGATGAGGCAGGGAGATGAATGGATTTAGGTGTCAGGCCATAGATTGCTGACTCTGGGAACAGAGGTCATTACTGATTTTCCATCTACTTGTTCCATCAATTATTGAGAAAATGATATTGAACTCTCTGAATGTACTTGTGATTTGCCTATTTCTCCTTACAGTTCTATAAATTTTTGCTTCATGTATTTTGAAGATGTGTTAGGCAAATATACATTTAGGAGTGTTTTGTCCTCTTGATAAATTGAGTTTTATCATTGTGAAATGACATTCCTTACTGTCATAAAATTCTTTCCTCTGAAATCTACTTTGTATGGTGTTGATACACCATTATAGCTTTCTTTGATAAGTAATAGCAGGATATATCTCTTTCCATTCTCTTACTTTCAGCCTATTTGTATCTTCATATTTGAAGTGTGTTTTTTGTAGGTACCACAGAGTTGAGCATTGATTTATTAATACAATATGACAATTTCCTCATTTATTTTTATTATTTTATTTTTTTAAATATTTATTTTGAGAGAGAGAGAGAGCAAGCATGCATGAGCGGAGGAGGGGCAGAGAGAGAGAAATTTAAACAGGCTCTGCACTGTCAGCACAGAGCCCAAAGACACACAGCTCGATCTCACTAGTGGTGAGATCATGACCTGAGCCAAAATCAAGAGTCCAATGCTTAACCCACTGAGCCATCCAGGCACCCCCCTCCCCAGACAATTTATATTTAATGTCATTATAAGTATGGATAGGCTTAAATATATTTTATTATTTGTTTTCTATTTTATTCATGTGATCTTTGCTTCCCTTTCCATCTGCTTCTTCATTTGGCTTAACTAAATATTTTGTGTGATTTCATTTTATTTCCATCGTTTCCTTATTGCCTACAACGTATTGTTTTATTTTAGTAGTTGCTTTAGGTTTTATAGTATACACCTTTACTTTATCAGAGTCTACCTTCAAATACAGCAGAAGAACTTTATAATAGTATACCCACCTTTCTCCCCTGCTGACCTTTGTGCTATTATGGTCACACGTGATACTTTTATATATGTCATAAACTCCACACTATCTTGTTACTATTTTTGTTTGAACAATCAATTATATTCTAAAGTATTTAAATAATAAAAACCTACTCATATAAATGAATTTACCATTCCTGGAGCTCTGCATTCCTTGATAGATCATGTTCTCATCATTGTTCTTCTAACTGAAGGATTTCCTTTTTTTTTTTTTTTTTCTTTTTCTTTTAGAGAACGAGAGAGAGCATGTGAGTGGGGGAGAGGGGCAGAGGGAGGGAGAATTTTTTATCTTTATTTTAGAAAGTTCAGTGGGGGAGACTGGGAGAGGCGAAGATGGGTAGCAGCACTCTCCACAATAGCCAAATTATGGAAAGAGCCTAAATGTCCATCAACTGATGAATGGATAAAGAAATTGTGGTTTATATACACAATGGAGAGAGAGAGAATCTTAAGCAGGCTCTACCCTCACCATGGAGCCCGATGTGGGGCTCCATCACACGACCGTGGGATCATGACCTGAGCTGGAATCAAGAGTTGGACACTCAACCAACTGAGCCACCCTTTGTGCTCCCCAAAGGATTTCTCCCCTGAAGGATTTCTTTTAATACCTCTTAAGGTGTGGTATGTTGGAGATCTTTCAGCTTTTGGACATCCGAAGATGTCTTTATTTCACCTTCATTTTTGAAACATTTTACAGGGTGTAGACCTGACAAATTTTTTTTTCGTTCACAACTTTAAAATTGTTGCTCCACTGTCTTCTTGCTTGCATCGTTTCTGACAAGAAATCTGCTGATACCTGATTTTTTCTTTCTGTACATATTGTCTGCTTTTGTTGTTGTTGTCTTTTGTTTTGTTTTGTTTTCTGTTTTTTGTTTTGTTTTTGTTTTTTTTGATCTGGTTGCTTTTAAAATTATCCTGGTTTTGAGCAGTTTGATTATGATGTGTCTTGGTGTAGTTTTCTTCATCGTTTTTGTGCTTGAGGTTTGTTGAGCTTTCTGGATCTGTGGCTCTATTCTTTTCATCACATTTGGGAACATTTCAGCTGTATTTCTTCAGATAACTTTTCTGTCCCTTTCTCTCTACTCTCTTTTGGGAACTATAAGTATGTGTCGATTAGTCTGTTCCAATTGTGTCACAACTCAGGGTTTTATCATTTTACTAAAATTTCCTGTTCTCTGTGTTTTATTTTAGATGGTTCTGCTGTATCTTTCAGTTTACTTAATTTTCTAATCTATGTTTCTGAAATGTCTAATCTTCCATTAATCACATTTGATATTTATTTCACACATTGTAGTTTTGATCTCTAAAAGTTTGGTTTGGATCTTTTTAACATGTTTTATGTCTACTTTTATTGAATGAAATAGTTATAATAATTTTTTTTAACATTATGGCTTGCCAATTCTAACATATGTCAAATCTGAATGAGTTTTGATTAAGTGGTTTCTTTCCTTATTATAGGATTTATTTTCCTTCTTCCATGCCTATTAATTTTTTATTGGATTCCAGAGAACGTGAATTTTACCTTTTTTGGGTGTTATAATTTTTACATTCCTAAAAGGATTCTTGAGCTTTGTTTTGGGTTATAATTACATTACCTCAAAACAGTTTGATCTTTGACTCTTTAAGATTCTCTTTTTTTAATATTTTATTTTTGAGAGAGTGCAAATGTGGGAGGGGCTGAGAGAGGGGGACAGAGGATCTGAAGTGAGCTCTTTGCTGACAGACTGATAGCAGTGAGCCCAATGTGGGACTTGAACTCAGGAACTGCGAGATCATGACCTGAGCCAAAGTTGGATGCTCAACTGACTGAGCCACCCAGGTGCCCTTAAATTTAAGATTCTTAGGTGAAACCAACTCAGTGCTTAGTCCAGTACTAATTAATCCCTACTGTGAAGATAAGACCCCTCCATGTACTATTCCCAATGCTTAATGAATCATAGGGTTTTCTAGACTGGTTGGTGGGGGCAAGCACTATTTCTGGCTCTATGTGAATGGCAGGCACTATTGTGTCTAATCCTTTCAGATGGTTCTTCCTCCAATCTTAGGTAGTTGTTGATCAGTACTCAGCTAATATTGAGGAAGTACCTCCACCTATCTCTAGAGCTCTAAGAACAATTCTCTCCATTTTTGGTACTCTGTCCTGTGAACTCTAATTTCTTTGTACCCCCTAGAATCTCCACTATATATGCTGAACTCAGGGAGTACTCTGGGATCTGCCTCAATTCTCTCTCCCTGTGTCATGGCTTATAAATTCCCTCAAGTCAGTATGGTAGGGCAGACAGTGAGCTTACCTTGTTTGTTTTCCACCTCTCAAGGATAACTGCCCTTTGTTGCCTAATGTCCACTGTCTTGCAAACAGTTGTTTCATATATTTTGTATATTAAAAAAAAATTTTTAGGCAGGAGGGTAATATGTGCCTTATTTCTCCATCTTGGCCAGAAGCAAAGTGCTTCATTGTTTTAAGCAATTGAGTTTGTAGGGGTGAGAGATGGAGAGGTTTTTTTTACCTAATGATAGCTAACTGACACAAATAACAACACTGATTGATAACTGTTGCAAAATGCTAGTGAATCCATTATTTTGCAATAAATTTTTAATAAAAGGAACCAATCAAGCATTTATCCTATCTTTCCCATATGAACCCTATTACTCAGTAAACAAGCCATTGATGAGGGGGTTTCTCTTTATAGAAATACTCCAGTTAATGAATTAAGATGGAACAATAGAATTGGAATTTATCATTTTGCAACTCCTAATGCATTAATGGATCTAGGCAATGCCCACCAATGTTTGTCTACATGACAAAAGCAGACAGTGTACTTTTTGTTAGAAGAACACCACACCCACTAGGAAGCAGTTTCACCAAGAAAATGTCATATGATCTAGCAACCACTGCACAGGAAATATGAAAGACAAGGGAACATAGTAATGAAACTCATCAGCAAAATCCAGACTTTAGGAAATGTTACAAGACAAATTATTAGTTTTTTTTTTTAAGTTTACTTATTTATTTTGAGATAGAGCATGAGTGAGGGAAGGGCAGAGAGAGAGGAAGAGAGAGAATCCCATGCAGGCTCTGCACTGTTAGCATAGAGCCTGATGTAGTATAGGGCTTGAACCCACAAACTGTGAGATCATGACCCGAGATGAAACCAAGAGTTGGACGCTTAACTGACTGAGCTACACAGGCCACTAGTTTTTTTTTTTTTTCGATAAAGAGATTGCAGGAGAAAAGCGGGGAGGGGGGGGAGACAGAGAGAAAGAACCTATAGAGTAAAAGAGACAAGAAACTTTACCAATCACAATTCTATATTTTATTTAAATATTGATTCAAATTAGGGAAAAAATGGGTGTGCCTGGGTGGCTCAGTCAGCAATGCATCCGACTTTTGATTTCTGTTCAGGTAATGATCTTATGGTTCATGGGATTGAGCCCCATGTTGGGCTCTGCACAGACAGCATGGAGCCTGCTTGGGATTCTCTCTCCCCCTCTCTCTGCCCTTCCCCCATAGGCACACACACACACTCTATCTTTCTCAAAATAAATAAATGTATAAATATTAAAAAAATTAGCTGGGGTGTCTGGGTGGATCAGTTGGTTAAGTGTCAGACTTCAGCTCGGGTCATGATCTCGTGGTTTGTGGATTCGAGCCCCACATCAGGCTCTGTGCTGAAAGCTCAGAGCTTGGAGCCTGCTTCAGATTCTGTGACTCCCTCTCTCTCTGCCCCTCCCCCACTCATGCTCTGTCTCTCTGTCTCTCTCAAAAATAAACAAACATTAAAAAAATAAAAAAAAACAAATTAGGGAAAAATGACATTCATGAGTAATTTGATAATTTCAACACTGGATATTTGATATATTACAGATTTTTTGTCTTGTTTTCAGTTGTGATATGGTATTGTGGTTGTTTAACAAAAAGATACATATGTAGAGACATGAAATATTTCTGGATAAAAAGACAGGATGTCTGGGAATTACTTCAAAACAGTATGTGAGGGGAAAGTGATTTGCATCTGTGTAAAACAAGTTTGCCCATGAGTTTGGTAACTGTTGAAGCTATTGTATCCACTTTCCTATATTTAAACTTTTCTGTAAGAAAAATAAAAAGGGGAAAACATGGGGGAAAGCAACTATGTGATATTAGGGAGATTAGGGGAGGAGTCTCTTAGGAAGAGACTTGAGAAATTTGTTGGAAATGAAGTAGCAAATGAGGATGAAAACAATTCTATAGGATTTTTTCAGTTACGAAGCCACTGATGACCTTGACCAGTTTTAGCTAAGTGTGGAGAATGAGTATACTGGCTGAAAATGAGAGATGGCAGATAGCATTATTCTTTCCCATAGCTTACTGTAAAGGGAAGAGGAGAGGCAGTAGTTTCTCTCTTCCTGGAGCAGAAGAGGACACTATGCTGATCAGAAACAATACACAATTTGCCATGTCTCTGCTTGGAATTACCACCTGTTAGCTCACTTTCTGGAGCCAATATTTCTGATCCTGTTTCCTTTTGTCTTCGGGTATTCCCCCCACTGTCTAGCTGTCCTCTTTGGCCTTGCACAATTCCTTTGGGAGCTGACAAGTCCCATGTCATATACCAGGTACCCCATAGAGAGGACTGCCAGAATTCTTGTGCTGTCGGAGGCTTTTGTTTCTTCACCTTTGCTTAATTGATTCTTCAATTGCTTCCTCCTTCTGTCTGTCCCCCAATCCTGACTTCTGACTTCATTGCTCACTTTGCATTTTCAACTTTGCCTTGACTTTTAGACTAAATTTTCAGCATTGTTTCCTCATCCATAATCATGCCTCCTTGTTTACCAAGAATGAGGTCCTTTCTATACCCTTCCTTGGGGTGCTTATCTTACCCAGCCCCAGGGTCAGTGCTGTTTACCGAAGATATAGCAGTGAAACCACACATTAGGTTGTTAACCTACAGTTCTGGATCACCTCCTTGGTAAAGCCATGGTCATTTCATGACCAAATTAAAGTCCTCTATGGCTAGCCAACCTGGCATTAGAGAGTACGACATTACTCTAAGTAACTGGAATCTCTGGGCTCATTAACCATTAACAGAGACCAGGGCAGAAGTGCTGGTTCAGCATTCCGAGGTCCAGTCCCCCCCCCCCCCCCCAGTTTCTCAAGCCCTCAGAATTCACTGGTTTACTCCAAAGCACTTGTTAAAGCATTTTCCCAGTGGTTTACACCTGTTCCTTTCTAATGTCCTGTGTGAGGACATGGGAAGTGTGCACAATGCAATTTGCTGAAATAATGAAGTATTATGATGGATATCTTAGGAAAGCCTTTGGGCTCTAGTTTTAACTGCAACCTGAATTAGCTGCTATTTTTCATGGAACACCATTTTTACTTGAAAGGGTGATTGGCAGACAAACCATGGTCATTCAGACGTGGGCATCTGGCAGATATTTTCTTAAAAATAAATGAAATGGGGGACACGTTGGTGGCTCAGTTGGTTGAGCATCTGACCTGTTGGTTTTGGCTCAGGTCATGATCTCACAGTTCATGGGTTCTAGACTCGAGTCAGGCTCGGTGCTGACTACATGGAGCCTGCTTGGGATTCTCTCTCCCTCTTTCTCTGCCCTTCTTCCACTCTATCTTTCTCTCTCTCAAAATAAATAAACTTAAGAAAGAAAGAAAGAAAGAAAGAAAGAAAGAAAGAAAGAAAGAAAGATAGATTGATTGTCACTTCAGAGAAATCAACTAAGAGTATTTGTTGCCAGTGATAACTTTTAAGTTTTCAAGCATGGGAGAACAATTTATACATACAAGGTTTGCCTTTAGTATTTTTCTTACTTTTCTCTACAGTTATCCATATTGAAGGCCAGAAAACTGCCTTTAGTGAAGTGACTTTCTCCATATGGGGTTAGTTTTTGAGATGATTCACTTATAAAATTTTTGTTGTAGTAAAGGAGCTATTTCCTGTAAAATAGGACTTCAGTGCCAAGAACTACACTTTTAAAATGTAATTTAGCAATTTTATTATCTTACCAGTAAGGGGCAGCAGACAACACTGTTTGAAATACCTTTAGTTATTGGACCTGTCCTCACATTCTTTTGCTTCCTGAATGCATTTCTGACCCCTTCCCTCTCCTCCTAGTGATGCTGAGCCAGAGAGACTAAGAATGGCAGGGACATCCAAAAGGGAAAAGAAGTTACATTTAAAACACCATTCTAAGAAAAGGATAACATTCTGTCAGTCCTGGGTGTTGACAAATGGTGAATCGCTTATTATTTCTAAGTTGGGTTCTAAGTAACTGCCACATACCAAGTTAAGTATCCACAGAAATTATATATAGTCCATTAATGAGAAAGAAAGGGTGTAAGTAATATCTTGATTTTTTTTCTGCATACTTACAAAAGACTTGTTTCTCCTCTAAGCTTTAGTCATCTAGTTTTTTTTTAATTATTTCATTTTAATAAGTATTTTTAAAATTTTTTTTATGTTTAGTTTTGAGAGAGAGAGAGCATGTGCATGCATGCATGAGGGGGGAGGGGGAGGGGCAGAAACAAGGGGAGAGAGAGGAGAGAAAGAGGAGAGAGAGAGGATGCCAAGCAGGCTCTTCACTGTCAGCACAAGCCCAATGCAGGGCTCGAACTCACGATCCATGAGATCATGACCTGAGCTGAAGTCGGATACTCAACTGACTGAGCCACCCAGGCGCCCCTTTAGCGAGTATTTGTTGAGCATGTACCATAAGCCAGAGCCATTTTAGGTACTGAAGACACATGAGACACATGATAAATAAACCCAACACCCCATCCGTTGTCCTGGTGCTTTCTTTTTAGTTAGGGACAGTGAACCAAACTATGAAAGGGACCAGTAGAACAGAAGAGGAGAAATTCTGAACACCAAGTGTGAACAGAGAGGAAGATGCTAGCAAAGGAGTGGACAAATGCCAAACTCTAGTACTGGTGAGATTTCTTCAGAAGCCTCCTGAATCCTTCACTAGTGTTTCTGTTTGGTTGGTTGGTTGGTTGATTGGTTTTTCCTATCTTAAGACCCTCATCTGTCTGAAGGATAAAGCCTAATTATTTGCAAGTAAATTCAGTTGCTCTATGGGTATCTATTTCACACTTTGCTCAAATTCAGAATCTGCCCTCTGCCACGTTCTTTCTTCCCAGGCTTGGGAAAGTACATCTACTTCTCTTGTTTGATCTGTCTCAATGCTGTGTTGTATAATCTCTGCAATGTAGAGGTACTCTACATTTTATATACATTTTATATGGTACTCACACATCCTCTCTCCATGCTGACACCATTTTCAAGATGTGACCTAAGTGCCCCTAAGTGGCCCTACAGGCCAGCTGGCTGGCTCCTTCTCTTCTGAGACCTAGCTCCTATCTTGGACCTTTGCAGAGTACTGTCATGTTACACTGGCAACAGGATGCTCACTGGGCCTGCATCAGTCTCTTTTCTACCCCTATACCCTATGCAACTATATCAAAGATATTCCCACTAGATCCTTCTAGAATGGAAAATTATCTGGAAGCTATTAGCTGCTGAGACTCTCATGCCAAAAGCTCAGAAATTCTTTACTTTCAGAATATCCGGAATAAATTCTGGGTTTTCTATTACCCATCTCCATACTTTGTAATTCAGTCACTGGTGGGACTGAATTAGACCAACATCTTTTTTTTTTTTTTAATGTTTTTATTTATTTTTGAGACAGAGAGAGAGAGACAGAGCATGAGCAGGGGAGGGGCAGAGACAGAGGGAGACACAGAATCTGAAGTGGGCTCCAGGCTCTGAGCTGTCAGCACAGAGCCCGACGTGGGGTCTGAACTCAAAGAATGTGAGATCATGACCTGAGCTGAAGTTGGACACTCAACCGACTGAGCCACCCAGGCACCCTAGACCAACATCTTTTAAAATTTCTTCTATGTTATACTTGTATCAGGGCTTCTGAACTTGAAGGCCAGCATTTATTCCAGAGAAACTGCCTTGAATGAGAATCAACTAATGAAAGGAAAATTCAGGAGAAAATAATATAACAAGTAATGTTTTACATATTGATCCATATGTTCTACCACCTGTTATTTAAGAATCAAAACCAAGGGGCATCTGGGTGGCTCAGTCGGTTAAGTTTCTGACTCTTGATTTCTGCTCAGGTTATGATCTCATGGTTCATGAGGTTGAGCCCCATGTTGGGCTCTGCACTCACATCACGGAGCCTGCTTGGGATTCTCTTCCTCCTCTCTCTCTGCCCATCCCTGCTTGTGCTCTCTCTGTCTCTGTGTGTGTCAAAATAAATAAATAAACTTAAAAAAAAGGAGTCAAAACCAAACAGATGCGTAACTTCTATCCCAAGCACATTTCTCTTTTCCTTTACTACTACACTCAAAAGAGAAGTCTCCATTTCTCAATCATGTAACAAGTAACAGTTCCCAGTCATCTGGCTTCCATGCAACAGAAATAAAATTTTGAGATTTTATGAGCATTCTTGTTTCAAGCTTACCAATGTACACCTACACTGGAATATGGGGGAGTGGATTTTTTTCCAGACTTCCAATATACCTGTGAGGCTAAAATTAGCCTGCAGAGGGCACCAGATAGTAGTGAAAAATGCCTGTGCTTTAAACCTCCTCCTTGTAGTAGCAGTTGAATTACGAATAAAGAATCAATGTTAGTTCACGTTATTTAAAATCAGTACATAAAAATTTTCTTGACATAAGGAAGGCTTTTGTGACTACTTAAAAAAAGATAGGTGACAGGCTGGTTGTTAGTGAAAACGAAGTAGTCAAACTTTTTTTAGTAGTTTTTTATTCCTATGGTACTTCTAGATCCTTTTTCCAGACAAGCAGTACCTATTCACTGCGCCTAGATACACTGGCTCTCCAAGTGGTCTATCATACAAGTCTAGCACCCAGAATTACACCGCCTCCAACAACAACAAAAAATTATCTTGTCATTCCTACTTGTGTTTTCTTCTATGGGTAGTGATAACGTATAAAGAATAACTACTCTTGTTATATGTACATTATCCTTCACAGATAAATATTACTGAAACCTAATTATCTAAAATTAAACTACTCATAAAAAGGAATGATTTTTTTATTTTAGGGTTGTTTTTTGTTTTTTTTGTTTTTTGTTTTTTTTTTTTATTTTTATTTTGGAAAGAGACAGTGAGCAGGGGAGAGGGGCAGAGGGAGAGAGAGAATCCCAAGCAGGCTCCACGTTCAGCATGGAGCCTGACATGGGACTTGATCCCACAACGTTGGGATTATGACCTGAGCCAAAATCAAGAGTGGGACACTTATCTGACTGAGGTGCCCCATGCAGGTGCCCCAGGATGGAATTTTAAAGTAAGTTTTACTTGGTTTAAGGACAGTGGAAATGTAGCAAGATTCCCCAATACATGTCAATGGTCAAATGATTTCAAAATCTTACAAAAGGGGGTGGTGGTAAAATCTATCATCAGCAACAAAACAAATAATAGGTCACAACCTAGTACCATAAATGAAAATAAATGGGGTCAAAAGAAAAAACAGAAAATATTGTCATATTATGTTAGGTCTCCTAAACCTGCCATTCAACTTCTCAGAATTAGTGGGAAAATGAGTCCAAGTATCCTGAAAATTCTCACTAACGTCACCTAATTTGGAAATATTCAGAGACGAGTTAAACTGCCCTAACAAAAATGAAGGCGAGATCTGCAAAAATTTAACTGGCACTACATCCTTGAGAATTCATCAGAGACTAGAAGGGCCGATAAACTTACACTTTTTAAAAATGCTTATTTATTTTTGGGAGAGAGAGACAGAGTGTGAGTGGGGGAGCTGTAGAGAGAGAGGGAGACACGGAGACCAAAGTAGGCTCCAGGCTCTGAGGTGTCAGCAAGAGCCCGACGCAGGGCTCGAACCCACGAACCAGGAGATCGTGACCTGAGCCGAAGCCGGAAGCTTAACCGACTGAGCCACCCAGACGCCCCGAGGCCTACAATTTTTAATGAACTGCGTGACATTGTAGTGGCAGCCAATCCACAAATCCACTCATGACTACATCTCAGAAAAGAACTCAGATGCCAGACATCTAGCAAGCATAACACTCCTCTACAACAGGGTTCCACCTGTCACCCTTGCACACTCAGCCCGCACCCTCCATCCCTGCATACTCAAAAAGCCTGAAGGATAGATCTAGCTGGTTTTAGAGTAGATGCCAAGTGATTCAAGGAAAATGATCTATTCTGTTTTGAACTGGGCAGTAGTACCTGTGATCAAGGTAAGAATAAATCACATGGCAATTATGAAACCACAGAATAAAGAAGAAAAAACTGGAAGGAAGGAAGGAAGGAAAGAAAAATAGAAGGAATGAAGAAAGGGAGGGAGGAAACAAGGAAGGAAAAGACTTGTGGTTTATATTATGCAAATGTCGAGAAGTAAGCATAACTCAGACTACAGAGCAGAATCCCCAGAGTGTTTTATGTTATGCAATAGCATAATAAAATATAATCCAATAAAAGAAGAGCTAAAAACCAAGATGATTAGTTAATGGGTTAAACAGAGATTTCAGAGATAAGAAAACAATCTGAGAACTGACTCATAATTGTCGATCTTACAAATAAATCATAGTATCAGAAACAGCAAGGAAGAAAATGATAATAAAATGGAGTAAAGGCTTGAGATACTTGTAATGAATGCAGAAGAAAAACCATGTATAAAACAATTTTGCCTGCATGGTAACATGGTAAACTGAGTACCTGAACTGATCCTATTGTTGAAAACTACTAAAACTGCTCAGCAAAAATATTTCTTAAAATTTCACTGTGTGCAAATGCTGGCAAAATGGATAAATTCCACTCAGGCCCAAAACAAGTTTAAGGCAGGAACTCTGAGACATAAGTAAAGCACTAAGGTTTGGCTTTTTCCCTTAACGGCATTTGCTGAGCTCAGAGGATCTCAAAAGTTCTCAAGGATGTGAGGCAAAGCCTATACCTCACCCAAGTTAGGGATTATATTAGGGGACCTCTTTTAAAATAAAACTGGAACCCCAAAGTGTTATTCCAGTTTAAAAATGAACTAAAACATACACTCTGACACCAGTATGCAATTGACCAAAAACAAAAACAAAAAAACAAACAAACAACCACTGCTCATCTTGAAAGTTGAACACTGAACCTTGATTCTGATTGGAGGTAGAAAAGGATTTCTCCTAAAGATTCATAATCACCCTCTGGCTTCCATTTAAGTTTGTATCCTGAACTCACACCATCTGGTGTTATGAAAAACACACACACAAGTAAAAACTTCAAGTCTATAATTTAGTATAACTGAAACAGCACTGATAATGCCTGTGAATGCCTAACAGAAGCAAATACTAATCCTCCCAGGAAGAAATCCACCTCTTCCCAGGCCGCACAGGATTTCCACTGAGAAAGTTCAACTGAAAATGAGGGCTCAAATGGGAAAAAAACAAAAAACAGTAAATATAGGAAAATAAGGCACCATGAATGAGAGCAAACATAAACAAGGTAAAGAAAGTTTCAGAAGTTTTCAGATACAGGAATTATCAGATGGAAAAAATAAATATAAATTTGTTTAAAATGTTTCAAAAACTAAAGTATGAAATCACAGATGTGTAAAAAACCCAATGCTTCCAGAAATAAAAAAAAAAAAAAACATAGCAGAAATTTTAAACTCAATAGATGGTTTATACCAAAGTGTCTACGTACAATTGAAGCCCAGGGATACAGGGAAGTAGACCATATGACGAGACATTAAGGACAGAATAAGATGGTCTAACAAATATCTAATTGGAATTCTACAAGGAGAAGGGGGCTGCGCGATACAGTAGGGGGCTATATTTGAAAATAGTGATTGAGAAGTTTTCTCAAACTTCTGAAACAAAAGCATTAGAACCAATGCTAATGTATTCCAATGAAGCCCAAGGAGGAGAACTTAAAATACATCCAAATTTAAGATCCACCATAGTTAAATTGCAGGTCACTTAAAGAAAGGAAAAGGGAAAAGAATCTTTAAAGTTCTATGGTAATTTCTTCAGAGGAAGAAATTTAATCAACTCTAATTTCCTTGCCATGTTTCCAAGTCTGCTAAATCTTACTCCTGTAGAGGTTTGGGTTATTTTGTGTGTGTGTGTGTGTGTGTGTGTTTTTGTTTTTGTTTTTTTCCCCCTGATTGGAAAGGTTGTATTTTAGTTGGCACATGATGTAAGATTCTTTTCGGACCAATGTCAAGGCGTGATATGAGGATCTGTATCTTCAAACAGGCAAATGTGGTATTTCAGTTGTGCTAGTATCACGAAGTTACCACGAAGTTAAATTCAGCTGAGTTAAACTGACAAACTACAAACATACGGTTTGCCCTTAAGACTCAACAAAGAAATCCACGGTGTGGTAAAACGGTTACCTCAAGCTGAGTGGTGGGAAATAATCACCCCGGTCACTGTACAGTCAGTCAAGTTAGTTCTGCACCAACACTGCCGTTCACGAATCGCTCAAGTCAGCGTACTCAGAGGCCCGGAGAAGCTGTGATTGCGCATGCGCGCCAAGCTCCAAGCCCGCGGTCTGTTCGAATCGCGCCAACCCCCAAAACGAACGCAAGGGGGCAGATGTGGTCGTGGCATGCATTTCTGCAGAGGAAGGAGAAACCTATGGCTTCAGATCCTGTTTAACACCTCAGCGATCAAATTGCAGAAACTCTCGAAACCTCCACTATCTAAATCGCAGGTGTGTACACCAAATTGATACCGTAATAGAAAGAAGAAGGAAGGGAGGGGGAGAGGAGAGGAAAAAGAAACAAAGACCAAAGGAAAAAAAAAAAAAAAAAAAACAACCCCAACCAAGCAAACCCACACCTCTCTGGAACTACAATTACCCATTCACAAATATTTTGAAATGGGTGCAATTTTTTTTCCCTCTTGTTTCCTTCTGATATAGTTTCCTTAATAATTAATGGAGATATATCCTTCTCTGTGGAATATGTGCAAATATTTTTCTTTGACTGGCGGTATAACCTTTTCTTCTTTAAGTCCTCTGTAAGTGCCAACATTTCTTTCATTTCGTCTCCATCGAGATTTATTTTGAGAGGGAAAAGTTGAAAGAAGCTGTTTCTCAAAATATGATACATAATTCAACATGATTTCACTCAAAACTGTTCTTGAAATATTGGAACTCAAAATAAAATACAATGCAGAGATGAAAAAAATTCCCATCCTTTTCCATTTGGACTTGACTGTTATTTAGTAACAGTATTTCAATAACTACTTTTTACTGATTTTTTTTTAATTCAGGAAAGTAAAAGGAAGTGTCTTTGTTCTAAATGGAGTCTAAAAAATGAGAATGTTAATTCTTTGAGTGATGTGAAGTGAAGGACCAGAAGGGAAAAATTGTAGGTTATATGGTCAAATAAGAGAGATTCATTTTATAACTCAGACTTTCAAAAACACTATGAAAAAACATTTGGACATTTAAAAACTCCATGTCTTCTGCATAGTTTTTATTTTTCCTTTGTAGTTTTTAAAATAGAATGCTATTGCGTATTTGAAACGATAAAGTGAAAACCAACACTCATGATTTGAAGAATATGGTTTATTTCATATTTTACTATTTTTAGGCTAAGCAACATCAAATTCCAGCATACATTTATTTTTGTTACCCTCTTAACAGCAATAAACTGAGTAAACTTTGATATTTCATAGACTATTAAAATTCATGTTTGAACATTTCCTATAGTTTGGGTAATTGCTATTAAACCTTAAAATAAACAACTGATTTTTCATATCTTATTTTTCTTTTTTTACTAAAGATAACTACTATATATTATTTTTCATCAATGGGAAGATTTGGGGGAAAGAAAACACATTTAAAGTTTTGGCTCAGGTTTAATAGTGTACATATACAACTCTAGCTCAGCCATTACTCAATGGAAAATACAAACATAAGAAGTCAATTACCCAACTTGAGCCTCCAGATACTTTGTTTGTGACATACTGTGAGAACAGGAAAATGACAGAAAATTCCTAATGTACGCATGCATTTACAATTAGAGTTATTTTGGGATAAGTATGGCTAGTAAAATAGATAGTATTTAAACTTTTAGATTGATTGGAAGATAAAAAAGAAAAGAAAATCAAGCCCCAAAGTCATCGCTGTATTCAGGTTTTGTATTTTGAGACATCTGCATAAATGAAAACACAGAGATACAAATATAAACTTGTAATTCACTTTTTATTCTCTTTTTTTTAGAAGTATGTAATTAAAACCAGAGTTTGTGAATGAAAGGACAACCGTGACAGATATAGGATGGTGAAGTAGGTGTGGGCCTCAATTACTCACTACCTCTTTTAAGATGCTCGAGCTAAGTGAAACTTAAGAAATGTTTCTCCAGGGGTGCCTGGGTGGCTCAGTTGTTTGAGTGCCTGACTCTTGATTTCAGCTCAGGTCATGATCTCAAGGTTTGTGAGATCAAGCTCCGAGTCAGGCTCTATGCTGGCAGTGCAGAGGCTGCTTGGGATTCTCTCTCCCTCTCTCTCTGCCCCTCCCCCACTCATGGTCGCTCATTCTCTCTCTCTCTCCCTGTCTCTCAAAATAGACAAACACTTAGAAATATTTTGTTTAAAAAAGAAATGTTTCTCCAGTTTTAAAAATATACAGAATGATTTCTGGAATTCTCCAGGAAGTAAGAACGGTTCTGTTTGAGCTGAAGAACATGTTGCATTTCCTACTTTACTACGGAGATATTTCCTCTTCTAAAATACTATCCTCTTTTCATCCACATTCAAATCGTGGAGCAGAGTGGAGCTGGGGCCAGGGAGGGTGTATGAAGAGGAGTGATTTCACATCAGGTGCACTGGAAGCCAATAGCTGAACTTT
The DNA here is from genome assembly GCF_018350195.1 of Panthera tigris. Classification (NCBI taxonomy): domain Eukaryota; kingdom Metazoa; phylum Chordata; class Mammalia; order Carnivora; family Felidae; genus Panthera; species Panthera tigris. The sequence goes on along the minus strand of NC_056668.1, from coordinate 40,143,822 downwards.
AATATGACCAAGCATATTTATTTGTATGTGTTTTAGAATAGCTATGGAAATATTGTTTTGAAAAGAGGTAATTTAAAGCATTTTTATATAGTGCGTATTTGATTTATAATATATCATTACCAAACAGCTTATTAAAATTTATTGTTATGCATATATAATTCAAAAAAAAATAGCGTCTATGCATTTCATGCATTTCATTATTTAACTGTTAGTTATATACTCCCAATAATCAAAAAATAAGGACTAGTTTTTTATTTTTAGCAAAACACATTACTTCTCTATTTCCTTTCTGATAAAAATCCATTCGGATTTCTTTTCATTAAATTTAGGAATAAAGATAAATTCACTGTTTAAATTTTAGTTACTGACACACGGTGAAATAGACCATATTTACTTAGAGAAGAAGATTGGCATTTAAAAATATTTGAAACAACTATAGAAGGAATATAAAGAATTACACATATGTCCTTTAAGTAACTTACTATGTTTAGTTGATGTAAAAACCAAGCAAACACTCATGAAGAAATTAGTGATATTAAGAACAAATAAGGAATATTGTGTCTTTATAGTATTGAAACTGAATCTAAATTCAGTGTAAAGAGGAAGTGGAATTAAACTGTCCTTTGAATGATAAGTTGCTTAAACATCAAGGAAGTAAAGGGCACTTCAGGTTTGAGGAGAAAAAAAAGCTGAAAGAGCAATGGAGGCAAGAATGAGTACACACATTGTGAGGATAGTGACGAGAGGGACAGGATTAAAGAAGAGAGCATTTGTTGGGGGTACGTAGGATGATGGGAAATAAGATTTTCTAGAGAGGATCTTTGTTATTAATATTAAGGCCTTAAAAGCAAACAAGGGAGTCTAGATACAGTGTAATAAACCATAGGAAGCCATTACTGAGTAGTTTCTTTAAATTTTAGTGTTCTTCTATGAATTAGTAATTTTTTCTTACACCCAGTAGAACCCAAAATTAAGCCTCCAGTCTTGATTTCATCAACTTAGAATTCTTGATTCAAATTAAAGCTTCTCTTTCACTGTTTAAACGATTAAAATGAAACCTTAATCCTGAAACATATGGGAAATCACCTCTGAATCTATTGATAGAAGAAATTAATGCTGGAATCATTGTATCTGTGATTTTCATAGGGTAGAAGGATTGCATTGTATCCTTCTAGAAAGCTAAACACGTTTTGTGGATGCCCGAGTTTTGCTAAGAGGAATGCCTGGACAGAGCAGGGAAAGAGACTGTTGAGTACCCTGCAGGGGGGCATCGCTATAGCTGCTGATGGGGCTATTAGGAATTATTGCTCTACCACGGTTTGAGCTTCCGGGGAGAGCCAAGAGCAGGAGGCCCTCTAGTACTTGCTTCTCTCCAGATTCAGAAAAAGGCAGTGCACAATGTAGAACACCAGGTTCCACATCAAGCAGGCTCTGACTCATTCCAGACCTACCATAGCAAAGAAGAATGCTAATTTACATTAAAAAAATTTTTTTAATGTTTATTTATTTTTGAGAGAGAGAGAGAGAGAGAGAGAGAGAGAGAGCGCACTAGCAGGGGAGAGGCGCACAGAGAGGGAGGCACAAAATCCAAAGCAGGCTCCAGGCTCTGAGCTGTCAGCACAGAGCCTGATGTGAGCTTGAACTCAGGAACACTGAGATCATCACCTGAGCTGAAGTCAGACGTTTAACTGACTGAGACATCCAGGTGCCCCTCTAATTTACATTTTGTAGTCCCTTAGCATTTTTCAAGAATGTTGGCTTTATTTCACTCTATTTCCTTAGCCTTTAATTCCTGTGTGAGGCAAGAAGGATAGATGAAACTTGCTCAGCATCAAGATCATAATTAGCAAGATCAGAACTCCCATTGGAGCCTTTTCTTCTTTCAAATCTAGAGAGTTTTCTACTCTTCTAAATTGCTCCTTCATATATGATGAAAAGCTTGTATTCTTTGCCCTAGCAAGATTTAAGTAACTTACTGATTGAAAATAGATTTTAGGGGCACCTGCATGGCTCAGTTGCTTAAGCTTCTGACTCTTGGTTTCGGCTCAGGTCATGATCTCACGGCTTTGTGAGTTCAAGGCCTGTATTGGGCTCTGTGCTGGCAGCACGGAGCCTGCTTGGGATTCTCTCTCTGCCACTCCCCTACTTGCACTATCTCAGTCTCTCTCAAAATCAATAAATAAACTTAAAAAAAAAAAACAAGAAAAGAAAATAGATTTTAATAGGGTTTTTTTTTCTAACTGAATGTTTCATAATACATTCAGCAATGTTGATGTGATTTTTACTTCTGTTCAGTTTTCTATTAGGCACTTCTCATGTAGTAGCAAAGTAGTTTTCTGGATTCTGATGGGTACTCTTCTAGTGAAATGGAGGTAAAATTTCATGGAAGGTTACTAACTCTGTCCCAGAAAGCATTTAACTAGTTGGGAGCTTTCAAGCAGTGGTCTCTAGGAGAGGTCCATGCACCACCTTTGTTAGACTAAGTGGAGAATCTCTCTCTTTTTTTTTTTTTTTTTTTTTTTTAGTGTTTATTTACTTTTAAGACAGAGAGAAAGAGCATCAATGAGGGAGGGGTAGAGAGAGAGGGAGACAGAATCTGAAGCAGAGACTAAGTGGAGAATCTTGCTAAAGACTCAGATTTTGGGGGCTCCACTCTGGACTCACATACTTAGAATCTTTGGTCTCTGCCACCAGCATCTCAAGTGATTGTTATGCACAGTGGTTTTAAAAATCTAATATTTTAAATTAGATTTAAATCTAATATTTTAAATTAGGCAACTGGGTGGCTCAGTCAGTTGAGCATCTGACTCTTGATTTTGACTCTTGATTTCGGCTCAGGTCATAATCCTACTGTTGGGAGATGAAGCCCTGAGCCTCCTGCTGAGCAGGGAGCCTGCTTAAGTTTCTCTCTCTCTCCCTCTTCCTCTCCCCCTGTCCCACTCACACTCTCTCCCTCTCTCAAAAAAAAAAAAAAATCTGATAGTAGATTTACTCTTCTGCCTTTCTGTTAAAAAAATCCCCCCCCCTTCTTCTTCTTTCTCCTTTATCTTCAAGTTCAACATGTGTGTGCTAAGGAGAACATTTTTTTCTCCAGTTTAGTCCTTCTTAACACCTGCAAAATCTCTCTCTCTCTCTCTCTCACACACACATGCACACACACACACACTCTACTAGGATCACAGATCCGGTTGAATCCTGGCCAAGACATCGAACACAAGGAGGACATTGTTTCTGTTTTTGTTTTGTTTTGTTTTTTAAGTTTATTTATTTATTTTGAGAGAGAGACTGGTAGTGTGAGTGAGGGAAGGGTAGAGAGATAGGGAGAGAGAGAGAATCCCAAGCTGGCTCTGCATGGTCAGCACAGAGCCTGACTTGGGGCTCGAACTCATGAATCGTGAGATCATGACCTAAGCTGAAATCAAGAGTCAGGTGCTCAACCGACTGAGCCACCAAGGCACCTCAAAGAGGAAATTGTTGATATGTATGTGTGTGGAGGAAGAAGTGGGGATGAGTAAAATTTTTCTTTATTAAGTGGGTTGGGGTAGAGGAAATTCCAAGACAGCAGACCCAGCAATATAATATAGTTGTAATAATTAATGATGATTGAATATAAAAATATGATGATATAATAAGTACAACTTTTTAGGAGTGAATACCAATTACATATAATTTAGGAATATTAATAGAACATAATGAAAAGGATATTGGGGAGCATAGGAAGGAAGACATAGCAAGCTTTGCTGTGCAGACATAAATCAGTAAGGTCATTTTGTTGCCCTTGCGGAGGTGGAAACTTTCCAAGTAGAAATCAGACTCATGACAGAACACCAGCTTTACTGAAAGGCTTGACGAGCCCTTGTTGTTACCATTGTTGAAGACAATGTTATACTTTTTTTTTTCTCAGAATTTTTATGATTTCTGACCTAACCAGAGAGTATGAATTCTTTGAAAAATTTTTATCCTTCCCAGGTGGGTTTCAACTACTACTATCCTGTTTTATACAGAGAAGGCATTATATATCAATTACTACACATTCATTATAATGTTGGAAAATCTTTCTCTCAACAATAACTTCATTTTAAATAATGGAGAAAGCATATCGATTCATATGACCAAGAAAAATTACCACAATGTCAAAAGAAAATGTTTATTCATGACAGAAATATTAACTTGCCTTTAAAATATTTTCTGGCAAATAAAGGTCTGAATATAACCATCTGGGTTATTAGGAGGATATTAGAAACACATATTTTCTGAAACAAATTAATGTGGACACATTCTGAATTGAACAGGATTATTTTTGAAGGTCTTTAGAATATAATAAGGAAAAATCCTTCAATCCTCTCTACTGCAATGCAGCAAACCTAATTCTCTGACTAGAAGTCAAAAAAGCTCTTGTCAAAATTCATGAGGAAGCCATTCATTCCTTGATGTAGAGCAAAGCATGTCAGCAAGAAGCATGGAAGCACCCCTACTTTCCTGATATTTCTTGGAGCAAGTCAACACATTTTCTAGTAATTGGCTTCCAATTAATTTTCCATTTTTGTTTTGTCTTTCTGACATAAAACTCTTGGGTATAGAGAGACAAGTTTAGGATTGAGCCAATGAATGTGAGGATTATGCTCTACTAAATTTTTAATTTTGGAACGAACATAACTGATATAGGCAAGAATTTGGAAGTGGGTTCCCAAGAAATTTGTCTTCACTTGCAAGCAGTGAACATGTAGGCTGTAGAGCACAGGAGTGGGGAGATGCAGGGAAATTGGGTTCTCCGGAGAAGGGCAAGGAAGATTGGTTTTAGAGATGCAAAATGGAAATTGGTCCCACATAAAGATTGACCCATCAACTGCCAGTAGCTGGATAAGCTGTTTATGCTGTGAATTTGACCCTGTGGGCCTATTGTGAGACAAAACAACCAAAAAACTATTAAGGTAGGCAATCCATATTCCTATACCAGTATGATAAAGACTGTATTTCATAAGCAGGAGTGGATTTTCAAACACGATTTGTACATAGCTATGTATTGAACTGAATTTAGTATACAGTAGTTTGACTTCCTATCTTCCTTTGCTGTTTTGTCCTTTGCCTTTTATATAGAATTCTTTATTTGAAAATATTTAGAAAAAGCTGAGGAAATATTAAATCTCCATTTACTTCTCTGGTGCTGGCGTATTTGAAATTGTAGCAGGATTTGAAATATTTGAAATATTTCTTACACAATTCTTACACAATTAAAATTGTACAATTTGAAATATTTCTTATCTAATATTTAACAACTTTGTATGATATTTATGTTTTCTTTCTGTACCTTATCAGTTAAGTATGTGCATTATTATATTGTTACATTTGCCATGGATGTGAAAAAATATTCTTTTTTTTTGTGAAAATCTTCAGCTTTTAGTTACTTGGGAAATTTTCATTGAGAGAATAAATCCTATATATTCAGGGAAGTATATCATGTTTTGTGTAATCTGTTCTTCATAAATTTTAGAGAAAGTGCTGTTAAAGAACAAAAATTCAGAGCGCCTGGGTGGGTTAGTCGGTTAAGCGTCTGGCTCCTGGTTTCAGCTCACACCATGATCTGATGGTTTGTGAGTTCGAGGCCTGCATTGGGTTCCATGCTGACAGCATGGAACCTGCTTGGGATTCTCTCTCTCCCTCTCTTTCTCTGCCCCTCCCCCACACTCTCTCTCTGTCTCTCAAAATAAATGAATAAACTTAAAAAAAAAAAAACAGAACAAAAATTTAACTGAGTATATCTGAAGATCCAATTGGCTTTACTAAGTGATTCATGATTCCAGAACTGTGATGATTTGTACAAATGGAAGTTTTCCATAGGAAGAAGGGTGGGGAAAGGAAGTTATTAGTAAAACAAAAGGATTGTTTCAGGCAAGGTCATTTTCCCTGAGGGGAAGAGCAGGGGGTCTCATCAAGCAGATGACCTCATCTTCCTTTGGAGGACAGAGAGGGCCCATGTGATAGATTACCTCATTGGTGTTTATCAGAAAATTCCTGACTGAACTGTTAAAACTGACATTTCTGATGGAGGCTTAAACTCCAAATAGGTTAGATATTACACCTCAGGTGACTTGGCCTAAGTGATACTATTTGGAGCCTTTGGTTTTCTTTTTTATGTAAAAATAGCAGATTATTAGCTGCAACATTACCTAACATTTAAAGATCAAAGAGAAGTCACTTGTTCATGAGGGATGGCATTATCTGTACCTTCAACATGTGAGGGAAATATAAAGATGAAGTGATAAGTGCTGTAATATGTTATGGTGCCTTTGGATTAAAGCCTATTTCATACTCATAGAAATAATAAACTTGGTTCTCCCTGAGCTCTGAAGGCAGATTTAACTTGTCTGTCATTTGATAGCATTATTTCCCTGGATTTGAGCTTAATCCCAACTCTGACTAGAGGGTGGTATGTGTATTTGGATGGGCCTCACCCTGCGTGAGATTTGTTCCTTTGGGTCGATGGGCTGTGTCTCTTAGAGGTCTCCAATATAACTAAATAAATTTCTGAGATGGGTGTAAATAAATTAATGCAACAGATTATTTCCACCTTAGCAAGATCTTTGAATAAATAAATCATAGAAATCAAATTTTAGTGAGAGAGAGAAAGAAGAACAAGCAGAGAATGATAGGGACTAGAGTAGGCTTTCGACTGTCAGCACAGCAATAGGGGTCCTGGGAGATAAAGAGAAGAGAGGAGGACAAAAGAGGCAGCCGGGAGTCTTATATAAACCTGTCATTTTCACTTGGGCCAGACCTGCTCAGCAGGGCCTATGAAGTCTCATGCATGTGTCTTTGAGTGTTTGACATGCCCCCAAACAGAAATCATCATTCCACTAACAGGCCCCTTCTCTTGAGTTCATTTCAGTTGAGAGCAGGTTGTCTCAGTGTCTCTCCATCTGTCTGCTTATTAACCTATTTGCTGTATCCTATAGCTTCTGTTTCCATACTATCTCTCTTCTGTTTTCTCCTTCACATTCCCATTGCCAAAATCAAGTTCAGAACTTCACCTCTTGCCTGGATTATTGATTTGCTTTCTAACAAGAAGTCAGTATCACCAGTACCCTCTCTGTTCAAATCCAGCCAGATACACACACACACACACACACACACACACACACACACACATATTAGAATTACTCTGAACTTGTAATATTTCTACTAAGAAGCATCAGTGACCACTCGTTGACAGACTACAACCAAATGGACTGTAAACTTCTTTTTCTGGCATTTAAAGTCAGCCACAATAATGGCCAAATTCTCTTGTAATTTTTTTTTCTATTGTCCTAATTAGCTGCCAAATTCATTGCTATTTCATGAACAAGACCCATGAAATACTGACAGAATTCACTCTGAATTCCTGATGTTGCCGCCACCTGGAGGATGCTTTTCTATTTCTCTTACCCAACGGTTGCTTATTTAATATCTATTTTAAATACATTCTTTATGAAATTTTGCTGATTTTTCTCAATCAGGTGTGATCAACCTTTCCTTTGAATCATCAAAATTATGCAAACAACTTCCATGCCAGATCTTTGTTTTTTCTTTTCAATTACAGTGTTCATTTGTTTCTTTGTTTCACCTTTTTTATTTTTTAAGTAAGCTCCATGCCCAGCGGTGGGGTTTGAACTCATGACCCCAAAATCAAGAGTCACATGCTCTACTGACTGAGCCACCCAAGTGCCCCATTTTGTTTCACCTTTTAAATTGTAAATGTGTTAAGAAGAGAAACTGTATGTCATTATTTCCTGTATCTTCCATATGGTATATCTCAGTGCCTTATACAGAATGAGAACTCTGTAAATATTTGTTAGATTGAGAGTAATCTGCCATAGATATGTAAAAAATCAATGTAATGTATTCTTCAGTACCTGAACAGGAAAAATATTGAAAATACACATAAAAGTGTGGCTTAAAAAAAAGGAATGTATTATTTTTCAAATGGTCTTGTTTGATGGTATGCTTTCCCAAAGGCAGTCTATCAACTTGCAGGTTCAAATGAAATGAAATCTTCTCAGAAGCATGGTTATTTTATTTTAAAATCCATCTATAAATCAGGAAGAGAAACTTAATGGAATTGCTTTGGCTTACTGAACTAGTGAAGTGACTGGGAGATATATAAAAAATATAATATATTTATAATTAGCATAATATGAATCTTTTTACCTGTTGATTTCTACCAGTTGAAAAACCAGAGATGTTTTTAAAGTCAGTGGAAAGTTCTAAGAATTCCTATCACATTCTTTCTAACAAAAGGGATATAATGTGTAAATTGAAGATATGGAACTGCTGAAGTGCAAAATACCACTGACATTTTAGTGAGCAAATGAGCTTGCTAACATTAACAGAAATGACGTTTAGTTTAGATTTCAAAAAAGGCATTAGGAATACAATAACTATGGTGAGTAACCTAGGGAACTTAGTGCCTTAAATTTGAGTCCTAAATCAACATGGGGGCAATTAGAACACCTCCCCTGAACCCTCTCCTGAGTTACTGTTACTAGGGTAAGGTTTTGATTTCAAATATTGAGAATACATGGTTAAGAAAATATCTTTCTAGGAATTCATATTGAACAAAAAGAAAATGTTAAATATGCACAAGTTCAGCATTCAGAATTATTTTACAATGCCTAACTTACTTTATGATTACTCTTTACTATCTAAATACAAAGATCATATCAATCTCCTGGCTGACATTTCCTCCAGTCATATTAGGAATCATTGTTGGCTGCTTCCTCCTCCCATTTTTCCCAGGATAAGGTGAAGGTGGCACAAGAGTGGTTAGGTAGGAGAAACGGGTGCATTGTGGTGAATTTTCTTTTCTCTAAAATGGCAGAATTTTATAACAAAACCATAGCATTATATAGAAATTACAGATGTGGTTAATTGAATACTCTTCTGTAATTGTCGTAAGCCATAAACCTGGAAAATCACTGTTATTAATAATAATTACTCTAATACGTATTTTCAGTTAGCCTGTTAGGGACATTGCATAGGCAAAATGTTGTTTATAAGTAGTAAATTTTCTTCGCGTTTTGAATACTCTAGAATGATGGTCAAAAGAAACATCTTTTACTCAAGAAGTTTATGTTCATGTTGCTATTCAAATATAAATTATATTCTTGTAAGTTTAGCAGTTTTAATGTATTTCCTCTAAAAGTTTAACTGTTTTGTTTTTCATCATTCATTTAGTTACTTCACCTCAAGAAATCCCCAACCTTCTAATGATAAACTTTCTTTGAACTAACATCGACATCGTACAAGTTTTTGGAAGGCTTTCTTGAAGTCTTCATTAAAGATTGTATAAATCAGTGGATTTATAAGGGAGTTGAGATATCCAAGCCATGTCAAAAAATTTGACATTTCTTCAGAAATTTTACACTTTTCACAGACATTAACAACCAATTCTTTTACAAAGAAAGGAAGCCAACATATTACAAATGCACCCAAGATTAACCCCAGCGTAGTAGCTGCTTTGCGTTCTCTTGTGCCTGAGATCTTTTGCCTTCTCCAAGATTTCTCATGCTTGAAATCAGACCTGGAGCTTTTCACTGTGCTGTGAATTTTATCAAAGTCTGTTGATGGATCAGATAAAGATTTTTCTAGCATGTAGGGTGTGGAGACTAGTCTGGTGCTTTTCTCACTACTCCCCAAAAGGACTTGGCCATTCACCTCCTCCTTGGCAATCCTACTTGCTTGTCTCTTGTGGTATAACATTTTTGCTGCTTTATATATTTTGTAGTAGAGGATCAAAATCAATGTTAATGGGATGTAGAAAGCTCCGAATGTTGAGTAAATAGTCGAGACGATGTGGTCGTGTTTGATGATGCACTCATCATCGCGGCTAGTTCCTTGGTGCCTCCAGAATAAAGGAGGCATAGAGATAAAAATAGATATAATCCAAACTATTGTAATCGTAATGCCAGCATGCTTGGGAGTTCTTTTCCTGGAGTACTCCACAGCATCTGTGATTGCCCGATACCGATCCAGAGCTATAGCAGAGAGATGCAAGATGGAGCACGTGCAGCACGTAATGTCAACGCTCAGCCAGATGTCACAGACCACCTGCCCCATAATCCAGCTCTCTCTCACAATGTACACGATGCTGAAAGGCATCACCAGGACAGCTACAAGAAAATCTGTGACGGCAAGGGAGCAAATTAAATAGTTGGCTGGGTGGTGCAGCTTCCGGGTGACAATAATTGCAGCAATCACAAGGGAGTTGATGGTTGTTGTCATCAGTGCCAGCCCGGAGAGAGTGAGGGACACCAGAATTTTAGACGGCATTCTGTTTAATAGTTCTTCTGAAGTCAAGTTTTGATCAGATGAGTTTAAGGAATCCATTTTGTTTGTTTTAAAAGATTAATATAGCTGCAAAAATGGATACCTGTAACAAAGGAGGAGAAAAAACAGTTCAGAGAAGTCTTCAAAAATTTTTCTCTCCCTTTCAGAATGAATTTTGAAAAAGTGTATGTGTGTGTTTTCCCAGAATATTCCATGGATTTTTAAAAAATGGGAATTTAGATTATAGATTTTCTTTTTCTTTTCATTTAATTTAAAAATTCCAACGAAAACAGTAACAAACAATAACTTTCAAAACATTTCTGAAAATACAGCTCACATAAAACAATTTTTATGAGTAAACTAACCTATTACTCGGTAAAATCTCTACCATCGTAGAATTGCATTTAAAAACTATATTAATCCGAGCTATGTTTTTCTCTTCATCTATGCAGTAAAAGTTTAATAGCACATGTCATTAATACATATTTATGCATTATATAACCCAATATAAGAAAATATCATATTACAGGCAATATTCAAAATCATAAACAATTTTGTACTTAATTCAAAGTTACATTGAGAACATCATCATTGAACTCATGGAGTCTAAAGGAACTTCTAAGTATTTCATGTCAGGATATAAGTATTATAAAAAGGGAAATAAATAAAAATAAAATATTTTTAGTACATTCCTAGCATTCTATGATCATTTTATGAAATGAGGAAAATGTCAGAGTGTTTAGTAGTCTTTGTGGACATAAGTAGCGAATTTGGTTTAAAAAGATGAAATAGAATTAGTGGGAGTGAAACAGCCATAAAACACTGACCATTATTACAATGACATATATGACAAAATAACTCACTTAACAAGGTGAACTTGCCAGCAAGGAGAGCTCATAATGGCACTCACTCTGAAATGGAAATTATTCTTCTTTACAAGTCACCATTGTAAGGACCCTGTAACCTTACGTCTGAAAGAGGACACTCCAAACAGGGCTTATAATTTTTGCTTTAGTCAATGCTATTGTTTAATTGTAAGCCAAATAAGAGCAATTAGAGTCTAATGAAATAGGATTAATCTTTTTTATATGATAGTATTTTTTCTTTTTCTTTTTTTTTGCATCAGCCCTTCTCTCTTTTTTAATAATTCTATAGCAGCCACCTATATCTTAGGAAAAGACAGAAGATGGAAATCTGAAGCTTTATTCTTGGTTGTAACTATTATTGTACCTCCATAGTCCTTAAATTATTTTTACTTTAAAGTCATTATGTCTTGGGGCGCCTGGGTGGCCCAGTTGGTTAAGCCTCTGACTTCAGCTCAGGTCATGATCTCACAGTTCGTGTGTTCGAGCTCTGCGTGGGGCTCTGTGCAGACAGCTGGGAGCCTGAAGCCTGCTTCAGATTCTGTGTGTCTGTCTCTCTCTCTGCCCCTCCCCCACTTTTGCTCTCCCTCTTTCTCCCTCTCAAAAATAAATAAACATTAAAAAAATTTAAAGTGGTTATATCTTATTTGTTGGAACGATAAAACACTTTACTTAGTATTATTGTATCAAGTGTTGTGTGTGTGTATAATAAAACTTTGAGGTAAGCACATCTAGTATTTTACTTGTGTTTGGTTATCAGTAGTAAATTTAATTTTTATTTTCTGATATTCATTGAAGGCAGGTGCTGATGGCTTGCTCCTAAGCAAATTGAGGGGCACAAGAAATTTGAGGGTTAAATTTGAGTGGCTCAGTCGGTTAAGTATCTAACACTTGATTTCAGCTCAGGTCATGATCTCACGGTTCATGGGATGGAACCTAGTGTCAGGCTCCTCGTGTTCACAGCACAGAGCCTGCTTGCAATTCTCTCTCTCCCTCTCTCTGCCCCTCCCCCACTTGTGCTGTCTCTCTCTCTTTCTCAAAATATATAAATAAACATTAAAAAAAAAATTTGAATACCTGTTACCCAGAAAATGAGTAGTTGTCCTGTGTATAATTGAGAAGCTATAAATCTACGTTATTTATATCAACACTTACCCCTTTTAAAGGGTAACTAGGATAGCACCAGATAAAGAATGGAAGCTAAAGTTTGCCTAGAAATTCTAAACCATTGGATGGGGCACCTGGGTGGCTCAGTTGGTTAAGCATCTGACTTCAGCTCAGGTCATGATCTCACAGTTGGTGAGTTTGAGCCCTGCATCGAGGTCTGTGCTGATATCTCAGAGCCTGTAGCCTGTTGCGAATCCTGTGTCTTCTCTCTCTGCCTCTCCCATGCTCATGTTCTGTCTCTCTCAAAAAAAATAAACGTTAAAAAAATGTGTTAATGTTTATTTATTTTTTTTTTTGAGAGAGAGAGAGAGAGAGAGAGAGAGAGAGAGAGAGAGTGTGAGTGGGGGAGGGTCAGAAAGAGGGAGACACAGAATCAGAAGTAGGCTCCAGGCTCTGAGCTGTCAGCACAGAGCCTGACACAGGGCTCGAACTCACAGACCATGAGATCATGACCTGAGCTGAAGTCGGATGCCCAACCGACTGAGCCACCCAGGTGCCCCAACATTAAAAAAAATTTTAAGAAAAAGAAATCCTAAACCGTTGGAGTGCCTGGGTGGCTCAGTCGGGTAAGTATCTGACTTCGACTCAGGTCATGATCTCATGGTTCATGGGTTTGAGCACCAAGTAGGGCTCTGGGCTGACAGCTCAGCCTGGAGCTTGCTTTGGATTCTGTGTCTCCCTCTCTGTCTGCCCCTCCTCAGTTCCCACTCCATTTCTCTCTGTCTCTCAAAAAATAAAATGAAATGTTAAAAAACAAAAAAAGAAATTCTAAACCTGTGGTTTTCCAATTTAGCTTGCCTCAGAACCATCAGTAGGACTGTTAAAACACAAGTTATCGGGTCCCACCCTTTGGAGTTAGAGATTCAGTAACACTGGGGTGGGGCCCTCAAACTTGCATTTCTAACAAGTTCCCCGGTGTTGCTGCTGCTGTTGGCCCAGGGAGTTAGGGGTTTGGGGAGAACCCAACAGGGCTGTTACTCAGCTGTTTGTCTAAGCCTTTTGCTGCTACAGCATCAATGACTTCTTGGTTGAGAGCAGCTCTGACATTTCTGTTGTACAACTTTCTCAGCATCTCTCTTTCTCACATTCTTAAATTATTTCTTGGAATTTTCCAAATAAATAATCTTACTCTAGCTTTTCTTCTGCTGTTTCCCTGGCTATTTTTATTGCTGACTTTTTACAGTACGGCTTAGACCTCCTGCTCTAGGGCTATTATTTCCTTCTCCCACATCATTTCCACTCTTTCCAGCATGTGGTGAGAGTTATGTCATATGACCGACCATATTTTCTAAACCAAATACTGGATCGCAGGGCCTGAGGCTTAATGGCATGGTCATCTGCATCATCAGGATTATCATGAAAATCCTTGATATGTGCTTTCAAGATCAGTGGACCTCACAGTTTTTAGCTAATTTCCCTGGAAATAGCTTTAGGCAGTTAATGGTCATAGGTGAAATGCTTACTCCAAGCCAATTAGACATATTAGAAACACAGTAGATTAATTAGTTTCTACCTTCCTCCTAATCCCCCCCCCCATTCTCTCATCATAAAACTTGTACCAAATATTCAATTAAAAAACTAAATATTTCTTGATTGGTTAATTATTTATTTATTTAGTGTTTAATTAATTATTATTGAGTGTTATGTGAATTTATCTACTGCTTATTTAGTGTTATAGGAGTTGATTTAATAGCGATGACATTTTCTGTATTATAAACAAAAATAACTTCCTACTTAAATTTGCCTGATAAACAGTTTTGACATAAGAGTCTCTTCAAGAGGCAATTCTGAAATTACATTTTGAATAGAATATTGAATAAGAGAAACTATTTGGAGATAGTTATGTGTGTTTTCATAATAAAAGTGAATTCTGTTGGTAAGTGGACCAGCTTAATATTAGTGGCTGAATTATTTGATAATTCAGCTGAATCCTCTAAGAATCACATTGTAGCATTTAAATTAGGCTCAATAAAATGGTAGTTAGTGCTAAGGAAAAAATCAAAATGAGTCATATAAATTTGATTGCAGTTTCTAAGAAATCGTCCCATTATTAAATTTAGAAAACTAATCTTCTGATAGTTGTATTTATTGAACAAAGAAAATGGAAAACAAATGTAACCAATCACAATTGAGTTTCGTTTCCTTTTTGTTTTATTTTCCTTGCCACTTCCAATTAGAATTTCAATAAATCGGGGTGCCTGGGTGGTTCAGTCAGTTGAACGTCTGACTTCGGCTCAGGTAAATGATCTCGAGGTTTGCGGTTCATGGGTTTGAGCCCCACATTGGGCTCTGTGCTGACAGCTCAGAGCCCGGAGCCTGCTTCGGATTCTGTGTCTCCCTCTCTCTCTGCCCTTCCCTAGCTCATGCTGTGTCTCTTTTTCTCTCTGTCTCAAAAATGAATAAACATTACAAAAAAGAATTTCAATAAATCATCTACCTTCATTAATTCATGCATGGCCTCCAATCAGATTCTTTCCTGTTCCTTTACATCTTAAGGTCGCATTGTGAGTCCTCACAGTGCTAGGGACTGCTAGGGACCACCTCTAGGTTACTGGACATAGACTAGGTCACACGTCTCTCCTACTCTTAGAACATAGATGGCAGTCTATATTTTGAATGGGAAATAGCATTACTTGTTAAGCAGAGCTGGAAGTCTCATAAATTATATGTAGCCTTCTTGATAATAACAAAGAGAGAAAAATTTCCCCAGGCTTTCCTGAGAATTAATATTTGTCAATTTATTGATCTAGCCACCATATATTTACTCTACTTGCACAGTTGTTTTTATTATGTTCAGCTGTTGGTTTGATCTTAATGTCCAAGTATATTTCATTCATATTAAACTATAAGTTCATCGAGTCATAGTTTGGTTTACTTTATACTATAAATAATGAGGGGGAGGGGGAGGGGGAGGTCATACAAAAGCAGTTTTGTTTTTGTTTTTTTTAGAGAGAGAAAGAGAGAGAGAGAGAGAGAAGGAGAAGGAGAGAACATACACACATGTGTGCACAGGTGCATGAGCGAGGGAGGGGTAGAAGGAGAGGGAGAGAAGGAATACTAAGCAGGTTCTATGCCCAGTGCGGGCTTGATGTGGGGCTTGAATCTCACAAACTGTGAGATCATGACTTGAGCCAAAATCAAGAGTCGGATGCTTAGCGGACTGAGCTACCTAGGCGCCCCGAGGTAGGTACAGTTATTATCTCCCATTTCATAGATAAGAAAACTGACGTACTGAAGTTTAATAAACTTCTCTACAATGACAACATAACAAACAATTGGTAGAATAAACTCATTCTCTTAATCATCATGTTCCTGTCAGTGAAAAATTTAGTACTTTACATAATAACTCTCTTCTAGTCATGAGATCTACGAAGTAGCTATTTTGTAAAGTAACTATTTGTAAAGATTTTGTTATAGAGTAAGAAGTAGTTTCAAGGGGAGGCAAATACCCAGTAGAATGAACCACTGAAACACAAGACATATTTTATACAGCCATGACTTGGAGCTCTGCTTAAGCAGAAGCTGGTCTTCCAGGCTGCTGGTTATTAACTACAGGCTATTAACTACATTAGGAAGAAAAGCTTACTTTTAAACTTGGGTAAGATAGGCCGTAATTGACTGGACCATGTTTAGCTTAAATATACACTGGCTTTATGTAAATGTATAGTATAAAGTAGCCACAATGTTAAATAAGATGGGGATCTTTGTATTTTCATTTTATTCGGTTGGCTTTACAGAACGCTGTGGAATATAATATCTTGTATTTCTCCGTTTGACACAGTAAATTATCCTAACATGCCAAGATACAAATTGAAGCACAGGGTTAAGATAGTAACATCTTGAGACTCAATCCCAAGATAATTATGAGAAATCTGTCCATATCTGAATAACAAGAAAGGAGAACTCCTTTCATATATTTTCACTTAGCTTTTTTCCTATCTGAAAGCATTGAAATTGCTAGCAAGTAGTTTTTCTCTTCTTCAAGATTTTAAGGCTAGTTTTTTATAATTTAAAATACAGGTTCTCATTCAGTAACTTCAATTATTTCTACCCATTTTTTTACTTTGATTACTATGATAGTAGTGGCTATTATTGTCTGTAGATTAAAACTATTTTAATGAATGTACTTGGAATTGATATTAGTAGTCATGCATTGTAGAGAAAATTATAAACAAATTATAAAGAATTTGTTGGCTATTTCAGACATGACATGGTTAAATGATGATAATTTTATATTACCTAGCTATGACTTAGCATAGGACAAATCTGAACTGTCATTTGGACAGAATGACAAAATATCAGAGCACACAATGGTTGAACCTCCTGATTTGTCTCCTAAGTTTTGAGCACCAATCAATAAAATTTATTAAGCAATGCAGTGTGTGTTAGGTTCTACATGTGATGCATATGCATAAAAGATGCAGCCCATGCCATTAAGGAGTATATTGTTTGTTTATCAGTAGTTCAGGAAAAAAGGCATATACCTATTCATCAAACATTAATTTAGTTTCAGCTTTGTAGCTGGCACTCTGGATATAAACATGAATGTGTCACTAAACATTTTCTCAAAGAGTTCATTAGCAGGCTTTACAGATCACTGCACTATGACGAGGTAAGTGCATTATGGGAGTCATTTGAAAAAGTTTCCAGGCATCTACACCTTGCATTTCTTATAATAGTAGGGATGTTACCAGCCGTACTTATTGGGTATTCACTATTAAGAATGTTGATATTGAGGGGTGCCTGGGTGGCTCAGTTGGTTAAGTGTTCCACTTTGGCTCAGGTCAAGATCTCACGGTTGGTGAGTTTGAGTCCTGAGTGGGCTCTGCACTGACAGTGCGGGGTCTGCTTCAGATTCTCTGTCTCCCTCCTTCTTTGCCCCTCCCCCACTCTCTCTCTCTCTCTCAAAAATAAACATTAAAATAAATAAAATTTAAAAAAGAATATTGATATTGAAATTGTTGTCTATCAGTTGGCAACTAAAGTGTTAAAAATTATAATAAGTGGTGTATCTAAAAATATACATTCTAAAATAAGTGTTTTAGTTCAAGTCAATCAAGGCAACTATTGAAAATTGTTCCCTGATCTTACTGAGAATTGATAATAGAAATACTGAATATGGAAAACTCTCAGGCAGGATTTTGAATATAATTGCTGTTAGTTTAGCAGAAGTTGAGGGAGGTTTCAGCATGATGAACAATATTGTTGCTATTAAAAAACCTTCCTAACTTCTTGAGACCACAAGTTCTGCGAAGATGTTGCCCACTGGGCCACTGAGGTGGGTAACAGGCCATGGATGTGGTTTCTACATGGCCGTGAACTTCCCTGGGAGGCTGCTGAGCAGACTGAAACGGTGGCTGGGGCAGGAATCATTGCTCCCTGCTGCTCTACAGCCATCCAGCATGCCAAGGTGACACTGGTGAGATTGTTGTCGTTGGGACGTGTTTCTGGACCCAGGTCATGTGGGAATCTGACATCGAGGTTCCTCACTGGCCATGGTGCACAGACAGGGTGCCTATCAGTATTGATTATGGTTCCAGGCCACACCACATCTTTGTAATTAGTCCCTTTGTATATAAATTCTTATTGAATTATCCTAATTTGAGTTTGTCATCTACTTCCTGTTGGGACCCTGACTGATAATAAAAATTGTAACTCCTTGGGAATGAGTGTAACTAACAGTGACTAGTTTGGTAGTGAGCATGTATCCAAAGACAAGTGAATCTTAGTAATTTTGTATGTTTTCCAGGAAAAGGGGAATTTTTTTCCCCCTCACTGGACATTCAGCCTTTATTTCAGTTTAGATTTCTTGAAATGCTTATACCACCACATGAAGCCTAAGAATGAAGCCAGTACTTATAACCTGAAATGTACCATGTGATACATGCATTGGTAAATATGTAAAACAGAAGCCATGATCATTCATAGGAGATTGTAGCCATCCTGCCTGGGAAGACCAGAAAAGATCTCACATTGGAATTTAACCTTAAACTAAGACTTGAATGAGTGTCAATAGATTTTGGGGTGTGTGTGTGGGGGGGGGGAATAGGATGCAGTGAAGGCCTTTGAGAGAGGAAACAGTTTGCAAAGGTACAATATCAGGAGGAGTATGGTAGGAGAATAATTTGAATGGGTATGGCAGTTGAGGCTGAAAAATTGGACAGGAGGCAAGAGTTTTATATACTGCAAAGCTGGAGGCCATCCAGAGCCACTGGAAAACGTGAAGCAGAATTAGGTAAAGGTTAGAGGCTCTGATAGGAGATTATTAAGTAGGCTAGGTGAGAGTGAATCTCCAGCCAAGGAATAAAATAAGGGGATGAGGACAGAAAATAATTTTAAGCCCCTTTCTAGTGTATGACAGGATTTGACAGTTAATTTGGGAGATGATGAAGCTTGAGGTAAATGGAAGATCCTAGAACAACTCCTATGTTCCATTGTGGGCAATCAATTGGGAGATGATATCATATACATGAAAGGAACATAGGAAAAGGAGGTTTCATGGGGAGGGGAAAGGGTCATTTTAAAAGTAATAGTTTCAAATACACCGAGACTATCATAGGAGACAGCCTGTATGGAATTATCTAGAAGGAAGATCTGGATTGGAAATTTAATTCATACATTATTAGCTGAATCCCTGCATATCTATAAAATCAATAGGGATTGGTGACAGCAGTGCCCTGAAGAATGAATGGGAGATGAAGAATTAGAGGAAGTATGAAGCATTTCTTTAAGAGGTTTGACTACTAATGAAAAACTTAAAATTTAGAAACTTCAAAAGCTAAAAACACAGAAACTCTGAGTTTAGAGATTTGAGTTTTTAAATTTTTTTTAATGTTTATTTTATTTTTGAGAGAGAGAGAGAGAGACAGAGTGCCTATGGGAGAAGGGCAGAGAGAGAGGGAGACACAGAATCTGAAGCAGGCTCCGGGCTCCGGGCTGTCAGAACAGAGCCAGACGTGGGGCTTGAACCCATGAACAGTGAGATCATGACCTGGACCCAAGTCGGTGCTCAACTAACTGAGCCACCCGGGTGCACCGAGATTTGATTTTTTTTTTTTTAAACACAAACATAACTTGGTGTATTTATGCAGCATGGGAACCAAAGCTCTCAGGCAAAGTAAAAAGTTAAATTATAAACTTAACTGCCATTTCTTTATTTCTTTATTACATCTTCCCTCATTAGAATACAAGTTCTTTAAGAGCAGAAATTTTAATTCCTGGGCCTAGCACAAAATTTGGTTCATAACAGTCACTTAAAATATATTTGCTGAATGATAAATAATGAATGAAAAATACACTGTGTTGATTCAGAGTGAGGGAAGCATGTATTCTTACAACATGGCTGACATAAACTGGTACAATCCCACGGACACAATGTGGCAAAGACCTTTGATACAGTCATTCTATTTCTAAGAATCTATCCTATAAGTATATTTCCATGTATGAGAAATGAATATGTCCAGCAATATGTACAAATTATTGTGCTTACTTATAATGAACAAGAAAACTATATTTTGATATGAAAAGACTTCTAAAACACATTTTAAAGTGAAAAATCAGAGTGTAAAAAAGTATGTATAGCATGTTACTATTTGTGTAACATAAAGGATATGTATGAATATAGTTGCTTTGTTTATACATAGAATATCTCTGGAAAAATACACAAGAAACTGGTAACTGTGGTTGTCTCTGGGGGATAGAAATAGGGAAAAGTGTTTGGAAAGAGTATCTAAAATTTTATACTCATTATGCATTTATCTATTTCTTAAAAGTAATAAACTAACAAAGCAAAAAAGCCGCCACGAATAAATGTAAATGAGCCCAGTAGTTTGTGTCAAACACCTTCCTAAATGCTTTGTCTGTATGGTCTTATTTGAGACCAGGGGAAAAAAGATAAGTGGAGGAAGTAAATTTGTAGCTTGTAAACTCGTGTGCACATATGTATTGGGGGAGGGTGGAAAATGGAAGGAATGTGGAGGTTTTTATGTGTCGTAGACAGCGTTTTCTTTTTGAATAGGAGACGTTATCATATGTTGAGGGGGAGGAGGCAGGGATCAAGAAAGGTAAGAAGAACATTTGGCACCCTTGCTAGAGAGTAGGAAGGGAATGATCAAAGGCAGAAAAAAGAATGCTGTGTATTGCTTAATGCTGTTTGGGCATTGTTCTTTACTACAAGTGCAACTTTAGTTTGGAAATGCTCAGTAGCCCTAGCATAAGAGTGGAAAATAAATGTTGTCAGATCATATACCTTTCTGTGGGAGAAGCACAATGAGGACATTTGCAGAGAAGTAGCTGAAGTCAAATGATAAAGATACCAATTGGGAAATAAGTTTAGATTATAACTGGAGGAGGTAGCATCTTAACGGAATGGGTGAATTTCACGAGGTAAGTGAGAATTATTTCTAGGCTGAGCAATTATCTTGTCCAATTGGCCACAAAAATTCTCCCTTAGCCCGTGGTTTTCTGTTGCCCAGTCCAGTCTCAGAAGGTAGCCCACCGGGGTAAAATTCTTTCAGAATGGCTCCAGCTAGCTCTTCTCTGAGCAGTCCTCACAGGGAAGCATCTGAACTCATCTGGCACATTACCACCTGGGGGGCTTTCCTCTAGCTCAAGGATTCTCAAAGTGTAGTTCCTGGAGAGCAGCATCAACATCAGGTGAGAACTTCTAGAAATACCAATTCTTGTCCCCTTCGCTGCGACTGAATCAGAAACTTTGGGAGTGTGTTAGAGCCTCTAGAGCTTTTGTACACATGCTTAAGTTAGAAACAACCACTCTAGCTGTTCCCTCTTACCTGAGATTACCACTTGGCTAATTAACTCCATAACCTCCTTTAAGTCTTTGCTTTAAATTCCCAGAACTCTGTGTAACATTTCAACCCACCTTAACCTTTATTCCTTCTCCTGATACCCCCTTCCCTTCATCTTCCTCATCAGCCTTATTTTTCTTTAGCACTTATCATTTCCTGTACTATATAATTACTTCATGGTTTTTGTCTAATTGATTTCAATACAGGGATATTTTCTGTGTTGATATTGATATATTTTAAGTTCCCAGAACAGTGCCTGATGTATAATAGGAGCTCAATCAATATTTGTAAAATGATTACTTGTCCATGGTCTCAATAAAGAGCCATTTCCAAAGCAGTCACCTTTCCTGGGTTTGTGACAAAGCAGCTGGCCAGCAACAGTCTCCCAACCTTAGGCTTTTCCAGGTATGGGTCTCCCACCAACCCCAGCTTTCCAGACTGTAGGAACCATGAATCATGCTCTTTGGGCAGTCTCCTTGGAGTTCCTCTCTCTCAGTTTGAGATGAGACCTCCACCGTCATCCCCAAACCACCCTTTACCTCCAAACACATTTCCTTATAGAAAGGGTGGGGGGAGGGAGCAAATTCTCAGAAAATCTATGACTTTCTCCAAACATCATCCTCACCCTCTTTTCCAATTCTTACCTCTTCAATTTAACACTGTAATAATCTTGAGGTATTGAAGGCTCACTTTTCCCCACTGCTTTCTCAGTTCTGAATAGGGCATAGTTTAGTATAACATCTTGTATTAGAATATGATATAGTTGATATCCATTTTCTTAGGGTGTCAGCCCAAACTAGAATGTTTAATTTTTATTTATGCTACATGCTCTTCTTGGCTTTTAGAGTCCATTCTTTATATTTTAGTCCACTCTTTATATTTTTATATATTTTATATAAAGCAAGTTTGTTTTTTTGTTTTGTTTTGTTTTGTTTTGTTTTGTTATGAGAGAGAGAGAGTAGGGGAGGAACAGACGGAGACAGAGAGAATCTTAAGCAAACTCCACACCCAGCACGGAGACCAGCTTGGGGCTACATCTCATGACTGTGAGATCATGACCTGAACTGAAATCAAGAGTTGGATGCTTAACTGAGCCGCCTAAGCACCCCAAAGTGAATATTTTTAAAACATGACTTTTCTGTCCTTCAAAATTGCCAATGACCTCCCATTGCACTTAGAATAAAGTCTAGATCTTTAACCATGCCCTCAAGGCTCTTATGAATTGGTGCTTGCTTACATTTTCAGTCTTCTATGGTATCAATTCCCGTATGCTCCTTACTATTCTTGAGGCCACACAGGCCTTCACAGGTTTGGTTTTTTTTTTAAGATTTTATTTTTAAGTAATCTCTACACTGAATGCAGGGCTCTAACCCACAGCCCCGAGATCAAAAGTCTCACACTTCACTGACTGAGCCAGCCAGGCACCCTGAGCCTTCTTAGTTTTGCTACTTGATGAAATCAAGCTCTTTCTTAGGTTAATGGCATTTTAACTTCCTGTTCCCTCTGCTTGGAAATCTCTTTCCTAGATAACTGGTTCTTTCTTATTAAAGTTTCAGACACTCTCATATTACATTATGTTTCATCATAGTATTTATCCCTCTCTAAAATTCTTAGTTTTTTACTTGTGCATTATCTGTTTCCCTTGTTAGAATATATAATTCATGAAAACAAGGATCTAGAATTTTGGTTCAATGCTGTGACTTCAGTGTCAAGAACCTAGTATGTAAGATTTCAATAAACACTTGACAAAGATTTTATTGTATGCCTCCTAGATGCTAGGCTCTATACTTTAACACAATTTTGATTAAAAACATTTTTTAGCCCCTGCCCTTAAGAAACTTTCAGTTAGAGTATGAAAGGAACAAGAAAAGAGCTTACTTTTCTTGTGGTATGGTAAGTCTTAGATAAGACCAAAGTGTGAGGGTTTCTATGGGAGCTGAGAACGAATCTGGATTCTGGTGTAGCAGTGAGGACAAGGGAGTCAGCAGGAGTAAGGTGGGATTTCAAAATGCAGAGACTGCTTCCTGACTGTTCACGTAGAGCTAAATGAAGAACGGAAAGAACTAGGAGCAGAGGGGGAAGGAAATGGTTGGGTAACGGAGATGGGTGACCTTTTCTTTCATTTCTCGTGCCTCTACATTCTCGGAAGGACTTGATGTTGGTACAGGAGCCCACTCAGACTCGTCTTCCAGGCTCTAGCCACTTCTGTCACTGCTTACTTTGCATAGACCTACACATCTAAAGTACAAAACGTTTTCTAAAACAAAATTTAGTCTTTTTTCCATTGGATATTTTTTCCTGCTTTGTCAAAGATTAGTTGGCCATACGTTTGTGGGTCTAATTCTGGAGTCTCTATTCTATTCCATTGGTCTATGTGTCTGTTTTTGTGCCAATACCACGCTGTCTTGATGATGACAGCTTTGTAGTAGAGGCTGAAGTCTGGGATTGTGATGCCTCCTGCTTTGGTCTTCTTCTTCAAAATTACTTTGGCTATTCGGGGCCTTTTGTGGTTCCATACAAATTTTAGGATTGCTTGTTTTAGCTTCAAGAAGAATGCTGGTGCAATTTTGATTGGGATTGCATTGAATGTGTAGATAGCTTTGGGTAGTATTGACATTTTGACAATATTTATTCTTCCAATCCATGAGCAGGGAATGTCTTTCCATTTCTTTATATCTTCTTCAATTTCCTTCATAAGCTTTCTATAGTTTTCAGCATACAGATCTTTTACATCGTTGGTTAGGTTTATTCCTAGGTATTTTATTATTCTTGGTGCAGTTGTGAATGGAATCAGTTTCTTTGCCTTTCTGTTGCTTCATTATTAGTGTCTAAGAATGCAACTGATTTCTGTACATTGATTTTGTATCCTGCGACTTTGCTGAATTCACGTATCAGTTCCAGTAGATTCTTGGTGGAGTCTGTTGGGTTCTCCATGTATAATACCATGTCATCTGCAAAAAGTGAAAGCTTGACTTCATCTTTGCCAATTTCGATGCCTTTGATTTCCTTTTGTTGTCTGATTGCTGATGCTAGAACTTCCAACACTATGTTAAACAACAGCGGTGAGAGTGGACATCCCTGTAGTATTCCTGATCTCAGGGTGAAAGCTCTCAGTTTTTCCCCATTGGGGATGATATTAGCTGTGGGCTTTTCATAAATGGCTTTTATGATCTTTAAGTATGTTCCTTCTATCCCGACTTTCTTGAGAATTGGACCCACAAAAGTATGGCCAACTAATCTTTGACAAAGTGGGAAAGAATACCCAATGGAAAAAACACAGTCTCTTTAACAAATTGTACTGGGAGAACTGGACAGCAACATGCAGAAGGTTGAAACTAGACCACTTTTTTACACCATTCACAAAAATAAACTCAAAATGGATAAAGGACCTGAATGTGAGACAGGAAACCATCAAAACCCTAGAGGAAAAAGCAGGAAAAAACCTCTCTGACCTCAGCCGCAGCAATTTCTTACTTGACACATCCCCAAAGGCAAGGGAATTAAAAGCGAAAATGAACTATTTGGATCTCATGAAGATAAAAAGCTTCTGCACTGCAAATGAAACAATCAACAAAACTAAAAGGCAACCAATAGAATGGGAAAAAATATTTGCAAATGACATATCAGACAAAGGGCGAGTATACAAAATCTATAAAGAACTCACCAAACTCCACACCCAAAAAAAACAAATAATCCAGTGAGGAAATGGGCAGAAAACATGAATAGACATCCAGATGGCCAACAGGCACATGAAATGATGCTCAATGTTGCTCCTCATCAGGGAAATACAAATCAAACCCACACTGAGATACCACCTCACACCAGTCCGAGTGGCTAAAATGAAAAAATCAGGAAACTATAGATGCTGGAGAGGATGTGGAGAAATGGGAACCCTCTTGCACTGTTGGTGGGAATGCAAACTGGTGTAGCTGCTCTGGAAACCAGTGTGGAGGTTCCTCAAAACAATAAATAAATAAATAAATAAATAAATAAATAAATAAATAAATAAAAATATATCTATCCTATGACCCAGCAATAGCACTGCTAGGAATTTACCCAAGGGATACAGGAGTGCTGATGCATAGGGGCACTTGTACCCCAATGTTTATAGCAGCACTTTCAACAATAGCCAAATTATGGAAAGAGCCTAAATGTCCATCAACTGATGAATGGATAAAGAAATTGTGGTTTAGGGGCACCTGGGTGGCTCAGTCGGTTGAGTATCCGACTCTGACTCAGGTCATGATCTTGCAGTTCGTGAGTTTGAGCCCCGTGTTGGGCTCTGTGCTGACAGCTTGGAGCCTGGAGCCTGCTTCAGATTCTGTGTCTCCCTGTCTCTCTGCCCCTTCCCCGCTCATGCTCTGTCTCTCTCTGTCTCTCAAAAGTGAATAGACATTTAAAAAATTAAAAAAAAGGAATTGTGGTTTATATACATAATGGAATACTATGTGGCAATGAAAAAGAACGAACTATGGCCTTTTGTAGCAACATGGATGGAACTGGAGAGTGTTATGCTAAGTGAAATAAATCATACAGAGAAAGACAGATACCATATGTTTACACTCTTATGTGGATCCTGAGAAACTTAACAGAAGACCATGGGGGAGGGGAAGGGAAAAAAAAAAGTTAGAGAGGGAGCCAAACCATAAGAGACTCTTAACAACTGAGAATAAACTGAGGGTTGATGGGGAGTGGGAGGGAGGGGAAAGTGGGTGATGGGCATTGAGGAGGGAATCTGTTGGGATGAACACTGGGTGTTGCATGGAAACAAATTTGACAATAAATTTCATATTAAAAAAAATTAGTGGTATCATATCACAATGGTATTCTAGCATGGTAGAATGTCTATAATAATACTCAGGACACTAAATATAGCTAAAATTTCTATTTATTTCTTAGACACTCATTTCCAGCATACTTGACTATTGAAATATTGATTTTTTGCTCAAAAAGGGCTTAAAAACCATAAACATGAGAGCTTTAAACAAACATGATTTAACCCATTTCTATTTAAAATTTATTACTGCTAGAATAGACTTAGGTTAATAGTTTAATGATCTGTACTGTAGCAGGAGTTTTTAAAGTCAACAAATCATGTGCATAATTCTAGAAGCAAACCCCATTTGAAGATTCTGCAATCTAAAAAACTAATTAAGAGTATATGAGTTTGGGGTGCATGGCTGGCTCAGTCGGTTAAGCATCAGAGTTTGGCTCAGGTCATGATCTTGGGGTTTGTGAGTTTGAGCCCAACATTGGGCTGTCTGCTGTCAGAATAGAGTCCGTTTCTGATCCTCGATCCCTTTCTCTCTCTGCCCCTCCCTTGTGCACGCATGCACTCTCTCTCTTTCAAAAATAAATAAACATTTTTAAAAAGTATATGAGTTAATGTATTTGAAAGATTTTCTAAGCCCTGTGAAAGGAGAGCTATCTTTTATCTTGAGTTTTAAAAAAGTATGTAGAATAATCTAATTCATCAATAAATATTTATTTTTAATTCTTATCTCACTAATGAAGTGGAGGGTTTTTTGTTTTGTTTTGATTTGTCTTGTTTTTTGGGTTGTCATCAACTTAAAATTTAGCTCATTTACCATTTTATGTCAGATGTCAATTGTCATAAAATGAGAAGAAATCATAATGCAACAAATGTCCATGTGACAGACCATTATTTTTCTATCAAAGCTGAAGTTTAACATATAATAGGAATAAAATGCCATATTTAGCAATCAATTTTCTCCTTTGAATAGAAAAAAAGCTCACAAAAGTGGGAGAAAAAAATGATTGAAAAGCTAATTATGTAACAGTTCTGAATTATGTAACATTCTCTTGATGTCCTACTCTGTCTAAGAAGAGGAGGAAATAATACGAAGTCCCTAAAGGACTTCATAGATAATCCAAAAGGTTTCTGAGATGCAGGGTAGCTAAAGGAAAGTAGAGTGTTAGCAGTTTCAGCTGATGTGGCTCTAACCTGGGCAGGTCTAGCCTTAGTCAATAACCTATTGGCATTGACTTGAAGAACGCTTCATGGGTACATAGGTATTCCTTGCCTTGATCTCTCCTGGCTAAATTTTCTATTTGTACAGGCTATCTAAAATTAGTGTTTTGTGGGTATAACATTTGGCATTTGTGTTAATTCTGTTTGTTTAGTATCCTCAAAATGTCTTTCAAAACTCATACATTATGTTGCCAGTTATCTCCTAAAGATATTATTATTATCTATTGTCCTTGGAATATATGTCCTTCCATATATGTATGGAAGGTCCAGAATGAAATGGCATCCTCTCACACATCTTGCTTTGGTTTTGTATGGTCCAGTTCAATTGTACAATTTCCATTGCCCTATTTCACAATTTGACATTAGCTACCTCCTTTTGACTGAAGTTTACTTTTGTAATATATATGAAAAAGTAAGTGAATAGTGTGAAAAATATAGGAAACATTTATTAAACAGTTTTTGAAACATCTTTTTAGAGATTATATAATGTAGCATATTACTCACCTAAAAAAGTAGGTCACTAATTTAAGTTTTGATAACTTCATGTTATTAACTGAATTAATATATATTATTAATTGAAGTGAGATGGATTTATGAAGGGCATGACTTCTTATTTAAAAAGAAAAAGAAATTCAATCAAGCCACCTTAAGAAAAGGGGGTCATTAGAAAAAGTGACTGTATCACACCTGGTCAGGAAATAAAGTATAATTGGCCACATTCAGGGGACTGAAAAGGAATCATCATATTTTTTTCCAGATTCAAGTCTCTCTCATCTATATTTACCTTTGCTTTTTTCTTTACTAACTTTCTCTGTTTGCTTTTCAATCAACATGAAGTCCTGGCTCCAGGACTCCAGTGTTGTATAATTTTTCCATTCAACTAGCCTGCTTCATCTAGCAGTTAATTGACTCAGTATCTCTCTGCCCTACTGGCAATTTCTGAGGTGAAAGCTTGAACTGGTATTAAAGTAAGGTGGTATTAGATGTTGCCAGTGGAGTGGATTTGGGGGCTATGGTGGGGTGGGGTAAATGGCCAAAGGAATTTCAGGGAAAGAACAATTACCCCAAACTATGTCAACAAAATCTAAATAATAGATAGTGTTGAAGAATTAAATTATTTATTACTCCATGTTGATAATTTTTATTGGTGTGTTTGTGACCAGGGTACATAAGTGACATCAGAACCTTAGCACTGACTTACTTTAGCCTAATGCTTACTCGGCTGAAGAGAAGAGTCAGAGCAAAAATCTGGGCTACACCACATTTTTAATCTAATATTTGTGGATAATTTTATAGCATTTTATTTTATTTTATTTTATTTTATTTTATTTTATTTTATTTTATTTTATTGAGTTTGTTTATTCTGAAGGAAAGAGAGAGCGCATGAACAAGGGACAGGCAGAGAGACAGCAAGAGAGAGAGAGAATCCCAAGCAGGCTCTATCTACACAGTCAGCATGGAGTCCAACGTGGGGCTCCAACTCACCAACTGTGAGACCATGACCTGAGCTGAAATCAAGAGTTGGATGCTTAACCAAATGAGCCACCCAGGCACCCCTTGTAGCATTTTAATGCATACTGGCCATTAGAAGATCCCTGAAAGAGGTTGAATACGTTGGTGTTCTTTCAAGGCAGGGAGAAAACCAGATCAGAAAACCTGATGACCATGATATTTTGGGCAATTGGCACAGATGGTAACCCAATCTCTTTGAAATGTGTTTAATTCTTCCTTTCCAGGTCACTTTGTATTTGTAGGACTATATCAAGGCAGTCCCAGAGGAAGTTACTCTAATTAAACTGCTCTTTATAGTGCCAGCCTTTTTGCATGCCCTCCCTCCCTTGGTCTTGCTTCTTTGAGAAGAGTTAATCTAAATCTTTAAGTAGGAGAAATAAATAAGTAGAGAGCTGTGATCATTGTGTTCTGCTATGAAATAAATTTTAGGGGAAAATAACTTCATAGGGCTTCTGTGGGTATTGGGTAAAAAGAAAATGGTTTGAATTCCTGGATCCTGCTTCAAGGAGGGAGAGAAAGCCCAGAAAACCAGCCTGGACTGGTGAGAGGTCCTGGTGCTAAACAGAAGAAAGATGTGTTTAATTTCTAAGTCTTAGTCTCTGAATGTTTAATGAACTCCTACCACGTGTGAAGTCAGTGCTCTGGGGAAATTTCAAAGGGTTTACCATCCAGCTAGAATCCAGCACACATATTTCTAGATAGGCTTAGATAAGATACACCCTGAATTTAGAGGAAGTTAAGCTCTCTGGCCTGGAGGCAATAGTATAAATGTTCTCTCTGGAATGCTTTAAATTCTGTGGAGTTTGTGGAGTCCCAAACCCACAGCTCTTAGTTCTGAAGTATAAAGTCATGGATTTCCTGCACAGGAACCAATGCTGTAGGTAACATCCTGAGGCCAACAAGAATGTCAAAAGTGAGGGTTGCACCCTGACCAGTGGAAGGTGTTAGTTTAGTGTTACCATGTAGTGTAGAACACGTGACAGAAGGTTCATTTTCTTCTTGCAGCTTTCACTTTAAGGACAAATAAGATAACTAGAATTCAAAGTAAAATAATAATAATAAAAAAGAACAAACAAGATTTAGTAGGGTAACTCTGGTTTTCTGTAATTCTTCACACTTAGGCAATTAGGCAGATCAGGACAACTCATCACCTCCTTCCTACCTAATATTTGAATACATTACAAGAAGCTTTTCTAGAGCTGTGGCAGGAACTGTTTTTCCATAATGCAAAACTTTGTCAGAAATAGTATAAATGTTTCTGATTAATGTACAAAAGCAATCCTTATTGAGGAGCTACTACATGTTCTAAACACATTTGAAACATGAAAATGTTCTTAGGGTAAATTTAGCTTATTCATTAAATAATCAACTATGAAAAGCAAATCAAGAAAACAAAGATGGTTCAATGAATAAGAAAGTCAATAATTGGGGTGCCTGCGTGGCTCAATTGGTTAAATGTCTGACTCTTGATTTCAGCTTAGGTCATGATCTCAAGATTCGTGAGTTGGAGCCCCATGTCAGCTCAGCACTGATAGCATGGAGTCTGCTTGAGATTCTCTTGCCCCTTCTCTCTGCCCCTATGCCTTTCTCTCTCTTTCTCAAAATAAATATGTAAAAAAAAAAAAAAAAAAGGCCAATAAATCACATTTGGTAGATTTATGTGGTTAGAAAGGTTAAATGTATCACTTAAAATCACTTAAAATATTATCAGAGTATAAGATCAGTATTTTATTCATTGTTTTGTTTGTTTGTTTGTTTGTTTGTTTGTTTTTAGTAGGCTCTACACCCAGTGTGGAGCCCAATGTGGGGCTTGAACTCATGAGTGAGATCAAGACCTGAGCTGAGATCAAGAGTTAGATGCTTATACTGACTGAGCCACCCAGGTGCCCCTAAAATCAGCATTTTTTAAATTAAAAAAAATTTTTTTAAATGTTTATTTATTTTTGAGAGAGAGAGAGAGAGAGAGAGAGAGCAGGGGAGGGGCAGAGAGAGAAGGAGACACAGAATCTGAAGCAGGCTCCAGGCTCTGAGCTGTCAGCACAGAGCCCAACGTGGGTCTTGAACCCGTGAACCATAGTCATGACCTGAGCTGAAGTTGGACACTCAGACACAGGCACCCCTAAAATCAAACTACTGAAAAAGATGAAATCACAATTATTTGATCTATTAAGAACTTATGAAAAAAGTAAAAAAAAGAAACAACTTTTGATGTTATTATGGCAATATTTATTTTACCATTAGGTTTAACCGTGGAACCAAGGAAAATATTTGATGGTGGTGGTGGTGGTGGCAATGTGTGTGAAGGGGTGTTGTCTGCATCTGCTTAAGAGCTGTTAAGAAACAATTTAATTTTGGTTGTTAAAAAATGATCTTTTACAACAAGGGCAAAGCAAACTGTCAGTTATATTCTGTGTTTCTGTTTTTCCCATTAGTTAGCTACTATACACATCCTGTTGATATGAATCTGAGGAGTCTAAATATTGAGATAAAATGAAAATCAATGCAATTAATATAATTTAGTTTTCAAAAAAATTCTGATTACTTCATATCTTGCTAATTTAAATATAAAAGAAAAATCTATTATGTTTATAATAAATTATAATACAGATATATATTTAGCTCTTTATCTATCTATCTATCTATCTATCTATCTATCATCTATCTATCTAAATAGATAGAGGACAGGCAGAGGGAGAGGGAGAAAGACTCTTAAGCAAGCTCCTTGCTCAGCACAGAGCCCAACGCCGGGCTTGATCTCATGACTGTGAGATCATGACCTGAGCCAAAATCAAGAATCAGATGCTTAACTGACTGAGCTCACCAGGCGCCCCTTCTTTTTTATTTTCATTACAAAAAAATTTTTTTAATGTTTATTTACTTTGAGAGAGAGAGAGAGAGCAAGCATGAGCAGGGGAGGGGCAGAGAGGTAGACATAGAATCTGAAGCAGGCTCCAGGCTCTGAGCTGTCAGCACAGAGCCCAACATGGAGCTCGAACCCATGAACTGTGAGATCATGACCTGAGCTGAAGTCAGAGGCTTAACCGACTGGGCCACCCAGGTGTCCCTCTTCTTTTTTATTTTTAAAAACAGCTGACAATACAATTCTCAAATGTTGACTCAACTATAATGAAGTTCATGTTTTCTTTTTGCATGTGAATGTCTCCCTTGGTTTATCTTTAGTTTTATGCTCAAGGAATTTTACATTGGTTCAAATAAAAGCTGTTTATAGGTTTAGGACTTTAAAAAATGCAATTTTGAATAGCTTTTATAGCAGTTTCTCACACTATTAATCTCTGTTTCCTGAAACTGTTTCTGTAAAATTTAATTGATTTACTTATTACTTATCCATTTTTGCCCTTAAATATCGCTGTCCTAAGTCATTGCCAAATAAACCATTCTGAATTTTTAGATCGATCCTAATGTGTATCATCTATTTGAAAAAAAATCAAAGTTGCCTCATTCTCTTTTCCTTTCTCTTTTTAATTGTGGCATGTCAACATTTGAAAGCTAAAATATTATCTATTTTCACTGCTTGTATCCTATGTATGTCATTTTCAATGCAATTTAGATATTTAGCACATTCAGATTGCCAGATTTAACAAATAAAAAAAGTAGAGAATGACTATTTAAATCTGAATTTCAGATAAACAATGAATACTTTTTAAGTATGTCTAGAATGCTTGTTATGACAAAAATATTCATTGTTTGTCTAAAATTCAAATTTTAGTTGGTGTCCTGCATTATATCTGCCAACTCTAACACATTTTATCATATTTGATAGGATGTGTAAACATTCTACTCCTTTTTAGATCTCCTCTCTTTTATACTGTCTTCCTTATTTATTTTTAGATTACAGAATGATAAAACAGTGAATTCAGTTGTATAATTTTTGCCATACAGAGCAGATGTCTTGCTGGTTAACATATTAGATACTATATTTACAGGTAATATTTTAAAGTTATAAGAAAAATTCAACAGCACACATAGCCATAATCCTGAATACACTTTAAACTACAATCTGTACTTTAATATTTCACTTCAAAACTTACTTTAAAACTTCCCCCACAGCTTTTAGGCTTTGTCCCTTCATTGAAGTTGGCTGGGATGGGCCATTCTCTAATGACAAGGGTGAGCAAGTTAAAATGAGTTTTCTGGCTTTTGACTAGTCATCAATAATATTATTCAGCAGAATTTCTCAAGCGGTGCTCCTTGGACTCAGCCCACTAAAGCTGTTAATTGGTGCCTTGGGGAGAGGGTGGTCACTTAAAATTAGGATATTATGGGTTAAAGGCATATCTTTACTGTAGAACTTTTCTGAAGTTCAGTATGCTATTTTTTGCTGGGCATCTGTAAGAGAGGACTACTGCTTTCCCCTAGGTTTTTTTCCTATAAACATTTTTGGCTTGTGGCACAGCATGTACATTTTGTAAGACACTAGAGTTTTACGAAACACAATTTGGGAATTCTGAAGAAAGTTCCAGGCTTGTTTTCATGATTTCCAGATCATAGATGGCTTGAGGACTAGAGTTGTGTGATAGTCATCAGGAACCAGTCTACCAAAGTATCAGTCAGGCTGTGTCTAAGGGACAGAAATCAAATGGTCCAATTTGATCATTGATGGATTAATTTAAATTGAATAAGCTCAATTAACAAGTAACAGGAAATAGAGAAAAGAGAAGGCACAGGGATAGGATACAAGAAAAATTGGAAATAACCTTTGTTGAGTATCCACTATAGTACTAGAAATCACACAAAATGGATTGTATGGCATATTTATATGATTTTCCTAATACCCCCATAACAAAAGCATTATACTTTTTTATAGATGAAGAAATTGAGGCTCAGAGAAACCTAGTGGTTTGTTTATTGTCATATTTCTAGTTAAGTTGTCACAATTGGGATTTGGTACAGGTACTTAGTCATCAAACACGTTTTCTTTCCCTACTCATAGTAATTCACTTAAGCTTGATTTCTTTTGTCTTTTTCTATCCCAGGAACCTACCAGACTACTTCAGTTTTGAGAATTACCACTTTAGAGCAGCAAATATTCTTTTTCTTCCTTCCTTTCCTTTCCTTCCTTCCTTCCTTCCTTCCTTCCTTTTTCTCTCTCTTTCTCTCTTTCTTTCTTTCTTTCTTTCTTTCTTTCTTTCTTTCTTTCTTTCTTTCTTTCTTTCTTTCTTTCTTTCTTTCTTTCTTTCTTTCTTTCTTTCTTTCTTTCTTTCTATTAATCACCTGGACAGCTACTGTTTTCTGGTAACTTACAATGACGACTTCTTTTTGTGATACATGTAAGATGGTTTCCAAATTGCAGATGAGTAATTACTCACAGGGGTGAAAGAAGTCTCATCAAGTACTGAAAATGCAGCTGTTCTCAATTTGCTGGCTGCCATATTGAAATCATCTGGGGACTTTTAAAAATGCTGATGCCTAGGTCTCTGTCCCAGAAATCCTGATTTAATTGATTTGGGTATGGCACTGGGATTTTAAAACACTACCTAGGTGATTGTAATGTGCAGAAAGGCTGAGAATCACTATTTTTAAGTGATTGGGATGAGCTTATAAGTATTTTCATAAAGAAGTAAAGGAAATGTGTTAATGTTACTTTTTATTTAACAAACTCCATTGTTTCTTTTTTTAAATAGCTGCTCAGTCACTTTTTTCAGATGGAAAATGAGCAAGTTGCAACTTGGTATCTTTTCCTATTTAAATGATATTTGTATTCAGTTGGGGTACTGTGGTGTAAAATATGTACTTATTTCATTAGTTAGGCTACTGAGTCATTTCTATTTAATCTGTGAAACTCATAATCCTCCCTAAACCATGGTGGTCTCACATCACATCTCAGTGTAAATTTAATTATTGCACTAAGAAAATCACATTATCAAAACAGCATGAAATATTCCCATAGCAATGTCTTAAATCCTTTTACTAATGCACTTTTTACATCTCATATTTGTCTCTCTCATACTAATATTGTCTGAAGTCTCATAAAGTGAACTTAGGCAAACTACCACTTGCTGTAACTAAAACATTTTTCAAATTATTCTTTAATTTTGGATGTTAATTTGTTTTTTTTTTCTTATTCGCAAAAATAAAGAAAATTGAAGGAGACTTTAATAGATTGTTCTAGTATAGTATAATTTAAAAAAAAATTTTAACATTTATTTATTTTTGAGACAGAGAGAGACAGAGCATGAACGGGGGAGGGTCAGAGAGAGAGAGGGAGACACAGAATCTGAAACAGGCTCCAGGCTCTGAGCTGTCAGCACAGAGCCCGACGCGACGCGGGGCTTGAACTCATGAACCGCGAGATCATGACCTGAGCCAAAGTTGGACGCTTAACCGACTGAGCCACCCAGGCGCCCAGTAGTATAGTATAATTTTAATTTTAAAAGAAAATGCTAAAGTAATAGTAATGACTGGGACCAGCATCAGCTCACATCCCAGAACTAATAACAGGCAGAAGCAAAGAAGGTTCTTCTACAGGGGCCCAAGATCAATTAAATCCCTTTAAAAAGGGGAAGATTTTTGCAGCAAGCTGTCAGACTCTTCAGACTTGACTTCTCTGTGTCCGACCATTTACGAAAGGCAACTGCCACCAGACTCTGCCTGATTGATCTCCAGACAGAACTGAGGTCCTTCCCTGCTTGAACATAATGAGTAGCAAGTGCCAAGAGGTGACCTGGACTGGACGGAGGCCTTCTATCAACTCTGCGCCCACAGACTGACTTCACATTTGGTTCTTTTTTTTTTTTTTTTTTTTTTTTCTTTTTTTTTCAACATTTTTTATTTATTTTTGGGACAGAGAGAGACAGAGCATGAACGGGGGAGGGTCAGAGAGAGAGAGGGAGACACAGAATCGGAAACAGGCTCCAGGCTCCGAGCCATCAGCCCAGAGCCTGACGCGGGGCTCGAACTCACGGACCGGGAGATCGTGACCTGGCTGAAGTCGGACGCTTAACCGACTGCGCCACCCAGGCGCCCCTCACATTTGGTTCTTTAACTTCCTACCTCCGTCTGCTATCTTGTTGGTTTTGTGATTTGTCTTATGTTCTGCTCTGTGTGCTGTGTAAGAAGCCAAGTTTAATCACATGGTGAAATGTCATTGAGTTTGGAATCCGGAGACTGCTTTATCATTGTGATTAACTTTGCTTTATGATTGCATAAAGCTGACACTGTGGAAAGATAGAACTTGTGTGTGTGTGCCCTCATAGTGTGCTCATGACAAATAGTATTTATTGAAAGGACAGGTTGTGGCACTGAATGGGTGTAGGAAGCATGGAAAAATTCAAAGATAATAAGGCTGGCAAAAATCTATAGTGTACTAATTGCATCATAGTCATGAGCTCAGTTAACCCTCACAACAACACTAAGATTTAGGTACTATTACTATCTCAATTATATAGAGGGGGTAATTGAATTTAGAGAGAAGTTTCAAGCTCAGAGAATCTGGCTCTAGAGCCTATAGTCTTAACCACTATATGTTCTTGCCTTCCTCAACTTGAGTGACTGAGAGGTTGGTCATATCAAACAACATAGATCTACAATTCAAGTCAATAAATAGTTTCAGGCAGTTGTCAAGGTGATGAGTTTGTACTTAGACACATGTCATTTGGGGTGTTGGAATTTTACCTTGAGGTCATACTCATCAAGCAGTTAACAATGTGGATCTGAAATTCAGGAGAAAGTTCAGAGCTGGAGATAAAGATGTGGGTACTATATGCACAGAGGTGGTGGTTGAGATAAAATAACCAAGGGAAGAAGTTTAAACAAGAAGAGTTTTTTTTTTTAATGTTTATTTATTTATTTTGAGAGAGAGAGTGAGAGCAAGCATGGAAGAGGGGGCAGAGAGAGAATCCCAAGCAGGCCCTGTGCTGCTGGTGCAGAGCCTGACATGGGGCTTGATCCCACAAACCTCAAGATCATGACCTGAACCAAAATCAAGATTCAGATGCTTAACTGACTAAGCCACGCAGATACCCCTAAAATGAGAAGAGTTTTTAACACTGGATCCTGTGAGGAAACAGCTTTAATTGTGAAGCAGATAGGGCACAAGTGGATTAGGGAGAGAGATGACAATAAATAGGATATACATCACCAAAAACAAGGGAAGAGATTTTAAGAAAGAAATGATGATCAGCAGTGTCAAATGCAGCAAAAATATTCTAGGATAAGGTACAGGTACAAGGACCCAGGATTTGACTATTAGCAAATTATTAGCAATCTTCTAAGGAATGATTTTAATATCCTTATAAGGCTGGAATAGAAACTGTTAGCTTATTGAATAAATAAAGAGTGTTAGTTTAGAAGTAGCTAATATTTCCGGAATGCTTCCTATGGGTCATGAAGGGTTTTACATGTTTTTAAATGAGTTAACAATCCTACTTGGGGATTCTGTGTGCTTCAGGGCACATACAAAGAAAGGATTAAAGAAAAATAGACAACATAATGGAAGTTTTAAAAAAACCCAAAAACTTCTCTCAGCAAATGATAAAACACTGGATGCAAAAAAAAAAAAAAAAAAAAAAAGAAAAGAGTAAGAACAGAGAGGATTTAAACAACACAATTTTCTACCATGATCTAACATATTTATAGAACACTTCACAACTGTAAAATATACTTAAGATGTTTAGTAAAAACCCTAAGTATTTGGAAATTGAACACCTTTATAAATAATCCATGAGTCAAATAAGAAAATACAAGAGAAATATAAAATATTTTTAAATGAATGATAATAAAAATACTAGACATTAAAATTTCTGGAGACAACTAAATAGTTCTTAGAGGAAAATTTAGAGCTTATTGCCCGTGCCTGTATTAGAAATCAATGACTTAAGACTCCAACTCTAATTCCACATATGTGTGAAATCATATGGTATTTGTCTTTCTCTGACTTATTTCACTTAGCATAAGGGGAATAAAAGAGAGAGAGGTGCAAACCAGAAAACAGACTCTTAACTATAGTGAACACACTGAGGGTTGCTGGAGGGAAGGTGGGAGGGAGATGGGATAAATGGGTGATGGGTATTAAGGAGGGCACTTGTGATGAGCACTGGGTGTTGTAAGTGATGAATCACTAAATCCCATGCCTGAAACTAATATTATACTGTATGTTAAATAACTGCAATTTAAATAAAAACTTGGAAGGAAAACAAAAAAGACTCCAATGTAATAAACCAGAAAAAGAAGAGCAAACAAAATCCTAGTAGAAAAAAGGAAATAATAAAGAGCAGAGATCAATGACATAAAAAATAGACAAAAATAAAGAAAACTAACAGTCAAAAAATGGCTTTTTGAAAAGACAACGTGATGAAATTCTAGATTAATCAAGCAAAATAAGATTAAAACTAAATTAGCAATATTGGAACTGAAAGCCAAGGTTTCTGTACAAGTCATGCAGATTTAATAAGAGAATATTAGTAATAATAATGTGAACACTTTAGACAATTTTGATAAAATAGACAAATTCATTGAAGGACACTGTGAGATAATAGAGAATATTTATATTTGTGTCTGACCCAGTTCCTGACACAGGGCTTCTAAAACCCTTGTGAATTCCTAAGCCTTTTTTCTTTTTTTTTAATGTTTATTTATTTTTGAGAGAGAGAGAGAGAGAGAGAGGAGAGAGAGAGAGAGAGAGCACGAGTGGGTGAGGCGCAGAGAGAGAGGGGGACAGAGAATCCAAAGCAGGCTTTGCACTGACAGTGCATGGGGCTCGAACCCAGGAGCCATGAGATCATAACCTGAGCCGAAGTCAGATGCTCAACTGACTGAGCCACCCAGGCACCCCTAAATTCTTAAGAGCAGTAGGAGCAACTTTTGTTCTATTGAGGTGACTCTGGGTGAGCTCCTGGATGAGGGCTGGTCACCAGAAAGACCAAAGCATGATTAGGAGCCTGGAAGTTTGAGTCCTGCTCCTCAGAGGGGAGAGGGCTAGAAACAAAGTTAATAATTAATCATGCCTATGTGAGGAAGCCTCCATAAAAATCCCAATAGTATAGGGTCTGGTGCGCTTCCAGGCTGGTGAACACACACACACTGGGAGGTGGCATACCCCAACTCCCTGGGGACAGGAGCTCCTGAGCTGGGACTTTCCTAGACCTTGCCTAGGGTATTTCTTCATCTGGATCCTTTATAATATTTTTTAATAAACTGGTAAAGGTAAGCAAGCATTTTCCTAAGTTCTGAGAGCTCCTCTGTAAGCAGATTTAGGGGTAGTCAGAAAAAGAAAGATGAGACATAGCTTTCAGGACACAAGAAAAGCCATTTTTAGGCCCCTAGCTATTTTTGTGATCTATGCCCAACTGGTTCTACTTGCCCAAGAAACTTCTTGCAGAACTTCCTAGAAGGTGTTGGAATTATTACAGAAATGCAAAAACTTCAGTAGTTAGGGATTTTAAGGAAGCAAAGGGAATGTAAAAACTTAAGTCTCTACCAGGCCAAAAGATAGTGTAACTGCACCAGTGGTAAAACTGTGCTGTTTCAAAAGCAAAGATTGACCTACCACATATTCTTGAGTCATTTTTGCAGGATTCAAACCTGTTTGAGCACTTGAACACCAGACTAACTGGAGCCAGAGAACTGCTACTGACTCCTGCTGGCCCTCCGGACATCAGTCAGCTAGGACTTGGGTTCTGTGAATTTAGGATAACGTTTGCCCCAATTCTACACTGAATTCTCCTTTGCCAACCCTCTTTATGTATATGCATGTGTCCTTAGCTTAAAACTTCCTAATTTTATTGCTTGGGGAGATGCTGGGAAATATCCCCAGTGTTCTCCTTATTTGTTGCAAGTAAAATCCTTTCTTTTTCATTCTTTGTCTTGGTTGTGTCTTTTGGCTTAATGTCCACTAAGAGGTGAACATTTCAGATTACAGCTTTACCAAATTGAAATCAAGGAGGAGGTCATTAGAACCTGGATCTATAGCTAGTCAGTCAAAAGCACAGGGGATAACCTAGGTTTTCTGAACTGGGGGTGGGAAGTAGTCATGTAGAACTGAACTTGTGACATCTGATGCTATCTACAAAGAGATAGTGTCTGGATTATAAGTAACTGTAGGTAATTTTCAAAAAATATTTATTTATTTTATTTTGAGAGATAGAGAAAGAGAGAACATGAGCAGGGAAGGGGCAGAGAGAGAGAGAGAGAGAGGGAGAGAGAGAGAATCCCAAGCAGGCTCTTCACTGTCAGCACAGAGCCCAACACAGGGCTTGATCCTATGAACCATGAGATCATGACCTGAGCTGAAATCAACAGTCGTATGCTTAACCGACTGAGCCACCTAGGCACCCCAGTAATTGTAGATATTTTTTGTCATGAGTTACTAAAGCTCACTCAAGAGAAAAATGGATAATCTGAAGAGCCCTATTTGGTAAAAGAGATTGAACTGGTCATTAAATACCTTCCCATCAGGAAAATTCCACATGGTTCCAGTGGTGAATTCTACCAAATATCTAAAGAAGAAATGAGATAAATTTAATAAAAATGCTTTCAGCAAATAGAAAAGGAGGGAACATTTACAATTTAACCTTATAACAAAACCAGAGAAAGACATTAAAAACAAAAATAAAAACAAAAACACCCAATAGCCCCATTAATTTAGGTGTTAAAAACTCTAACAAAATGCTTGCAGCTGAATCCTACAGTCTTTAAAAAGAATAATACATCATGATCAAGTGGGATTTATCTCAGGAATGCAAAGTTACATTAATATTAATAAAATCAATCAGTATATTTTGACATATTAACAGAATAAAGGAGAAAGATCATGCTATTGTTTCAGTAGAAGCAGAAAAATTTTCTGATAGAATTCACCATCTATTCATGGTAAAACAAAACAAAACAAACCCCGAAACAAAAATACTTTCAGAAAATTAGGAATAGATGGGAACTTTCCCATCTGACAAAAGGTATTTATTAGAAATCTATACCTAACATACTTCCTTGAGTAAGTCTGGATGCTACTCTCCAAAACCTGAGAACAGGCAAAGAGGCTTGCTCTCACGGCTTCTATTCAACATTGTATACTTGGACATGGCAAAAAAGA
The DNA here is from genome assembly GCF_018350195.1 of Panthera tigris. NCBI lineage: Eukaryota > Metazoa > Chordata > Mammalia > Carnivora > Felidae > Panthera > Panthera tigris. The sequence goes on along the minus strand of NC_056668.1, from coordinate 40,103,133 downwards.
CAAGACAATATTCATCAGAAAGAAAGAGGTAAAGTTTCTCTACTTGCAGATGACACATCTATTTTACTTAGGAAATGTACAGGAATCTAAAAACCAATTATTAGAATAAGTGAATTTTTCCAAGTTGCAGGACACAAGGTTAATAAAATCAATTGGAGTTTTATACACTGGTAAATGAAATTTTAGAAAGCCATTTCCAAGAACACTAAAAACGCAAAGTATTGGGGAATTGATTTTATGAAATTAATTGCAAACCATCTGTTCTGAAAATAACAGAACATGGTTGAGATAAATTTATATTTATCTATCTATTTATTATTTATTTATTTGAGACAAATTTAAGAAAACCTAAATAAAAGGAAAGACATGGATTTGAAGACTCTATGAAGATAATTATTTATCTATTTTATCTATTGATTTAGTACCACAAGTCCAGCCAAAATTCAAGTAGGCTCACTTTTAGAAATTGGCAAGCTATATCTAAAATTAAATAAAAACTTAAACTTATTTTTCAAAAAAAAGAACATAGTTTAAGGATGTACAGTTCCTGATTTCAAGGCGTATTCTAAAGTTATTATAATAAAGACAGTGTAGTATTGGCGAAAAGGTGGATGTATAAATCATGGGAACACTTTAAAGTCTAAAAACAATAGAACAAACAATTCTAAAATTTGTATGGAACTACAAAAGACCCAGAAAAGCCAAAGTAATCTTGAAAAAGAAAAGCAAACCTGGGGGCATCACAATTCCAGACTTCAAGTTATATTACAAAGCTGTAGCGATCAAGACAGTATGGTACTGGCACATAAATGGACACATAGATCCATGGAACAAAATAGAGAACCCAGAAATGGACCCACAAACGTATGGCCAATTAATATTTGACAAAGCAGGAAAGAATATCCAATGGGAAAAAAGGACAGTCTCTTCAACAAATGTGTTGGAAAAACTGGACAGCAACATGCAATAGGAAGAAATTGGACCACTTTATTACACCATACACAAGACCAAATTCAAAATGTATTAAAGACCTAAATGTGAGATCTGAAACCATAAAAATCCTAGAAGAGAACGCAGGCAGAACTCCAAAGAGCTATCACCTCACACCTGTCAGAATGGCTAAAATAATAACACAAGAAACAACAGGTGCTGGTGAGTCTGTGAAGAAAAAGGAACACTGATGCACTATTGGTGGGAATGCAATCTGGTGCAGCCACTCTGGAAAATAGTATGGAGCTTCCTCAAAAAGTTAAAAATAGATCTACCCTATGATCCAGCAATTGTATTAGTCGGTATATACCCAAAAAGTACAAGAACACTAATTCAAAGGGATACATACACCCCTACATTTGTTTATAGCAGCATTATCTACAATAGCCAAGATCTGGAAGCAGCCCAGTGTCCATCAGTTGATGAATGGTTAAAGAAGAAGTGATACACACACACACACACACACACACACACTGGAATATTATTCAACCATAAATTGTTGCTACCATTTGCAGCAACGCAGATGGAGCTAAAGTATAATGCTAAGCGAAATAAGTCAAAGAAAGACAAATACCATGCGATTTTACTCACATGTGGAATTTAATAAACAAAACAAATAAGAAAAAAGAAAAAATGAGAGGGACAGAGAGAAATCAGGGAACAGACTCTTAATTATAGAGAACATATTGGTGGTTACCAGAGGTGAAAATGGGGGGGGGGGGTGATGGGTTAAATAGGTGATGAGTATTAAGGAATGCACTTGTGATGAGCACTGGGTGATGTATGAAATTGTTCAACTACTATTATATACACCTGAAACTAATATAACACTGTATTTTAACTAGTTGGAATTAAAATAGAAACTTAAAAAGCCAAAAAAAAAAAAGTGTGGAAACAGACCCGCACATATATGGCCAATGTTTTTTGAAGAAGGTGCCAAGCTAATTCATTTGGGAAAAGTAAAGTCTTTTCAATAAATAAATCATGCTGAGATACCTGGTTGTCCATATGGAAAAAAAATGAATATTGATTCTTCACTGATGCACAAAATATAATTTGAAATGAATCATAGACATAAATGTAAAAGCCAAAACTTTAAAACTTTTAAGATAAAACATAGGAGAATATCTTAGTCACTTTAGATGAGGCAAAGTTTTCTTAGGTAGGATAAATAATATAAACCATAGTGAAAGAAAATCATTAAATTAGACTTTATCAATGTTTTAACCTTTCCAGTTCTGAAAAGCATTCTTAAGAAATAAAAAGTGTAGCCACAGAATTGGAGACATTATCCATTTGACATATAAATGACAAAATGTTTGGGGGTGCTTGGGTGGGTCAGTTGGTTAAGCGTCCAACTTTGGTTCAGGTCACGATCTCACAGTTCGTGTGTGTTCGAACCCCGCGTTGGGCTCTGTGCTGACAGCTCAGAGCCTGGGGCCTGCTTGGGGTTCTGTGTCTTCCTCTCTCTGCCCTTCCCCCACTCATGCTCTGTCTCTCTCTCTCTCTCAAATATAAATAAACAGGGGCGCCTGGGTGGCTCGGTTGGTTAAGCATCTGACTTCGGCTCAGGTCATGATCTCACAGTCCGTGAGTTTGAGCCCCGCGTCCGAGCCCCGCGTCGGGCTCTGTATTGACAGCTCAGAGCCTGGATCCTGCTTCAGATTCTGTGTCTCCTCTCTCTCTGCCCCTCCCCTGTTCATGCTCTGTCTCTCTCTGTCTCAAAAATAAATAACGTTAAAAAAAATTAAAAAAAAATCAAATATAAATAAACATTAAATTTAAAAAAAATTTAAAGAGTGACAAAATGTTTGTATCTAGAATATATAAAGATCTCTTACAACTTGATAATGAGACAAATAACTCATTTTAAAAAGTGGACATGGTTGAAAGACACTTCACAAAACAAGACATTTGAATAGCCCAAATCTCATGGAATATGGTCAACATCAGTCATCAGGGAAATTTAATTTAAAATAATAATGAAATTGTCACTAGAATGGCTAATACTAAAAAGATGGAAAATACCAGTTGCTGGTGAGGATATGAAGCAAGTGGAATTCTCATGCACTATGAATGGGAGTATAAAATAATACAACTACTCTGGAAAACTGCATTAAAAAAAAAAAAGTTAAATATACATATGTCATATGACCCAGCCACTCCATTGCTAGGTATTTACTTGTGAGAAATGAAAAAATATGTTCACAAAAAGCCTTGCACATGAATGTTCAATCTACTTTATTCATTTCAATCTCAGACTAGAAGCAACCCAAATATCCACCAAGGTGAATGGTTAAACAAGAATGGTCATTCGTACCATTGAATGCTACTCATTAGAATAAAACAACAAACTGCTGTTAAATGGAATGACATGGATGAGTCTCAAAATTGTGCTGAGTTAAAGAAGCCAAGCCAAAAAGGGGACATTTTATATTATAACACTTATATAAAATGTAACTAATGTAGGTGCCCAAAAGCAGATCAGTGGTTGCTAGGTACAGGGACAAAGAGAGGGAAGGACTATAAAGAGGTACAGGAATCTTTTGAAAGTAGTTTAAATGTGTAACTTGATAATGGTGGTAGTTTCAGGGTATATGCAACCATTAAAATTAATAGAATTTTGCATTTTAAATTGATATAATTTATCTTATGCAAATTATCCCTCAATAAAATAGGCAAAAATAAAATAAAACAAAAAATAGATGGGGCATAATAGTCTGAGGTCCCAAAGCAGATGTAGCCACCGCCAAGAATATCCACCCAGCAGAATAAAGCATCGAGTATAAGCAGTTTACCTTGGAGAACCTGTAAAGAGTTGATGATCTACAAACACAAGGGATGATATAGGATGGGAGTAAGATGAGGTGGAGAAGACAGGAAAATGAATTGAAAGTTTAATAATCTTCTCCCACTACTTTTTAAAAACTCAGATAAGAAATAATGTATTGATTTTTTGCTAATAGACTGTGATTTCGTTTATTTACTATGTTACCAAAACTTTTATACTCCATCCCTCCTACAAATTTATATCTGTATTTAAAATATCTTCACTGGTTATTTTTGTGAATTTTAGAAACATCCTATCAACTTTCCCTTTGCTTTCATTAACAAAAAATATTTTTTGACTCTCAATTATGTGAATGAGGGTATTTACTTCCTGTTGATCCCTTACATTTCTTTTTGCCTCGGACCTTTACAACTTATACTTTTATAGGAAGTTCATAACATTTCAGTTCAATTTTATCATTATTAAGTTCACAGAGCTTAGAATAAGTTGGAAATCAAATACATAACTGTGGCAGTGTATTTAATTTACATATATTACATATAATATGCAAATATTATTTATCACAGAACCAATGACTACTAGTATTACATGTCTTTTTCACTTCAGTCTTTGGTTTTCCTGAAGTTTCTAGTTTCCCTATTTTTTTCTTGCACTATTTGCTGCATGATAACCTCATTTTTCCTGGACTTAAACATGCAATCAAATTTAATATATAGTTATTTTTATATATAGTTATTTTTTGCCTTCACAGATAACTTTCTAGCTTCTTGCTCCAGGATAGTATGTTTGTTCTCTAATCTTGCTACAAATTGTTATTGTGGACCTTCCAGTAACTGCTTTCAAGGGTTGGTTCTGGGAACTCATATCTTCATGTTTCTTAGTTACTGCCTATTTTGGTGGAGAACATACTCAAGTGATTTTTAAGAAAATATATGTAAGAGGTAATTTTTCTGTGTCCCTAAGTGGCTGAAAATAGTGTAGCTGCCAGGAAAACAAAAAGCTAAAAGAGGCATAAAAGCAATTGAGACTGAGAAGAGAATGGTGGAGACCACTACTGTTTACCATCCTAGAGTATGTATTATATTGATTACAAAAAAAAAAAAAAAAAAAAAAAAAGACTGGTTCCTGGTAACTATCTCTATTCTATGCATTATTCATTGTTTGACTTTCATCAGAAAGTGAATATGTAAATCTCAAAATATACAAAAGAAGTTGAGAAACAAATTTAAAAATTTCTACTTGAAGGTATTGTTTCCTTTATCAGGTTCAGGGCTGATTGTTTCTTACTCTTTCCAGCAATGTTTTAGCACTTGTAAGCTCCCACCATGTCATTTTCTCCTGACAGCCGTCTTATGAGGAAGATACTATTTTTAATCCCGATTTTACTGATGAGGAAACTGAGGCTCAGAGCAGTTTCCTGAAGTTTGCTTGTTTCCATATCAATATCTCTACTGAATTAATGGATTCTGAAATGCTGGTAGTTTTAGTTGTCCTTTGGGGCTGCACTAAATTACAGAATAAAAGATCAGGTATAAAAACTGGTAAACATTGAATGATTAATTATAGCTTTGTCAAAAAATAAGATAAAAATAAAATTTTGTTGTTACATCTTAGTAAAATATAAACGTTTTATTCAAATATTATCTATTTGCTATTTGAGCCCATTTAGAATGTGACCTTGTATCCTACAAGTAATTCATTGATTTATTGACATCAGGACTCTAACCTGATATGAATCAATGCTTCCCCCCCACCCTCTTGGTAAAAAATTCTCAACTAAGATGTTATTCACAAGCTGAATGGATATACAGACTGTGGTACATTCAAACAATGGAATATTACATTCAGTGCTGAAAAGAAATGAGCTATCAAGCAATGAAAAGACTTGGAGGAAACTTTAATGCATATTACTAAGAAAAAGAAGCCAATATGAAAAGCCTATACGCTCTACAATTCCAACTACATGACATTCTAGAAAAGGCAAAACCATGGAGACAGTAAAAAGATCAGTGGTTTCCAGGAGTTAGGGGGTGAGGAGGGGTGAATAGGTAAAGGCAGTAACACTATTCTGCATAATTCTATAAGGGTGGATACATGTTATAAATTTGTCTAAACCCATAGAATGCACTATGCCAAGGGTGAATCCTAATGTAAATTAAGGTCTCTGGGGTATAATGATGTGTCAATGTAGGTTCATCAATTGTAACAAATGAACCACTCTATAAGGGATTTGATAATGGAGGAGACTATGATAGTGACAATGGAGGAGGCAGAGGTATGTAAGGGAAATCTTTGTACCCTTCACTCAATTTTACCGTGAACCAAAACTACAAAATAAAGTGTGTTTTAAAAAAAAGTCTGTGGTAAAGTAACAATATACATCAGTTAGTTTCTTTAGCAAGTACTCACTGAATGGCGTTGACTTCCTCTGATTATTTCTACCCTGATGATAGTAATAGTATCTGCCTCCTAGGGCTGTTAGGAGGATTCACTAAATGCTGCATCAAAGTATAGAGTGCCTAACGCATAGTGAACTTTAACATATTATTGTTGTCATTACAGGTAATATAATGGTCCAGGCACTAAATGGATATCTTTGATAAGGTGGTATGTAAAAGCTTATGGTCTGAAATCATAGTGATCATTATATAACTGACTCCACTTGCACTCAGCACTGCTGGAGTAGGAGTAGAAGCAGTTGATAGGACTTCCCAGGTTTTGGAGGCTGGCCACTAGCCAGGGGAATTTGAGGCTGTGGGGGCTTGTGAGGGCATCGATCCAGAGGTCCGCAGTAAACTGAGAAGAACATGAAACCAGGGGCATACTGATGAACTGAAAGACTAGAAGAAATTAAGAGTTTGTGATGAATGAATGAAGAAGTATAAAAGAAGGAAAGATAGTCTTAGAATACCAGATTTTGGAACTAGAAGTTTCTCCAATGGACTAGGTTGGAGTTAACAGAAGTCCAATTTCTGAACATACTTGCAAGAGGAACAAATAGAATATGTGTAAAAATTGTTTAAACTGGGAACTATGAGGCTACAGGGTCTTATGTGTGTTTGTGTGTGTGTGTGTGTGTGTGTGTGTGTGTGTTTTACATTTATTTTGAGAAAGAGAGAGAGAGAGAGAGAGAGAGAGTGGGGGAGAGGCAGAGAGAGAAGGAGAGAGAGAATCTCTAGCAGACTCCAGCCATAAGTGCAGAGCCTCTCATGGGGCTTGAACTCACCAACTGTGAGATCATGACCTGAGCCGAAATCAAGGCAGATGCTTAACCCCACTGAATCACCCAGGCACCCCTGGTCTTGGGCTTTGAATTCCCAAGGATCCTGATACGGAATGGGAGAAAAACTAGACTTACATAAATCAAACTCCAAAAACCTCTGACCTCTGACCTTTGGGTTGGTAGATGGCAATAGTGAGGTTACAGGAAGAGTGATAAAAAGAAGATGGTGTGGACTTCAAGAGGGAGGGGATTTTATACTCCAGTGAGACAGTAAAGGTATGGAAGTTGGCAATAAGAAACAAGGAAAAGGCCAGCTTGTTCTTCTTTTTCCATGAGACAGAAGAAAGATGTTAGTGGCTTTCATTTGAAGTTTACTATCTGCCATCAAACTATTTACTTTTCTCAATGCCACTTCTTTCCCTCAACACACACTTCAGACTTGAAGGGATTTGGCAGTTCTTTACAATAGCCAATCTTCCAGAAGGCGTTGTCCTGGGGCAAAAGAGGCACAGATCTACATCCTAAAATGAACTTTCCTTGAGATGTAGATTCATACATTCAAGCTCCTGCTATTCTTGCTAGCTGACTAATCTATTGGTAGTGGAGGCACTTAAGTAATGAATCATTTCCTAAGTATGTAGAATGGAGTTACTTGTAAGGCACTGTTAGGAACTATGCCACTAAGAATCTCTGGTCGACTTGGCAATACAATGAACTTCTTCTACTGGGTATGGGTGGGTCTGTGTGGACACAAACTCTTTTGGCTCTGAAGAACAAATTTACACAAACATGTCAGCAAATTGGGAGTCTGGTTTGAGAATGGTCTTTAAAAACTGTCATTTCTAAAAACTAAGCTAAGGTAAATAAACACTGAATCTAGAGATGCAAAATTTTGTTTAAAACAGAAGAGTTTATCTAACTATTTATCTGAAAATAAGCTACCTCTTTCATAAACCTTAGTAAGTAAGCTCAGAGTAAGGTTTTAGTTTTTAACAACATTGAGCGTGTTATTATGGTTTAGTAAGTACCTCAAAAGCAGGGTTCTATAATATGGCTATGAGTTCTATTGTCAAAAAGCAAACATAATATTAAAAATTAAAGTCTTTATAGAATAGTCCTGAAATGATGACATTAAAAGAGCAGTATATAAAAAGGATACCACCTGGCAGGAGAACTAAAATGTGATTTTCCCTAAGTCCTCATCTTACTTGGGACTTAGAATGTGTGCATAAATGGATTTAATGAAGAGGTAATTTAATAGGACAAAGATGTGCATTTTTAGACACAGTACAATATCCTGGAGGCTTTTTATTCTAGTGACCTCTTCATTTTTAAGTAAAGGTAGCTGCCTTTTGGTCTTTCAAATCCATCTAGCTCACAGAAAATATTATAATAATTAACTAGGCTGCTCTGAAAATTGGGGGCAGCCCAGCCAGAATGAATGAAGCAGTGAACATAGTCAACTTGAAACTCAGAACTTTTAAAATTAAAGGTCAACTATATTTACTTTTCTTTATTCCTTTAGGATGTTAGGATAAGCCTTAATGTTTTGTAATATTTTTCTGAATGTCATTTTTTTTTCAATGAAGTAAGGATCTAAGAAGATTAGTGTTACTAGATAAGAATCTTTGTTTCATTCTTTGACAAAACCATACCTATGAGTGGTTTAATAAATTTTAAAGCATAGCAGAAGATTTGATCCTGACAATTTCAAACTTTGATTTTACAATAATAAACCAAATTTAAACTAACATATCAACATTATTTTGGCCGGGCATATTAAAGACACGATTTCATTAATCAAGCTCAATGGTCACTATCCTTGTTCATAATGAACATAATAATTATAATAAGAAGCATAAAGATGACTATTTTTTGAACAATTACTTTGTGCCAAGCATTTGAGTTTTCACATACATTATCTCCGCTTCATCAAATTCCTGGGTGGTATGTGTTATTATCCTATTTTACAGATGAAGTATATAAGGCTTAGAAGGTTTAAATAATTGCCCCAAGGGCTTGCAGTAGGAAGTGGCTTTGTTGGCCTTTTGGACTCCAGAACGCAAGCTTCTACAATATTTTCTGTACCTTTGCCATTTGTGGTTACAGCTAACAAAAATATTTCCAATTTTCTAAATGTTATTACGCTATGTATTAACTGCATGTGAAAATAGTTCTGCTAAAGTTCATTTGAACAAAAAGGAAAAGTATCCATAACTTCCTCTTAGACTTGTAATATAAGATGCTGAGAGAATGAACTTATTTTTGTTAATTATAAGAGAAAACTGTTCTAGCCATTTCACATCTATTCATGCTATGTGAAGCTATCTACCTCAACCACTTTTCTCCTATGCTTTAACATCTAACTTAAAGATATTTTGAAAGCAAAAGACCTCCATCTAGCATAACCTTTCCAGCAATGAAAATTTCAAATTACTCTAAATGAACAACAAAGAAAAATTGGTGTGATGGCAATAATGTTACTGCGAGGTCAAAAATAATTGTATCAAATAATACCGTAAATTGCTGATTTTGAAATACAGTTTTGATCTTTAAAGGGGTTAAAAGATATTCATTGAAAGAAATGCTTTGAGAGGAAGGTCAAATGGGTTCCCAGACTCAAAATATCCATGGCCATTTTCAACACTGCCATTCCATTAGAAAATTAACAATTCAGAATATTTAGGGGTAGAACTTTATTGTGCCTTTTCTTTTTACTCCTTCCCTGGACTTATTAGTACGTATATGAATTATCTATATCCTTTTATTCATATTTATTAGAAACATTAAACTTTCTTTATGTGTAAATAAACATTAGATTTTAGAAAAGTTAGAAAAATTGTATTTGTTTTATACTTACAAATAACAACTACATTCAACTATTATAGAATGCTTATTCTTTGGGTGGCAAGATTTACAAGCCCTTTTATTTGATTATATTTCTGTAGTAATTTTCAAATTTTCTCTTAGAACCCAAATTAAGAATAATAAATCAAGGGGTTAGGAAAAACAAATTACAAATGGGCATTAGAGTTTTAGCTTTATCTTTTTTAACTTTCTGTATCCACAGAAAAATATGATAATTGATTTTTAGAATGATAACTTTGAGACTTTTCAAAATTCTAAGTGGAACATTAGAACAGAAGGGGCTCTTGGGTGGCTCAGTTAGTTGGGGGTCTGACTTTGGCTCAGGTCATGATCTCATAGTTCATGAGTTCAAGCCCTGCACTGGGCTCTGTGCTGACAGCTCAGAGCCTGGAGCCTGCTTCGGATTCTGTGTCTCCCTTTCTCTCTGCTTGTGTTCTATCCCTCTCTCTCTCAAACATGAATAAACATTAAAAAAAAAAAAACACATTAGAACAGAATAGTTATTATGTAAGATCAAGTATAATCCTTTGAATGCCACTGGTACTAATGTTCAATATTTTCAAGTTATATTTCCTCATTTCTTATTCAAATACTATCCAATTGCCAATATATATATACATAGTTTCTATTGAACTAATATATGCCAATATTTCCCAAAATATGAATAAATTAAGATTCCATTAACTTTGTGAATCAATCACAGTGTACATTTTTTAGAAGTATTTCTTCTTGTTATTTAAGACACTTTTATTATAAAAATTATGGAGACCATAGATGAGAGGAAAGAAGAAATAAATTTCTCATAATCAGCATTACAATTTCAAGATAAAATGAGTGTCTCAAACAAGTTGATTTATGTATTTACATTCCATAGTGTATCATAAAACAGGCTTGTTATTAAGAGCATCGGCTACTCTGAACCCTCCCCAAAAAACTTATTTTAGTTATGTTCCATATTTCATATACAAAATCCCCTTTAAATTATATATTTTGTGCTTTGAAATTCACTCTAGCTCTTGTTTATGTTTTATAACGTAATATTTTACTGCATCATTTGTTCAGAAACATCACAGATTTTGCCTCCATTCTGTGGTCAGTCTTTCACTGGAGTGTTATAAAAAAGAGAAATTATGAATTTTTTTCCAAGTCACTCATTTATTTTAAAATGGTAAATAATTATTACCTTTAGTCCAATAGAATCAATGACTTAGTAATGAATTAAAAAAAAAATCTAAGCTTAAATTCAAGCAGGCATGGAGACTCAGATTCCAGAAGGAGAAAGAAATTATAAATCTTTCAGTCAAAATGCAGTGTATTCTAGAGTGTTATTTATAATTGTTTACTTCTATTTGATCAATTTTATATATTACAAAGTTATAACAGAAGACAGAACATTTAATTTTAGATACCGAGTGCACAAATGTATTCTTTAAAAAATTTTTACATTGGGACACCTGGGATGCTCAGTCGTTTAAGCAGCTGACTTCAGCCCAGGTCATGATCTCACTGCTCATGAGTTTGAGCTCCGTGTTTGGCTCTATGCTGACAGCTCGGAGCCTGGAGCCTGGTTTGGATTGTGTCTCCCTCTCTATCTCTCTCTGCCCCTCTCTTGCTCACGCTCTGTATCTTTCTCTCAAAAATAAATAAACATTAAAAAAAAAAAAAAGAAAGAAAGAAAGAGCATTTGAAGATCTGAGGGGACCCAGGTGGAGGACCAACAGTTTCTGCTACAACTTGACACAGAATTGATTGGCAAGTGTTAAATTCTCAATATGTATGAGCTTTTATTGTTACACTCCTCACATTATCTCAACCTCTCATTCATTTGTTTGTTACTGTTACTTTACCGTTTGTACATTTTGGATACGAATATTTTGCCATTTATGTGTTTTGTGGGTTGTCTACCATTCTGTGGCTTGTCATTTTACTAGGTAACCACAATACCATGATCACAGCTGGAGAAAATTAACAATATATTTATATTTTCATCTAATATGCACAGCATAGTCAACTCTCTCGAGTTGTCAAATAAATGCTATTTGTACTTTTGTTTTTTAGTGCTCCACAATCCAATGAGTTCAGACACTGCATTTAGCTGTATTAGAAGATTTTTTTTTCCTTGAAGGGGACTCTTCCTTTTTTGAATCTACCTTCTATTTTCCACTCAAAAGAGTTCTTGTGTAGCGTTCACTACCTGTGGATTAACTCAAGTTAATTGGAAAAACTCAAGTCTGGAATTTTTAGATTGGAGAATGCAATTGTGGTAATTTCTACTAATTTTGATGTTTTCATTTGCAGAAGCCCTTCTGCTGTCATTAAACATGTGAACTGATTTCTGTGGACACCAAAAATAGTGACTCAGCACATAAAATTAACTCAATCTACCAGATGGATACAGAAATACAAAGTCAATTTAAGGTAATATTGTAAAGTAAAAGGACTTTCAATAATTGATATTAGTATAACTTTAGAGTGTAGAGTGTTCCCTCATATGTTATCTCATTGAATCCCTTTTAGAGGATTTTAGAAATCCCTGTGATGTTCAGAGAGTTAAAAGAATTATGTAAGGTCTTACAGTTAATTGGTGCAATGTCCTTGGCTTATAATGAACATATAATAATAATATCTGTTAATAACATATAATATAATCTGTTGAATATCTTAATAAAAGTGGGAAAATACAATAATTTTTCTCACTTCAAATCCTTACTTTACTATGACATTTGGTTTCATTTTTGGAAAATAACCTCTCACTAGAATTATTGACTTATTTATTCATTCATTCATTCACTACTTAAAAAAATTTTTTTTAATCTTTTTATTTATTTTTGAGAGAGAGAGAGACAAAGAAGCCAGGGAGAGGCAGAGAGAGAGAAGGAGACACAGAATCTGAAGCAGGCTCCAGGCTCTGAGCTGTCAGCACAGAGCCTGACATGGGGCTTGAACCCACAAACTGCAAGATCATGACCTGAGTTGAAGCTGGAAGCCCAACCAACTGAACCACCCAGGTGCCCCTCATTCACTACTTTATTTTCAAGACCCAGTCTTTGGTATATACTAGTAAGACCTTTTAATCCCTTTGGAAGAAGAGTCTCTAATTTTTTTTTTTTTTTTTTTTGAGCCTCTAACTTCTTATGCCACGTGTAATCCTATTCATGTTATCTGAAGAGTATGGCTCATTTGAAATTTCAGATCAGAGGCTGCAAGGTCTGTGTAGGGCACATCTACTGGAAACTGGCCACTCTTTCTAAAATGACTTATCATTTTATCTCAGCAGCTATATTTGCAATACCCAATCTCCTCCCTATCTTATTAGCTGACTAGCCTAGAGACAAACCTGTGACCAAAGCTGGACCAATCAGACACTCTTCCCCAAGACACTTGAATATTTGAAATGAGAGATACAGAGACCAGAACAGGTTGGTAGGTGAGTAGTGTAGAGAGTAGATTTAAGAGGACTGTAAAGTTGACCTAATTTCTGATGTGGTCATTCTTTCTTGGTTCTGTGAGAAACCCCAATATCCAAATATCTCTTTGGGTCAAATAGCTATAATTAGATTCTGTTAATTGAAACTCAAAGAACCTTAAACAATAGAATATTGTAGAAAGTGCATTGGGTGAACAGAATATCTGGGTTTGAGTGTGGAGTAACACTCAGCATCTGAAAGACCTTAAGATCTGGGAAAGGCCAACTAAAATGGCAACCAGGGATACTCTCCCTTGTCTTTCAAGACACCAAGTTTTCACTGATATCTCAAAGTCAGGGAAAGTTCTACTCTGACACAGAAGTCAGTCACTGGTTTGCTGAGGATCCCTGGACTCTGCCAGTACAGTGCCAGGTGTCATGGACTCTAAATGACCCCGGGTTACTGTTGAGCTCATTGCAGCTACCAACATGGGCTGAGTGGGAAATACCTTAACTACTGAACCTCACTTCCAGACATAGCTGATTTCTCTTAGCCTCAAGTTCTCACTCCTCAAATCTAAATCCATTAAGCTTCATATCCCTGTTTACCTCTGGTTGACAAGGTAATATAAAAAGACGACTCATTTTTCAGAACTCACACATTGCATTCTTACAATAAAAATGTATGTGCTTTCACTACATTATCCCCAATACAGCTGCTCTAAAGAGCTGTTAGACCAGGATGGTTCTTTTTCTTTTTAAAATTTTTAAAATATTTATTTATTTATTTTTGAGGGAAAGACAGAGTGTGAGTGGGAGAGGGGCAGAGAGAGAGAGGGACACAGAATTGGAAGCAGGCTCCAGGCTCTGAGCTGTCAGCACAGAGCCCGACATGGGGCTTGAACCCATGAACTGTGAGATCATGACCTGAGCCCAAGTTGGACGCTCAACCGACTGAGCCACCCCGGTGCCCCAGAATGGTTCTTTTTCATTGACAGCTTTCTTGGTGCCTGGAACTGATAATGAGTTGTACCTTCACACACAGAATGTGTATTTCCTTCTCCCTCTTTATAAGTCGGTGTTTTCTGATTCTTCTCCTGATGAATAGTGGTCTTGCCTAGTTTCTGTGCTCATTATCTCACAGGAGGAAAAGTTAGCTGATAAAAGACAATGAGCATATGAAGACTTTTGAAAAGGCTGAAGCCAAAGCATAAATTAGGTGAGGAGAGTCCACACCTGTGGGAGGCAGTTCATGTCAGCAGAGTTCCTAGTGCAGAGCAAGACTGCATATGCACCCTGGCAAACAGCAAGATTTGTTTCCAGTACATGAGCTGACTGTGTATAAGTGGGTTATATCTGTCCAAGTGAAAAATACTCATTTTCAGGGATACAGGAAATCATATTTAATCATGAAATTTTAAAAGGTATATAAACAAATGATCCAAAATCATCTAAAATTATGACTTAGAATGTTAGAGTCATCTAAATAAAGAATATTCAGTTCAGAAATTTCACCATACAGCTGAAGAAAGCATTTGTGAGTTTTTCAGTTAGCAGTAAATAAAGATCAGCTAACCTACAGGTGTTTGTATACACAACTGAAGGCACAGAAAATGATTATACAAAATTATTTATTAAGGTGCTACAGGAAGTTATTTACACATTTCATGATTACCTCTGATACAAAATTTTAAAAAATGCTCTAAAATTAATTCACTGTAGAATTACCACATGTAAAATCAACGGCAATGTGTATTCAAGTCATTGAGGGCTTATTTGCTCTCCGCTATTCCCTGTCTTATTTACTTTTGTATCTCTGATGTCTAGCACTATGCTTTGCATAGGTAGATATCAATCAATATCTGTTGCATAATAAATGAATAAATGCAATAATTCAGTTGAGGTATTTGCAAATCCTGATTAGTATGTGTACAAATAGAACAAATAATTAGAAGGAAAATCAAAATAAATTTGCACCATAAAGGCTCATGTTCATTTTTTTCCTTCCTTATTTGAAGAACAAATAGTTTTATAAAATGTAGTATTTGAGATTTCCAAATAGAATATACCATTTGGGGTTCTAAACTGTCTAGATTACAAAGCTTAGTGATCAGTGTTTCATCGCAAGAGGGGACATGTAAATATATGAGTGTTCTGGTAGACAAAACTATGTGTGCTATAGGAGCACATAGAAAAGGCACAAAGCTGACATCGTGCTGACAAGTGGAAGACAGGAAAGAGATTGTTCCAAGAAAAGTCTTGTCTATATACATATCCTACTTTGATCTACTATCTAAGTTTAAAGTAATCTGGTTTGGGGCGCCTGGGTGGCTCAGTTGGTTAAGCGCCCGACTTCGGCTCAGGTCATGATCTCTCGGTCCGTGAGTTCGAGCCCCGCGTCAGGCTCTGTGCTGACAGCTCAGAGCCTGGAGCCTGTTTCAGGTTCTGTGTCTCCTTCTCTCTGACCCTTCCCTGTTCATGCTCTGTCTCTCCCTGTCTCAAAAATAAATAAAACGTTTAAAAAAATTAAAAAAAATAAAGTAATCTGGTTTATCTGAAGTCTTTGTTAAACTTGAGAGTCCCCAGTGAGTGACTTGCAGAGTACCTTTTAAGGGACTCACTGGCATCAACTCCAAGGGTTAACTTCATGTCAAGAATCTATCAATATCAACTTTGTCCACTTAGATACTCTCATTTCAGTAATGCCAAAGAAATGTGAATATGTGAATATGATTATATTGCTGTGAAATGGACTTATATAAGCTCATACCTTAAAATGTGAAATGAATGTATCTGCTTTTTCAAAAAGCGAAGAGTAAATATTTCTTAAGTTAAAATGTTCATGACCTTGTGGAATTTGTGTTGCACATAAATTAAACAAATACTACTTAATATATTGCTTTGAGGCAAATTCCAACAAAAACATAATTCTTAAGATAAATGATAATCTCCGCACATGAAAGAGTATAAGTTAAATCCAATCAATATACTTAAACAGTAGGTGCTCTGTCATTTTCTATTTTGTTACATAGGCTGTTATTACAACAAACAGAATCATGTTCTGATATGCCATATTGTATTTTTCTTAATTTTAATGATTGAACACTCAGCAGTAAATGTCTTCTGTTGGTGAGTCTTCAAACATGACAGATAAGCTTACCTTGTTAGTGATAAGGAAAATATCAGTTGTTTATACATGTAGAATTATATCAAAGATCAAGTATTGAGCTATGGAGCATACCATGTGAGATAGCAAATTAAAACACAAGGAAAAGAATAATCAAAAAGGGAAGAGGAGAAGCAGGAGAGAGTAGTGTCATTTCAATTTGTAAGAGTTTCAAGTTGTAATAGGTGATTTGGAATCAAAAAGGATCATTTAATTTGTCAAGAATAGAGAAAAAGGCATAATACTTAAGAGAGTGATGTCATTATGTATATGCAGGAGGAGTAGGGATAGTAGTTAGATTTTATTTTATTTTTTTTTATTTTTTTTTTTTAACGTTTATTTATTTTTGAGACAGAGAGAGACAGAGCATGAACGGGGGGAGGATCAGAGAGAGAGGGAGACACAGAATCGGAAGCAGGCTCCAGGCTCTGGGCCATCATCAGCCTAGAGCCTGACGCGGGGCTCGAACTCACGGATCGTGAGATCGTGACCTGAGCTGAAGTCGGACGCTTAACCGACTGAGCCTCCCAGGCGCCCCGATAGTAGTTGGATTTTAAGGAGTTAAAAGAAAATTTATATAGGAAGTTATTGTAGCCCACATAGGATAGATTCCTTGGCAAGGAGCGTGGTCCAGATTATAGTTGTGGTTTAATATCCATCCCCCTTTTAATTCTGGCTAAATGACTATATTTCCAAGCCACGTTTGCAGGTCAGTGAGTTTATGTGGCCCAGTTCTGGCCAATGAGATGTAAAAGGAAGGGTTACAAAGAATTTTCAGGAAGAATCACGAAGGCTGCTTAAAGAAAGTTGGATAG
Source organism: Panthera tigris (assembly GCF_018350195.1). NCBI lineage: Eukaryota > Metazoa > Chordata > Mammalia > Carnivora > Felidae > Panthera > Panthera tigris. The sequence goes on along the minus strand of NC_056668.1, from coordinate 40,085,874 downwards.
GGCACTCTTCTGTCATCTTCCTCTTTCTCCTACAGCAGGCCTGGAGGTTAGTGCAATAGTTGGAGTTGTGGTAGCTATCTTTGAGGGGTAACCTTGAAGATAAAACCATGAACTGAGAAGGTGGAACAGAAAAATAGGAACTTGGATTTATGGAGACACTGTGGATCTACCATATGAGCCCTAGATTTCGATCCGGCTTCTTTTACATAAAAGACAAATAAACTATTATGTTTAAGAAAATATTTTTTTAAATTTTTGTTTTATACCTGAACTTAATCTTTCTCACAGAGACTGATGCTGTACCTTCGGGGCTCTTGAATTTCTACGAAGTATTTACCGGTCACGGGCTTCTAAAGTGAAAGAGAAAGGGAAACTATACTTTGATGATTTGAATCGTTTAAACACATAGCACTGACTTGTTCTACTTTTAAATCAAGGAGATAAGGCATATTGCGAACACTAATCTATGTTTATTTCACTGTTAATGAATGCATGTGTGGTCTTGAAGAAAGACCGTATATGGAGACAGACAGACAAGTGATACTCTGAAGCATATGAGCTAGGTTATACTGTGGCAACGAACTCAACGAACATGGTGGCAACATTTCAGTGACTTGAAATTTCTTGCTTGCTGTACATGTTCAACATGGGTTGGTTCTGGGCTCTTTTCCATGTGGTCACACCACATCATATGATATCTGCTTCGCACAGAAGGGGAAGAATGCGCTAGATAGTAGAGCACCAGTATTTACTGCTGGTGACACATACCTTGCCTCACATTTCATTTGTCAGAACTACTTATAAGACTATGACTGACTTTAAGAGGTAGGAAAATGTAGTCTCCCTCATACCCAGAATCAGAAGAAAAGAGGATACTGGGAAACATTAGCAATATCTACTACCCTACTAAAATATGAGAGTCTATGTGGAAGCATTTAATGCACAATGATGATGTTTTTATCTTTTGGTTACAACATTTCACTATTATTACAGCAGTGCCTCCTTATCTCCAGTTTTGTTTTTCACAGTTTCGGTTACTCATGACTGACTACAGTCCTGAAGCAGATGATCCTCCTTCTGATGTATCACCAGAAGATCAATAGTGGTCTAAGGCTACCTTAACCTCACAATGCCTTCGTCATTCACCTCACTTCACCTCACCATGTAGGCATTTTGTCGTCTCGCATCAGCACAGGAAGAAGGGTGAGTACAGTACAATAAGATATTTTGAGAGAAACCACATTCATATAACTTTTATTACAGTATATTATTATAATTTTTCTATTTTATTATTAGTTATTGCTATTAACTTCTTACTGTGCCTAATTTACAAGTTAAACTTTATCATAGGTGTGTATGCATAGGAAAAAGATTGCATATTTGATATGATTCATGTTTTCTGGCATCTACTGTGGTTCTTGAAATATATCCCACACAGATATGAGGGATTGCTGCAAATTAATTTTTTTAAGAAAGGTTTTCCTCCAGAAAGAAAAAGATAAAAGATTTCCAAATAAGAATGCCTACAAAGTTAATCTCTTTTTAGCAGGTGTGAGGGAATTTGAGAAATAACAATTCTCTTTGCTTGAGAAGATGAGCATTAAATTCTAAAGATTCATGGGGCGCCTGGGTGGCTTGGTCAGTTAAGCGTCCGACTTCGGCTCAGGTCATGATCTCACCGTCCGTGAGTTTGAGCTCTGTGTCGGGCTCTGTGCTGACAGCTCAGAGCCTGGAGCCTGTTTCAGATTCTGTATCTCCCTCTCTCTCTGCTCCTCCCCTGTTCATGCTCTGTCTCTCTCTGTCTCAAAAATAAATAAATGTTAAAAAAAAAATTTAAAAAAAAATCCTAAAGATTCACAAGCACCTACATGTTTTGTTTTTCCATTCGTTTAGCAGATAGAGATTGGTCATCTCTTAAGTACAGTTTAGATAAGACCTACTGAAACCAGAGCATAGGGGAAAGGATATGAGAAGGGAAATGGACATAACTCTAAATATTTCTAGAATTCTCCATCAAAACATAATTTTATTCAGAAAACAACAACTACATTATAGCCTCCAAATGCATTTAAGTTATCAGATAGTTCTTGGAAACTAATTATATTATCATGATTAGAATACTGCAGTGACTTATATCCCAGATGAGGGATTTTTAAAATAATATCTAAGTAAACAAATAAGATTTCTTTTTGGATAAGATTTTGAGAAGACTTTCCTTACCAGCTGATGCTAGCTAGCTACATAAACATTTCAAACATTTCCTAGCAATAACATAACAATGTGGCTATTTTTCACAAAATACAAGATTCACTGTCATTTTATTTATTTTATTTAAGTTTATTTATTTATTTTGAGAAAGAGAGAGAAAGAATGGGAGCAGAGGAGGGGCAGAGAGGGGGGGGGAGAGAGAGAGAATCCCAAGCAGGCTCTGCACTGTCAGCACGCCCAACGCAGGGCTTGAAATGGGGTTCCATCAGGGTTCCACATGGGGCTAGAACTTATGAACCAGGAGACCATGACCTGAGCTGAAATCAAGAGCAGGATGCTTAACTGACTGAGCTCCCTGATGCCCCCAAGATCCACTAAGTTTTAATTCAAGAGTCATCAATCTCATTTTGTTTCCTTAAAATGGTATTTACTGAGCTGCTCTAAAGTATCACTGTACCAGAATCTCTTATGACAGACTCATTGCAATATAAGGCAACTTTTTAAATAATAAATTGGGAAAAACCTATCATGGGAAATATATTATTAAAGAAATTGCCAATTATGCTCTAAATGTTTTACAAATATTTGAAAAAGTATTTTTCCCAGTTCTTTTTATTTCTTTAGGATAGATGACTTGAAATGGAAATATTAATTCAAAGTGTACAAGCACAAATTTAAAAGAACAAATTCAATACATGAAATTGCTTTCAGAAACTTATACTAATTTATACTCCAACATATAGTCAGTCTATTGATACCTCTTTATTTTGGTTTAAAAATCATACCAAAAGTTATTCTATTTCTTTGCTATTTCTTCTACCAATTTTAGGCTAAAACGCCCCTTCCTATTGAGAAACCACATTATTATGTACCTATATTTAATGCTAGTATAATGGTTTGTTTTATTCTCTTGCTTCCAATCTAGTTATTTAATATTTACTTTACTTATTCCTTCTTTCCTGCATACCCTTTAACCCAGAATAGTGTATTCTCATGGTGGATGTGAAATAAATGTTTCTAGATTAAATGATCACTATGGTTATTTTTACCTTTAAAGCATCTGCTGAATTTTCTGTGGCTTAACAAGATCTTGCAAATCAATTTTGTTTTTGACAGCTCATTATTTTTTTTTATTATGAAAACATAGCTACTTAAATTTCATGTTCAAATCATTTGATTAAAAATGTCATTAACTCTTCATTCCTACTAATTAAAACTATAACAGTTCAGTTCAGCAAACAACATTATCAGTAGACTGTCAACAGAAAAGTTTTGAAAAAAAACTTAATGCAAGAACACAATTTTGGCACAGCAGTCCTGTTCAATTGCTATTATTTCTAGTTACCTATGTGATTGCTTTTTTACAAAATGTATATTTTGATATCAATACAGCTAGAGAAGGATAGGTAAGCTTCATGAGACCCTATAAGTAAATTTTTATAGCACTTATTTCTTTGTGACAGCTACACAAAATTTTTGCCACAACCAATGATCTCAACCTATATACCCATGAGAGAAAAGAAAATAGGCATCTTTTAAAAATCAAGAGACAGTGCAGAAAAAAAGAGAGAAAAGTCAGGTTTTGAGTAGGGAATACTATATAAGTCTAGGCCAGCAACTAATTTAAGTGGCACCGATTTCTTTTTCTTTGTGTTTTGGACAAATATTTTTATTAAAGAATAAAACAATATGGAAAAGTGAACAGATCATCAGCTTTATGAGTTTTATAAAGTGAAAATATAAAAAACCACCTCTCAGATCAGGCTGTAGAAGAACCCTATAAGAACCTAAGAAGGTTCTTAGGTGTCTCCTCCCAGACATTATTGTTCCCACCTTTACAAAATGTAACCACTATTCTCAATTCCATCACCATAATAGCTTGTTGGTATTTGCATTTTATATAATTGGAAACATGTGATATGTATGTATTCTATTGCGCTTGGTTTTTTTTTGCTCAATATTGTAATTGTGATATTCATATGGTTGCATGCAATGGTTGTTAATTTTTTTTTACTGCTATTTATTATTTTATTGTATGACTACACCACGATTTATCCATTCTACTGTTGATGGACATTTGGTTGTTTTCAGTTTTTGATCTATTACAAATAAAGGTGTTGGGACCCTCTTCTATTTGTCCTTTGGAGAATATATAGATGTATATATTGGATACACCTGTTGAGGAAATAGCTAGGAATGAAATTTGCGTAGTAAAAAAGTATGGTATAAGTTGTATGAGCTTTAATTTTCATTAACATCAAACTAGGTCCTTTGTAAATTAACAGGTATCCATTTTATTAAAAATAAAACAAAAATGAATGAACGGGCTACCAAGAATATATAAATGTGAAACATTTTAAAAAGCTGTATTAATGAAAGAATTCTGCTTGTACTTATTGCGGTCAAAGGTAAGTGCACCTAAAATATATCATGGTATATTAACAATGCTGATGACATAAAAATACTTAGGGCATTTTCTCCTTTGTGTCTGAGACTGAGAAAATAAGCTGATTTGGTTTTCTTAATATATTATTTGGCTTGGCTTGCATTGTCAAAAGGCAATGCTTACTTGTGTTATTTATATTAATTTTGATAAATGAAAAATTCATAAGGCTAAAAGTGTACCATAAAAGATAAAAATTAGCTCTGTCACAGAAAATTTAATGCCAGTGTTTACTTCCTGAAGATATTAAGTATATTTTATGTTTTGTTTCTCACAGCAAAATCTGGTTACAATTTCAGAACAAAAAGGGAAATAGTTCCTTTGTAAAGAGACTGATATTTCTGGGGGAGAGAAAACACACATAGTAAACCAATGTTTTGCCTCAGAAATAACTGCTAAATCAGTCCTTCAAATATCCATACATCTATTTTTAAAGTATAATTTGAATTTCTCTGAGTTATTAATAAACAACATGTTTATAAGAAGAATTTCAGCAGGCAAATAATTATAATTCAGAGGAATGAACAAAAATATAATATGTATGCAAATTAAAAAGTATTAAAAATAGGTAAAATAAAATACAGTGCCCCCAAGAAAAAAAGAAGGTGGTCAACTACCATATCTCAGTGGTTATGTCAGCCAGCCTAGCACACGGTAGGTACCTAAATTTTTAAAAACTAGAATGTTAGAGAACTGAATAATATTGCAATAAGATATTACCTTAATCTTACTAGTAGTTAACCTCCTGAGACCTGCATTATGATTTAGCTTTATGACATATGCCAGTTTATTCTTACCCATTCTCTCTGGTCCTATAGGAAAAACATCAGCATGAGGCGAAACCTATAAAGGCTAAGTGACCTACCCAAGGCCTGAAGTGATTTAATATTTCTGGGCCTCATTTCTAGATCTTAAAATGAAAGAAAGGCTAGGACCAGAAAACTGAACATTATTCCTGGGCTGTACTATTCCACAATCTGACCACACAATTAACCTACCTGATAGAGATTTGTATTGATCTCTTTTGAAGAAGTCTTATTACACTGGATTGTAATTCAGGCTTTTCACTCATTATTTCATTTTTAGCCCATCTTGTTTCCTGCCAAGAATTTAAAACAGCTATTTTGTCTAAATTCTCCTTGAAACTGAGCATGTGGTAGGTAAGAACCACGTCTGACACATTTGGGTTTCCAGTGCTCGACGCCCTACCTGTTACATAGGAGATATTAGTCAATATCCCACAGTAGTATCAGTGTTGGTTACTCTCCTAAATTTTTATGTTTTTTTGTTTGTTTGTCTTTTGCCTTAAGCATACGAAGCACCATTACAAAATCCTATTTTACTAGATATTTTAGGGAAGATTTCAATACTGCCAGGTGCAGGGTAACAATGGGAGTATGATAAATGCAGTCTTCTGGTATGTTGAAGTCTTTGGATTAGGTATAGTTACTAATTCTAGAAATGCAAGTACCCCATTTAGGATATGAGGCATGGGTCGTATTCATAGATAATAAAATAATAATAATAATAATAATAATAATAATAATGTGTGATATAAAATATACATAATGGAAATTATAAGTGGTTGGACACACAGGCATGTTGTTTTTAATTCTAGCAAAATGTTCATCTAACACATATTTAATGATATATATAATCATTTATTCTCAAATGATAATTAGATACAAGTGTAAGCAATTCATATAAAGTACTATAATTAGAACATTTTTTTTCTTCTTTGAAAAAGTTTTTTTCCGGGGCATAAAATTAGTATCAGTGTTGACTATTTATTTATTTATTCATTTATTTATTTATTTGAAGTGCAGTTGACATACAATATCATATTAATTTCAGGTGTACAACATAGCACACCTTCCATATTTATACATTACAAAGTAATCATGATAAATCTAGCTACCACCTGTCACCATACAAAGTTGTTACATATTATTAACTATATTCCTTATGTGGTACATTTAATCCCTGTGTCTTATTTATTTTATAACTGGAAGTTTGTACTCTTGAATACTCTTCCCCTATTTCTTCTCCACCCATAACCCGCCCCTCTGGCAACCATCAGATTGTTCTCTGTGTCTGTGAGTCTGTTTCTGTTTTGTTTGTTCATTTTTTTTTTTTTTTTTTAGATTCCACGTATAAGTGAACTAGTATGCTATTTGTTATTTCTCTGACCTATTCCACTTAGCATAATACCCTCTAAGTCCATCAATGTTGTTGCAAATGGCAAGATTTCATTCTTTTTATGGCTGAGTAATATTCCCCCATATAAATATATATCATATATTCTTTATCTATTCACCTATTAATGGACAGTTAGGTTTTTTTTTCATACATTGGCTATTGTAAATAATGCTACAATGAACATAGGAGTGCCTCTATCTTTTTGAATTAGTGTTTACATTTTTTTTTTCAGATAAATATCCAGAAGTGGAATTACTGGATTGCATGGTAGTTCTCTTTTTAATTTTTTGAGGAATCTCCATACTGTTTCCCATCTTTTCTCTACCATTGTTAATTTCTACCAACAGCACATGAGGGTTCCCTTTTCTCTACATACTTGCCAACACTTGTTATTTCTTACTTTTTTGATAATAGCCATTTTGACAGGTGTGAGGTGGTATTTCACTATACTTTTGATTTGCATTTCTCTGGAGATTAGCGATTTGAACACTTTTCATTGTCTGTTGGCCATCTGTGTATCTTTTCTGGAGAAATGTCTGTTCAGATCCTCTGCCCAATTTATTTGGATTGCTTCTTTTTTTTTAAATTTTGAGTTTCTGGATTCTTTATATATCTTGGATATTAGTCTCTTATCAGTTACAGCATTCGCAAATATCTTTTCCCATTCAGTAAGATCACCTTTTTGTCTTATTGATGGTTTCCCTCACTGTGCAAAAGTTTTTTTAGTTTAATGCAGTTCCATTTGTTTATTTTTATTTTTGTTGCCCTTGCTTGAGGAGACAGATCCAAAAAATATTACTTAGACCAATGTCTAAGAGTTTACTGCCTGTTTTCTTTTAGTAGTTTTATGCTTCTGGTCTTACATTTAAGTCTTTAGCCTATTTTGAATGTATTTTTGTATATGGTGTAAGAAAGTGGTCCAGTTTCATTCCTTTGTATCTAGTTGTCCAGCTTTTCCAACGCTATTTATTTATTTATTTATTTAAAAGAGATTGTCTTGAGGCCACTGGGTGGCTCAGTCAGTTAAGTGTCTGACTGGGCTCAGGTCATGATCTTGATGTTTGTGAATTTGAGCCCCATGTTGGGCTCTGTGCTGACAGCTTGGAGCCTGGAGACTGCTTTGGATTCCTTGTCTTCTCTCTCTCTACCCCTTCCCTGCTCACACTCTGTCTCCCTCTCTATCAAAAATAAACATTAAAAAAGAAATTTAAAAGTGATTGTCTTTTTGCCATTGTATGTCCTTGCGCCTTTTGTTGTAGATTAATTGACCGTATAAGTGTGGGTTTATTTCTGAGCTCTCTATTCTGTTTTATTGATCTATGTGCCTGTTTTTGTGTCAGCACCACATTATTTTAATAACTATAACTTGGTAATACAGTTTGAAATTAGGGAGCATGATATCTCTTTATCTGATATTATTAAATGTTTGGTCATCATGGAAACTTCTATATGCTGCCTCTTGTTCAGAGAAAACCTTGGGTCTTACTTCAGAATACATGGGGTTTCTTTGTCTCAGGAAATTCCATTCTGTCTCACTTATACTCATTAAAATAGACATCTCATCATACATTCATCCATTTTTAATCCATCTATGAATTCATCCAACCATGTACCCACCATCCATCCATTGATCAATCTATGCACTCACTCAATTTATCAACTCATTATTGAGAACATAATCTAATCCAGGCTTACAATGTTGGAGAGACATACATTTAACCCAATTATAATATACTGAAGTAAGTATAATAAACAAGTTGCATAAATATGCATCACAAAGTTGGTTGAGAATAGCAAAAATTACCGGCAAGAGGTACCTAAGAATTTCAGGATGATGTGAGAAGACAGAATGGAAGAAATGACTTGTGTAGAGGTATGAAAGAATGTGAAGAATGGATAAAGCAAATTTGCTGCTTCTATGAGAGTATGTATGTGTGTGTTCAGGGAGTCAGGAAAAAGGGGGTAATAGGAAATGAGGCAGGAAAATTGATGCCATCAGATCTCAAAGGGTTCTATATGCTGTATTGGGTATTACTGACTTAAGATCAAGTCTTTATAGGACAGATATGAATTCATAAGCTCAAAAAGCGAATATTATCATGGGATCATGATATCCATTAAGAAATTTAAAATGACTTTTATTTTTTACTGTCAAATTAAACTGAATAAGCTTTCCTGTCTGACAAGTTTGAATTGATATGTGGTCTGTAAATTGAAGAAGTTATTTAAAGTGAGAGAATTACAAAAAGTGATCCACACATAGTTTACATGCTAAGCTGAGGGATTAAATTAATAAAAATAAATAACTTGGGGAGCCTGGGTGGCTCAGTGGGTTGAGCATCTGATTTCGGCTCAGGTCATGACCTCACGGTTTGTGGGTTTGAGCTCCATGTTGGGCTCTGTGCTGACAGTTTAGAGCCTGGAGCTTGCTTTGGATTCTGTGTCTCCCTCTCTCTGCCCCTCCCCTACTCACGCTCTGTTTCTCTCTCTCTCAAAAATAAATAAAAACAATTTAAAAAAAATAACCTGAATATTGGGCCAATAAGATTGATTAACAATGGTTACTTCTTTAGGGGTGGATTATAGGAAACTTTTGCATTTTATTTGTACATCTTTATAGTACTTTTAATTTATAGTACTTTTAATTTTATATCAACAATATTATATTGATTTAATAAACATAAAAAAGTGAAATAATTTCCTATTTAAGAAAAAGTTTGAAGAAAACTATTACTATAATGGGATATTCTAAAAGCTGAAAGTTCAGCTTAATTAAATTTCAGAGAATTTGTTAAATTTTCCTTATTTGATAAATGCTTTGTGGGCTTCACCAGTTTTAGCAGCATTGTAATCTTAGTAAGGAGCCCTCTAACAGAGCTATGTACCTAGCAATTCTGATTAAATTTCACCTTACAGAGCATTCAATATTATTCATTACAGAAATAAGAACTCAGAAAAATCTAAAGACATGACGCAAGTCCTTTGCTTAATTGAAATAATGATAGCAAACATCCACCAATATTATGAACGAGTGCAGACAAACTATTATGAACTAGTTTAGACAAAACTCTTGTTAATTTCATGAACAAAATCAAAACTACTTTGAAGATCTCTTTTAGATGAACAAACCGTTTCTATGACAGGATATTCTAAAATAAATGTGTAACGGATATACAGTGGAGAACAGATAAAATTTTAAATGATTAAGTTTTGATGCCAAGATCATTTACATAGTCCAAAAATTTAAGGTAGGTAGATCTACTTTTAAATTTAAATGATTTAGAGTTCTTTCAGCTAATTAATTTGAATAAAGATACAAGGAATGTTCTATCCTGGGCGACATGATATAATAATGTCTAGCACTGTGGCTGGAATACATTAGGCAATCAGACAAAAGGGTAGATGGACTGTAAATACCTTCCCTGAAGCTCGGTTAGGTTCCAGGTCCCTCTGCATTCTTTAGGAGCATGTCCAGGCTGCAGCTGTGACCATTAATTAGCATACGTATTGAACAGGTAAGGCCCCTTTTTGTTAATGGCTCTGGGATGAAAGAGAATGACAGGTAAACAGAGGTCTTAGATGAAGCAGCACTGGGAGAAAGCAGCATTCAGAGGCCAGTAGGCCATCTGTCATTCCCTAGCAATGTCATTGTCCCAAAGTGGATGAAATCAATGATTCACAACAGTTTCTCTTTCCCATTTTATTTTAAAAGTATTTATAATTTAGCAATATAGGTGACATTTTAAAGCACTCTTCTGGTAAATACTTCTTTTGGAAGGGCTTCAATTCATTACTACTATAAATCACTTTCTCATCACACCGGCTAGTGTTTCTTTCCCCCATATCTCCTTTTGGTACAGTGTTATTAACCCATATCTTACTTCTACTGCATTTCCCTGAACTGCTAGAAAATGCATGAAAAACTTCATCAAAGTGTTAACTTCATTTTAAGGAACTTTTAAAAATGATGAATGCTCACTACATAAAAGGCTTTTGATCTACAACACTTTTACCTACTTAATCTGGAAAATAACAGGAAATTTAAAGATGATAGTTGAAAACTATGAGAACACAGGAACAACTTAGTTGAACTTAGTACCTTTTTTCCTATAAAGGGAACTTGCTATAAATTTGCTAAAGTCCAAAGATATGTTTTGTATTGTGGGGAAATTAGTCCTAACAATCAAACCAATGTTTTTGAAGGAAAAAGAGTAGGATACAACATCGGTGGAGTATATATTTCATATATATGTTTCATATATATTATCTCATTACAATTTCACAAGAATCCCTTTGGATTAATATTTTTAACTTCATGCTATCAACAGAGAAGTTAAATAGCTTGGTCGGTGTTACCCAATTACTAAAAGGCAAGCTCACATCTGTTTGTGCCCACTCTACATTTGTGCATAATACGTGCTTGTGCCTTTTCACTATAGCTGCCTCTGAGTAGATAATATTTACAATAATTTTTGGTTTTACAAACTACTTAAATCCCTTTAATCCTTTATGGCTAATATCTAATTCAATATTTTATTTATTTATTTATTTTTAATATTGGTATTTTTTTTGAGAGAGAGAAAGCACACATGTGTGTGAGAAAGTTGGGGAGGGGCTGAAGGAGGGAGAGAAAGAGAAATAGAGAGAGAGGGAGAGAGAGAGAGAGAGAGAGAGAGAGAGAGAGAGAGAGAGAGAAAATCTTAAGCGTGCTGAGCATGGAGCCCAATGAGCGGCTCAAACATGACCATGAGATCATGACCTGAGCCGAAATCAAGAGCTGGATGCTCAACGGATTGACCCACCCAGGTGCCTCTCTAATTCAATATTTTGGGTCATCAGCAGAAATAGTACTTACTATTCATACTAGTCACTGGGCCTTAATCATAAGCCAGGCCCCATGCTACTGGTATTATACAAACTATCCTATTCTCTCAAAAATTCTTAGAGGTGGTTAATAGCAACCAACATTTGTGTAGCCCTTCTAATGTGCTTGTGATTTTTCTCAGCACCTTACACATGTTAACTCACTTACACATGTTAACTCACTTAATTTCATATGGTGGTGGAAACATGAGGCAAAAGGAAATTGGTATCTTGGTCAAGGTAACCCAGCTGGTAGGAGAAGAGATGAGATTCACATCCAGATTATCTGGCTCCAGAGTCTTTGTTCTTTACTTTGTTGTTGTTGTTGTTTTAAAGAGTAAACAATTTAGGAAAGTTAAGTCACTTGAGGAAGATGATTTAGGGATAAATGATCAAGTAAAGCCTGTAACATAATGTGTACACACAAGTGACTGATTTCAAGGAACTATATGCATGTTGCTTATGCAATATCATAATAAAATTAATGATACAACTTATATTCATTGATGACTATATTTCGTCTTCTTAGAGGAAGAGTGCAAAGCATAACTCTCTGAGATCAGTCAGGATGAGTCTTATGAAAAAATCATAGATTGCTGTCATGTATTGCAAAGCAGTGTTGTTCTAAAGGACAATTAGCATAGGTCTGGTTTTTATACAAACATACAAATTTGTACTAACAAGCTAAATATTCCCAGGCCATGCTTAAAAACTTCTTTGTGTGGTCAGGTGTTTTAGCAGTTACTTGCTGCTGTTGACATGGTGTTTAAACCTAGCAGTCCTTAATTTGGTATGTTAGAGTCAAGTGTCAAAAAGATGAGACAATCGGTAGTGTTTCTCAAACGAGAATCTGCAAAACTCTGGAGTCTAAAAATGTCTATGACGACTTGTTTTTCTTTAAAAAGAGTTAATAACTGCTTAAATTTATGCATTGTGAATTGAAAACATTATGGTATCTGGAATCTTTTTTGGAGAATGATGCGGAATGTGAACAGACATGCATGTACTGATTTATGTGGTTATTGTAATGGCAGAACTGGTGCTAGAATATTCAGACCAAATGATGCTGAAATACCCTTCACTGCTCATAGCTAAAGAATGACTCCTGAGACATTAAAAAAAATAAAAGTGAGAAAATAAGATGGCTTTTTCAACTCATTTAGCATTTTGCATTTGTGTCTTTGTTTCATAATCTTTTCGAATAAGTCAGAGTTTAATGTTTTCACTACCACATCAGATAAGGATAAATCTGAAATTATATTTGAGACTAGAGCCACTGGAGAACTGGAGTTATAAAGAAGGCTAGTTAATCATCGCTCAGAAGAATTTTGGTTGAGGAAATTATGTATGAAGTAAGCAGTTTATCTAGGCTGCATGGCATAATGGATATACAGTCAGATTGGATTCAGGAGAGTTGGGTTCACTGGCTGATTTGCCATATAAACCGAGAGTTGTACCCTATCTCGGATTTCCAATTTTCTCTTTAGTGAAATATGTTAAGTTGAAAAAGTTTTTTTCAGATGTCAAATACCTGTAATTTAATAACCTACAGTTCCATAATAAAGGCAATGGTCTTTCTCTCTCTCTCTCTTTCTCTCTCTTTTAGTATGTTAGTGACCCTCTTCTTTTTGGAGAGTTAATCAATTTCTCATAAAAAAACTGACAAATATGGCAAGTGATGGTAGCATACCATTCTTTATTTTTTATTATTAAGTAATTAATTTATTTAACAATTGTTTATTTATTTTTGAGAGAGACAGAGACACTGTGAGTGGGCAGTGAAAGAGGGAGAATCTGAAGCAGGCTTCATGCTGTCAGTGCAGAGCCATGCTGGGCACCAACTCATGAAACCGTGGGATCATGACCTGAGCTGAAATCAAGAGTTGGATGCTTAACCGACTGAGCCACCCAGGCACCCCACATACCATTCTTTATTAAACAATTGTAATATTAGCTACATCACAAAAATATTTACCACTCTGCCTGAGAGATCTAGATGCAAAATAACTGCTTTCATTGCAGGATAGATGAAAACAAAACAAACCTCCTCAAAAAAGGTGCACAACATTGTTTTTCTTTGTTTAAAAAGGCTGAATTAGGGAGCACCTGGGTGGCTCAGTTGTTGAGTGACCGACTCTTGATTCCAGCTCAGGTCATGATCTCATAGTTGTGAGATTGAGCCCCGCATTAGGCTCTGCACTGAGCATGGAGCCTTGCTTAGGATTCTCTCCTTCCCTATCCCTCTGTCCTGCCCCCACTTGCACGCATGCATGTGTGTGCTCTTTCTCCCTAAAAGAAAGAAAAAAGAAAAAAAGAAAAAGAAAATAATAAAGTGTTTAAAAACCAAATAAATAAAAAGGTTGCATTGGAATATGCAAGATTTTCTATATAATTAACACCACAGGTGAATCTAAGCTGAAAAACAATGGCTTGAAAAAATGTACAACTATTTTTGGAACACCTACTATGTACCAGCAACTGTACTGGGTAGCTTTGCAAATATTAACTCATAGCAAGCCAGTGTTTTATCCCTTTGTTTAGGATGAGAAAACTAACAGAAAAGTGAAGTAAAAAAAAAAAAAAAAGCCAAAATTTAATCCCATGTCTCTACCTTTGTGGCAATCATAAAGCAAGCAAACATAGTGAATCTGGAATTAAAATGGAAAATTCTAGTGATATTGGAAATAGAAATGTTAACTAAAAGAGATCTAGGTATTTGAAACTTTTAGGGAAAGTGCCAATAACAGAATTAAACTAACTTTGACTCTTTTGCAGTATATTCCCTTTTATAGTTTTTCATACTCTTTCTCAATATCTTTAAAGTTTCATAACAACATCTCTCAATTATAAATCTTTGCCTTATTATCTAAGTTAAATAAAATTCTGTCAGTGAGATGATTCATCCACAATCATCAGAATTGAAGTCACAAACCCATTGATGGGCTCGAATAAGAAATGAGGATGCTGATATTAGAAATGTTGCAACACTCATGTGATTTTAATGCAATTCTTCCCCTTTAGGTTTCTACAAGATATGGGGAAGAAGAGAAGATATCCCATGGGAGAGTGAACGTAAGTGTTGAGTTGGCACTTCAACAGAAATATGAGCTTGACTTAAATTTTCTATGTTTCTCCCACCCCTGGCATTATACAGTAGTCAGAGGTTAATTGCAAATGATGGCGACTGTGAAGTTACTGAGTTGAAAAATTCCCTGAAAGAATTATGTATTAATGAATAGAACAAAGAATTTAATGACAAATTGGAGAGCGGAATAGATAATTTTATGGGCATCCATCCATGAAAAAGAGCTAAATAGGTATCATATAATGAGATGTAGCAATGCATCAATAAAACGATCTTAAATGATAATGAGTCTGACAGATAAGAAGTAAAACATAAAGAGGATTCAGAAACCAACAAGATAGTAAGCAGATTATTTGCAGCGTGCATCGGACTACCAAATTGCAATTCTATTCAGACAATTAAAAATCATGTACAGTGTCTGCAAGAAAAGGAGAGAACTTGTAAAGCTCCATTTTTAAAAGAAAGGTGCTGCTAAATCATCTTGGAAGATGCACCCAAATGCCCATAAACTAGTGTCTTTACTTACCAACACCTTTCATCTGGCCTGGATGACCTTCTCTCCCTGTAGTCCGGCAAATGACTCCCCAGGTCATTTATGTCAGTGCAAATGTTTACATATTGTGTTTGAAAATATGTAAATGTTTATAATGTATAGAGAAAATATGGGAGTAAGGCATATAATACATTTATGCTAAGTTTAGGAATAGTTTTATAATCCTCATGTAACTTGGGTGTGTTTGTTCATTAAGTTTGTAAATGTTGAAGGTAATTTGACATTAAAGAATCTGTCATGTTGAATTTGTCATTTTAATTTGAATGTTTAAGAAAATGGATTGATATTGAACTTATGGGTTTTATTTATTTATTTATATTTTAATTTTAAGTAGGCTCTACACCCAATGTGGAGCTTGAATTCATGATCCTGAGATCGAGTTACATGCTACTGACTAAGCCAACCAGGCACCCATACACTTATGGTTTTTAATTTGAATTTTTAAAGATTACTTATTTGATGTTGTAATTTTGGTTTTAAGATGAAATAATTAAGAGATATACTTTTTGTACTTATGATTTTAACTTGATAACTGCAAGAAAAGAGTAGTTGTTTGTATACAATATTTCATTGCTTAAATATTTAATACTTTAAAACTCTAGAAATTTAGACTTTTAAGGTTTGTAAGTAGCAGTTAAGTGTTTAAGAGATTGTTTATTAGATTTGTAAATCTCTCTTGTTAGGTGTGTGAAATGCTTGAGAGACTTGGATGTATTAAAATTTGTAATTCTAATTTAAAATGTCTAAGGAAATTGAATTAATCAGGCTTATAAATGCTGCCAAATGTTTAGGGGAAATTAATCTGCCAAACTTATAAGTCAATTGGGCGCTGATCAAAGAACAAAGGGAGAACTGCATGTTTTTTATTTTAACAAAATACTAGATTTATATGTACATTTATTAGATAGGATTTCTTTTTGAAGATTTAATAAGAATTTAAATTGTAATTTTATTAAATTGAATGCAAATTAAAATATGCACCACTGTCAGCATTCTTTTTATATATCTGCATAAAATTTTCTTCCTGTACATTAAGAAATGATTGATTTGAAATGGAGTGGGGAACACATTCAGCAGGAACTCACTTCAGTCCTAGCATGGGTATCAACATGCGAGTACTTTTTTGAAAAAAAATGAAACTTCATTTTGCATAATTTGGAATAATGTAAAGTGCCTATCACCTCCCATCATATCACAGGGTGCATGATATGCTTATGACATTACTGGGGATATAAATCTTGATCACTTAGTTAAGGTATTGCCAGGTTTCTCCACTGTGAAGTTACTATTTTCCCCTTTTAATTAATTTTTTTACGTTTATTCACTTTTGAAAGACAGAGAGAGACGGAGCACAAGCAGGGGTGGGGCGGAGAGAGAGGCGGACACAGAATCTGAAGAACGCTCCAGGATCCAAGCTGTCAGCACAGAGCCTGACGCGGGGCTCGAACTCATGAACCTTGAGATCATGACCCCAGTGGAAGTAGACGCTCAACCGACTGAGCCACCCAGGCGCCCCTCCCCTTTTAATATTCTATACTAAGCCCAGGCCATACTTAAAGGAAGAGGCTTGGAGTTAAGCTCTACCTCCTGGAGGGAGAGCTATCTACTTATATTATTTGGAACCCTTCTGTAAGGAAGATTTGTTTCTTCTCTCCCAATTCTTCACTAACCTCTTAACAACTCCAATCTCTAAAATTACCTGTGGCACCTCAAAGGATTGCTAAGGGGATCCATAATAGATATGAGTAGATATGAAGTTCTATAAGAACTGCAAAATTTTAAGCAATTATATTCCCTCAGGTATATTTTTGAAATTAAGTTTTAAAGCATATATTTAAAAATAGCAGTACATTTTATCTAAGTGTGTTAAGGTATCGAGTAGTACCTTGAATTATTTTTGCTTCTTTGAGATGTCACAAAGAACAAACTATTCATCAATGAAGGGCAGGTTACGGACTATTGACTTGGTAACACAAACTCTTTAAAAGGAGCACATTGCATAGGTGTTATCCATGATTACATTATATTATGTGGGTCTGTCCTGGACAGTTCAGGATATAAGGTACATATAAGGTAAGAGCCACACATATAACATAGAGTTCTAAACTTCCCACTAAAATCATAAGATCACCTTTGACAATTTGATATTGGGAAAAGAATGATACAATATTTTAATGGAAATTTACAATAGTTTTATTACGTTAATGAAATCCAAATTATATTTTCAACAGAGGTCCCTGATGTAAGACTTGCGATCTAAATTCAAAGGTTATCATGTCTAAATCACAGTTATTAATCTCATCTTCATATTAGAATTTCACTTGTCAGACTCAGCAGGCTGGCAATTACTGAGTACAATAAGTTGCAAGTTATTAAATAATCAAATAGTAAATGTCAAATGATCAAACATGGGCTCATTTAAAAGAAATAAGAAAACAATCAATTTGCTGTAATCTGGATCATTAGACAGACCAGCCTTGTTTCAAAAGATTCTTTTAACTTCCTAAATTTTTCTTGTAGCATTGCAAACCTAGATATGTGAGATTTTTTTTTTGCCTCTAAATCAGTCAGAAAACTTGTCTGAATTTGGAGAAAAAAAATATTCTCTAGGCTTAAATTGATAAAACTTGGTCTTTTGTGTTTTGAAAACCTTATCCTCAACAAATTCTCAACAAAACACTAGCAAACTGAATTCAACAATACATTGAACTAATTATTCACCATGATCAAGTGGGATTTATTCCTGGGATGCAAGTGTGGTTCAAAATTCACAAATCAATGTGATACATCACATCCATAAGAGAAGGGAAAAGAACCATATGATCATTTTAATGGATGCAGAAAAGCATTTGACAAAGTACAACATTCATTCATGATAAAACTCCTCAACAAAGTAGGGTTAGAAGGAACATACCTCAACATAATAAAGGGCATACATGAAAAACTCACAGCTCATATCATCCTTAATGGGGAAAAACTGAGAGCTTTCCTCCTAAGATTGGGAACAAGACAAGGATGTCCACTCTCACCACTTTTATTCACCATAGTACTGGTAGGCCTAGCCATAGCAATTAGACAAAAAAAAAAAAAAGTATTCAATTTGGTAAGGAAGAAGTCAAACTTTCACTATTTCCAGATGACATGATACTATGCATAGAAAACTCTAAAGACTTCACGTACACACAAACACACACACACACACACACACAAAACTGCTAAATGAATTCAGTACAGTTGCAGGATACAAAATCAATGTCCAGAAATCTGTTGTATGTCAATACAATACTTCATCAATAATGAAGTGGCTGAAAGAGAAATTAAGAACACAATCCCATTTATACTTGTACCCAAAATAATAAGATGCCTAGGAATAAACCTAACCAAAGAGGTGAAAGACCTGTATTCTAAAAACTATAAAACACTTAAAATAAGTTTAAGATGGCACAAAGAAATGAAAAAGATCTTCTGTGCTCATGGATTGGAAGAACAAATATTGTTAAAATCTCCATACTACCCAAAGCAATCTACACATTCAATGAAATCCCTGTCAAAATACCAACAGCATTTTTTTTACAGTGCTAGAACAAACAATCTTAAAATCTGTGTGGAACCACAAAAGACCCCAAATAAACAGAACAACCTTGAAAAATAATGGCAAAGCTGGAGGCATCACAAGTCCAGACATCAAGTTATATTACAAACCTGTAGTAATCAAAACAAAATGGCATTGGCACACATAGATCAGAACATAGAACAGAACAGACAATCCAGAAATGAACCCAGGATTATATGGTCAATTAATCTTTGACAAAGAAGGAAAGAATATCCAATGGGGAAAAAACAGTCTCTTCAACAAATGGTGTTGGGAAGACTAGACCACTTTCTTACACCACACATAAAAATACATTAAAAATGGATTAAAGAGCTAAATGTAAGACCTGAAACCATAAAAATAACTTCTTTGATATTGGCTGTAGCAACTTCTTTCTAGATATGTCTCCTGAGGGAAGGGAAACAAAAGCAAAAATAAACTATTGGGACTACATCAAAATAAAATGCTTCTGTACAGCAAAGGAAACAATCAACAAAACTAAAAGGCGTACTACAGAATGGGAGAAGATATTTGCAAATGATATATCCAATAAAGGCTTAGTATCCAAAGAACTAATACAACTCAATACCCGAAAAACAAATAATTCAATTGAAAATGGTCAGAAACACATGAACAAGCATTTTTCCAAAGAAGATATCCAGATAGTCAACATATAGATGAAAAGATAATCATTATCACTTATCATCAGGGAAATGCGAATAAAAACCACGTTGAGACATCACCTCACACCTGTCAGAACGGCTAAAATCAACAACACAAGAAATAACAGATGTTGGTAAGCATGTGAAGAAAAAGGAACCTCCTTGCATTGTTTTTGGGAATGCAAACTGGTGCAGCTACTGTGGAAAACAGTATAGAGGTTCCTTAAAAAGTTAAAAATAGAACCACCTTATGATCCAGCAATCACACTACTGAGTATTTATCCAAAGAATACAAGAAAACTAATTCAAAGGGATACATGCACCCCATGTTTATAGCAGCATTATTTACAACAGCCAAGATATGGAAGCAGCCCATGTGTCCATTGATTGATGAATGGATAAAGAAGATGTGGTATAGATGTATATATACATACACGCACAGTGGAATATTATTCAGCCATAAAAAGAATGAAATCTGACCATTTGCAATGATGTGGAAAGAGCTAGAGTATAATGCTAAGTGAAACAAGTCAGTCAAAGACAAATACATATGATTTCAGTCATGTGGAATTTAAGAAACAAAACAAACAAGCAAAGGGAAAAAATAAGAGAGAAATCAAGAAACAGACTCTTAATTATAGAGAACTGATGATTACCCTAGGGGAGGTCAGTGGGGAGATGTATTTAATACATGATGGGGATTAAGAAGTGCATTTGTTGTGATGAGCACAGGGTGATATATGGAAGTGTTGAATTACTATATTGCACACCCAACACTAATATAATATTGTATGTTAGCTAACTGGAATTAAAAACTTAAAAAAAGAAAAGTTGGAACAACCTGAAATCTAAAAATGAATAGTTTTCCATAATAACTGGGAAATGGAATGTGGTAGGATAAAAAATAAGATTTTTTTTGTATAGTAAATTTAGTCACTCACAATTTTATGAATGTATCTTCTTCAGTTCCTCCTAAAATAATAAGAATTATAGGGGCACCCAAGTGTCTCAGTTGGTTAAGCATCTGACTCTTGATTTCAGCTCAGGTCATGATCTCACAGTTTTTGAGTTTGAGCCCCATGTTGGGCTCTGAGCTGACAGCAGAGCCTGCTTGGGACTCTCTGTCTCCCTCCCTCTCTTCCCCTCTTCCACTCACACAGGAGACAGTGTGTACACTCCTACTCTCTCTCTTTCTCTCTCTCTCTCTCTCAGAATAAATAAACATTAAAAAAATAAAATAATAGGAATTATAGATGCTAACATTTCTCAATTTCTTATTTTGTACTAAGCTGTTAAATACTTTAAGCTCATTATCTCATTTAATCTTTACAACATCCTCGAGGTAAGTACTTTTATTTTCCCTATTTTTATATATGAGGACACTGAGTTTTAAAAAAGTTATGTAGTTAGTAAATGATCAAGAAGGAATAGACTGTGAGCCTATGCTCATAGCCATTCATTATTTTGTACTCCCCAAATAAGGAAATAATCAGAGTTCCCGATATAAAAATTGCTTGAATTAGGTGGATTTTTTTGACAATCCATAAGGTCGAAATTTTTATCTCACAGGGCTTTTTTCTCATCTGCAATGTATTTAGTAATTTCATGCTTCAACTTTAATGCTTTACAAAATATGTATCCACATCACTTCCCTGGGTTATTAAAATTTCCTGGGTTATTAAAATTTCAGTGGGCAGACTCATTAATGTAAATTTGGTAAGTCTTTGATTGTGTTTTACTTCAACTATTTACTTTGGAAATTTCAAAACTTGGGGAAAATTGAAAAATAGAAAAATGAGAACCCACATAAGCTCAAATATATTTACAAATTGTTAATATTTTGATATATTTTCTCTCTTTCTCATTCCCTCTCTTTCTCTCTCATACATATGTGGATACACTCCTCAATGCACGTATATAACATATATACCCATACACACATACTTTTTTGGCTGATCCATTTTATTTATTTATTTATTTATTTATTTATTTATTTATTAATATAATTTACTATCAAGTTGGCTAACATACAGTGTATACAGTGTGCTCTTGGTTTTGGGGGTAGATTCCTGTAACTCATCGCTTACATACAACACCCAGTGCTCATCCCAACAAATGTCCTCCTCAATGCCCATCATCCATTTTCGCCTCTCCCCCACTCCCTCATCTACCCTCAGTTTGTTCTCTGTATTTAAAAGTCTCCTATGCTTTGCGTCCCTCCCTCTCTGTTTGTATTTTTTCCCCTTCCCTTCACCCATGGTCTTCTGTTAAATTTCTCAAGTTCCACATATGAGTGAAAACATATGATATCTGTCTTTCTCTGACTAACTTAGTTCACTTAGTATAATACCCTCCAGTTCCATCCATGTTACTGCAAATGGCAGTATTTCATTCTTTCTCATTGCCAACTAGTATTCCATTGTATATATAAACCACATCTTCTTTATTCATCAGTCAGTTGATGGACATTTAGGCTCTTTCTATAATTTGGCTATTGTTGAAAGTGCTGCTATAAACATTGGGGTACAGGTGCCCCTATGAATCAGCACTCCTGTATCCTTTGGATAAATTCCCAGTAGTACTATTGCTGGATTGTAGGGTAGTTCTATTTTTAATTTTTTGAGAAAACTCCACACTGTTTTCCAGAGTAGCTGCACCAGTTTGCATTTCCACCAATAGTGCAAGACGGTTCCCGTTTCTCCACATCCTCGCCATTGGCTGAATCATTTTAAGAGTTAGTTATGGATTTTAATTTTAGGTACCAATCAATAAATCGGAGAAATATTGATTTCCCTGTTGATAAAGGGAATTTTCATCTTTCAACACTTGTGAGCCCTGCTCCTAGGCTCCCAGGGAAGCTATACTTTACCATTTACAAAGGTCAGAATGACTCCACAAAACCTCAAGTCATGGGCTCTATTTCTGTCCTGAAAACATATTGATTGTGCATCTTAGTTAAAAAAATAACCAAAACAGAGATTCCAAACATAAAGATAAGAAAAACAAAAAAACCTCCCTGGTTCTCATAAGATTAAAGTCATACAACCTTGCACATACTAAAAACATGAGATAAAGTCTGTAGTTTTCCAGAATGTCCTTCATCATGATGATTTGTAGCTCTTTATGCAGAAAAGTATACAGCCCTGCACCAAATGTTCCTTCCCCACAGCGGTCTCTTTGTGAAGATGGTGAATCATAGGCAGTAGTCCTATCTCAGGCTCGAGTAGAACTCTTTTCCTTTCTCTTTAAAATTCTAAAAAAGGTTTGTTCATTTTGCAACTACAATGTAAATGGAGTAATCCAGTTAACATTTCTAAAATCAACTTTAATAATAATTAAAGTTTTCAATAATCACAATTTATCAAATGAAAATGAATTTTTATTTATTCAACTTAAATTTTTGACATTGTTTGTCTTTTTATTGATGTCTTTGAAAAAAAAATTTAAATATTTATATTTGAGAGAAAGAGAGAGAGAGAGAGAGAGAGAGAGAGAGAAATAGGCAAGGGGAAGAGAGAGATGGAGACAGAATCTGAAGTAGGCTCCAGGCTCTGAGCTGTCAGCACAGAGCCTGATGTGGGGCTCGAACTCATGAGCTGTGAGATCATGACCTGAGCCAAAGTCAAATGTTCAACTGACTGAGCCACCGAGGAGCCTCCTTGATGATGTCTTTTAAAGAGTACTAATTTTGGTTAAAAGCATATCTTTTTAAAAATCAATTGTATTGAGGTGTAACCTATGTGTAGTAAGCTGTGTCCACTTAAAAAATAAATAATTTGATACATTTTTGACAGACATACACACCTGAAAACCACACCACAAGATCTGGAAGTCTTCTATCACTCTCCAATGTTCCCTTGTGTCCCAGTGTAGTCCATCATTCCCTTTGCCCTGAGCCCAGGCAACCACTTATTTATTTGTCAGGATAAATTAGTTTGCATTTCTTAGACATTTATACTAATGGAATCATATGTTGTGTACTTTTTTGTGCCTTACTTCTTACATTGAGCATCGTGATTTCAAGATTCATCCATCTCTGAGTAGTCCTTCAGAAACAACATAATTGTACATATACTTCCTCCCTGTACACTTGTCCCCACAAAATGAGTTTTCAACACGAAAGCATTTGTATTGTGATTTGATTAAATATATACTCAATTGTTCTCAGTGAAGAGCAAATTTAAGTATAATGTGCATTTGAAAATACAATAGCTATAACATCTTCAATACTTCTTTTTTTATTTTTATTTTTTATTTTTTATTTTTTTAAATTTTTTTTTTTCAACGTTTTTAATTTATTTTTGGGACAGAGAGAGACAGAGCATGAACAGGGGAGGGGCAGAGAGAGAGGGAGACACAGAATCGGAAACAGCCTCCAGGCTCCGAGCCATCAGCCCAGAGCCTGACGCGGGGCTCGAACTCACGGACAGCGAGATCGTGACCTGGCTGAAGTCGGACGCTTAACCGACTGCGCCACCCAGGCGCCCCACATCTTCAATACTTCTAATAGCAGAATAGAAGAGGCCATATTAAACAGTATTGATGAAATGCAGGACAGTTCATTATAAATAGGATTTTCTATGCTCATTAGGAATAACTGGTTAGGCAGTACAATAAGTCTATCTTCAAAATTTTAAGAAACTGCAGGACAATTTTCCAGTTATTACCTCATTTTTCCTCTATATCAGCAGTGTTTGAGAGTTCTGTTTGCTCCACATGTTCTCCAGCACTTGGTGTTGTCAGCTTGTTAATTTTAGCCATCCTTGCGTGTGGTGTTATCTTCTCATGAATTTTAACGCCAGTTCCTTAATGCTGATGATGTTGAGAGTCTTGTGCTAATTGGTCAGTCTTCTTCTCTTGCAGAATGTCTTCTCAAATCTTTTGCCTAGTTTGTACTGGGTTATTTAATTGTGGTCACAGCACATACTCTGTATGCATTCAATCTTTTTAAGTGTAATAACACTTGTGTTTTCTGTCACGTGGCGAATCTTTGTGACTGAAATGTGTATTCTGCAGTTGTATATAATAATGTATAAATTTCAGTGATGTCAAGATCATAGAGTATTGTTCAGATTATCTACCTCTTAGCTGATATTTTTTCCTAGTTCTAGGGATTACTGAAAAAAGAGTGTTAAAACCTCTTACAAAGATTGTAGAACCTTTTATTTCTCCCTTTAATTATGCCTCCATTTGCTTCATGTCATCTTTGCTGTCTTATTATTGTACACTTTCATGATTGCTATGTATTTCTGGTGAATTGATCTTTTTATCATTATGAAATGTCCTTTACCTCAGGCAGTATTTTAAAGCCTATTTTATCTGATACTAATATGGTATTTACAACCTTCTTATGCTGATAGATCTTTTTCCTTCTGTTTACTTTCAGCTACCTGTGTTTTTATATGTAAAGTGTATCTCCCATAAACAGTATATTTGGGTATTGCTTTCACATCTATTGTGAAATTTTTCACCTTTTAATCAGACTATAATCTTTAATCCATTAACACAGTCATTGATATGGATTTAGACCTACCATCTTGCTATTTTTAAAATATGTTCCTCAGTCAGACGAGGATTTTGTAGTTACAATTGCAATACATGTTACATCTGCATTATAATATTAATTTTTGCTTCAAATGGTTATATAATTTTAAATTAAGGAAAATATTCTTTTATTTTATCCAGATATTTATCATTTCCAGTGCTATTCATTTCTTCTCAAAAAAACATTTCCCTTCAGCATGAAAACTTCCTTTGGCATTTCTTATAGTCTAGGTTTGCTGACAACAAATTCTCTTAACTAATATTTTTGTTTACTTTTGTACTCCAAGGTTGTTTTCACTGAAAATAGAGATTGTGAGTTAACTATTTTCTTGTTATTATGTTTTTTTGTTTTTTAATGTCATCTCTTAAATAACCCTCCCCCCCACCCCCCCCACCCCCCCACCCCCTCCCACTCCCCACTTTCTGGCCTCTGTGGTTTCCAATTAAGAAAGCTAGAGCGGGGTGCCTGAGTGGCTCAGCTGATTAAGAGTCTGGCTCTAGATTTCAGCTCAGGTCATGCTCTCACGCTGTGTGAGTTCCAGCCCTGTATCCCTGCACTGGAGTGTAGACCCTGCTTGAAATTCTATCTCTCTGCCTCTCCCCAGCTTATTCTCTCTGCCTTAAAGTAAATTAATTTTTTTTTTTTTAAAAAGCAAGCTAGAGGAATTGTTTCCCAAATGTAGTATGTTGTTTACTCTGGTTGCTTTCAAGATTTTCTCTTTATCTTTTGTTTTTAGGAGTTTGAGTATATTATTCCTAGGCATGACTTTCTTTACATTTATGTTTCCTGGGGTCTACTGGGCTTTAAGGAGTTCTAAATTTATATCTTTTACCAAACTAGAGAGATTATCAGTCATGATTTCATCATATAATTTTTCTACTTCATTTTCTCTTTCCTTTCTTCTGGGACAGTAAGTACACATTAATTACTTATTTTGATCATCTTTTCCCACAGGTTCTTGAAAATTTATGTTTTTCTTTTTTCCCCTCTTTTCTTTAGATTGGATCATATCCACCATCTATCTTTTATGCTCACTGATTCTTTTCTGTCATCTCCATTATCCTATTATAGATACATATCTATTGAATTTTCAATTTAAGATACTTTATTTATATTTATTTATTTATTTATTTATTTATTTATTTATTTAAGAGGGAGCAGGGGAGGGACTGAGGGAGAGAGAATCTTAAGCAGGCTCCATGCTCAGTAAGAAGCCCAAGGCAGGGCTCGATCTCACAACCATGAGATCATGACCTCAGCTTAAATCAAGAGTCAGATGCTTAACAGACAGCCACACAGGCACCCCAAGATTGATTGATTGATTGATTTATAGTTTAAAATTTAAATCCAAGTTAGTTAACATATAGTATAATAATGTTTTCAGGAATAGAATTTAGTGATTCACCACTTACATAAAATATTTTATTTTTTAATTCCAAAATTTTGGGGGGTTTTAGAAATATTTTCCATATTTCTGTTGCGATTTTCTAAGTTGGTTTTCAATATGAGTATATTTCCCTTTGCTTTATTATACAGTTACAGTAGTTGTGGAATGTCCTTTTCTGATATTTTTCACTTCTGGTACATCTTGGAATTGGCTTCTATTAATTGTTTACTTCTTGACAGCGGGTGACTTTCTTGGCTTCTTGTATAACTATTGCCTGCTCTTGGACCAAATCTACAATAGTGTGAAATTCAAACCATTTTGGAAACTTCTTTCAAATTTTAGCTCTCCTGCAAGGGTCTCCACGTCTTTGCTCACAGTCCAGAGCTTTCCGGTTGCTAGTTTAATTTTGTTATTGTTCTATTTTGTCCAGAGTTTATAGTTGTTATATGCAGGAGTGTGAATCTGTAAAAAACCTTCCTCTTTTGCCATTCTGGAAGCCAAAGTCCTGTGTGTGAACACTACTATTTAGCTAGAATGATTATTTATGTTTATGTTATCCATTTTTGCAACTTAGAATAAAGGTATATTTAAGTGGTTTTTGATGAAAGTTTTATATGAAACTAGGTTACAGAATATATATTTGTTTTGAACAAAGTGATTTTATGATTAAGATTGCAAATCTATTAATATTTCTTGAATTAAGAGAGAAATCGTTTGAAACACATAGTAAAGTTAATTTTATTAGGAGTTAACCCTTAAATTATATTCAAATTTTCATCTTATAGATATATGAAAAATATTTTTTAAATGTTAAATTTTATATCTCTTTTAAAAATAATGGGATATATCAGAATCCCTGGAAAGGAAATTCCTATTTTTAAAGTTATGGTTAGATAACAGAAAAAAATTACTATCATTAAAATTTATATATTATTAATAGTGTGAGAAATAAGATGTTTTAAATATAGATGTTTTAAATATAGAGGTTAAATAAGTCTTTCTTATGTAACTAAATCTTACATACAAATAAATATATTGGCTAAGCTCTACAAGAAATGAATAATTCATTTTATGGAAATGTTGGTAACACTTTACATTAGAATAATATGAGAAATCTGTTTCTTTTACCGAAATTTTGAGAATCTTGGGAAATTGGCATCTTTTTCTTTAATGAAAGATTCTATATATTCCAGAATGTTGTTATGACACTATTACAGAAAATCTAATTAAATATAGCATCTAAGGAGGGGTGTGTATGTGTGTGTGTGTGTGTATGTGTGTAGTCTATGTGTTGGGGGCCATGGTTGACTATTGAACTACCAACTTGACATTAAATATAGTAATTTAACCTTTAAGACAACTCTAAAGTTATTGGGGATTATGGGTTAATACTCAGTGAAATAACAAGACATTAATGATATTTAATATCATGACATATATCAATGTTAAGAATTATATTGTATAAGTGAAAATAGGAAATGAAATATGGTTAAATATAAACCAAGGTAAATATTTTATTTTTTTACCATTTTCTTTAATATATTTTTTAAAATTATATCCAAGTTAGTTAGCATATAGTGCATATAGTGCAACAATGATTTCAGGAGTAGATTCCTTAATGCCCCTTACCCATTTATCCCATCATCCCTCCCACAACCCCTCCAGTAACCCTCTGTATGTTCTCCATATTTAAGAGTGTCTTATGTTTTGTCCCCCTCCCTGTTTTTATATTATTTTTGCTTCCTTTCCCTTATGTTCATCTGTTTTGTATCTTAAAGTCCTCATATGAATGAAGTCATAGGATATTTGTCTTTCTCTGACTGACTAATTTCGCTTAGCATAATATCCTCTAGTTCCATCCATGTAGTTGCAAATGGCAAGATTTCATTCTTTTTGATTGCCCATAATACTCCATTGTGTATATATACCACATCTTCTTTATCCAGTCATCCATTGATGGACATTTGGGCTCTTTCCATACTTGGCTATTGTTGGTAGTACTGCTATAAACATTGGGGTGCGTGTGTCCCTTTGAAACAGCATACCTGTATCCCTTAGATAAATACCTAGTAGTGCAATTGCTGGGTCATAGGGTAGTTCTGTTTTTAATTTTTTGAGGAACCTCCATACTATTTTCCAGAGTGGCTGCACCAGCTTGCATTCCCACCAACAATGCAAAAGAGATCCTTTTTCTGCATCCTCGCCAACATCTGTTGTTGCCTAAGTTGTTAACTTTAGCCATTCTGACAGGTGTGAGGCGGTATCTCATTGTGGTTTTGATTTGTATTTCCCTGATGATGAATGATATTGTGCATTTTGTCATGTGT
This sequence comes from Panthera tigris, assembly GCF_018350195.1. Taxonomy (NCBI): domain Eukaryota; kingdom Metazoa; phylum Chordata; class Mammalia; order Carnivora; family Felidae; genus Panthera; species Panthera tigris. Next base: position 40,057,010 of record NC_056668.1, on the reverse strand, counting down.
CAGTTGGCCATCTGGATGTCTTCTTTGGAGAAGTATCTATTCATGTCTTTTGCCCATTTCTTCACTGGATTATTTGTTTTTTGGGTGTTGAGTTTGATAAGTTCTTTATAGATTTTAGATACTAACCCTTTATCTGTCATTTGCAAATATCTTCTCCCATTCCATCGGTTGTCTTTTAGTTTTGCTGATGGTTTCCTTCACTGTGCAGAAGCTTTTTATGTTGATAAGGTCCCAATAGTTCATTTTTTCTTTTGTTTCCCTTGCCTCTAGAGACATGGAGAATAAGAAGTTGCTGCAGCCAAGGTTAAAGAGGTTTTTGCCTGCTTTCTCCTGGAGGATTTTGATGGCTTCCTGCCTTTTTAATAAAAATTGAAAATGAAAACAAATTTTTCCTCTTTCTGTATTCAAGAAAAAGAAAAGAAATGAAAAAGAAAAAAAAAGAAAATTGAATAGATGGAGTGGCAAACAGACTGAAATACAATTGAAATAACATCGTTTTCCCCTAGAAGTCAAATTATGAAGCACTTCATAGTCCATAAAGTAAGCAGGCGGAGAGACTTGTGGTGTTCCTGAAGAGCGAGGTTGGCCCAGTTAGGCAGGGATTAGTGTAACAGCTCCATTCTCCACTAGATGGTGCTGCTTAGCTTACTGGGGTGGATGTTGTAGCGCTTGTAGGTGTATATGTGCATGTGTGGGAGGGGTGAAAATGGTGTCACCCAGCCTCCCAGTCTCTAGTATCAGAACTCTGTTCTCCTTGATCAGCAATCATGCACCTGTCCTTTGTCTTCGGTTTCTGTCCACTCCCTGCTTGTACACTGTCTGTGACCAAGTCGACACGTTGCCAGGCAGCACCTCCCTCCTGAGTTTTATCTCAGATGCGGCTTTATTTCCTGACCCCTTGCTTCTGAGGGACTACGGCTTTGACCTGCTCAGATCCTCTGGGGGAGGGTCTCACTGAGCAATGGCTGGGTGCTGGCTGCACCCAGGATGTGACATAGATAATGTCACCATTTTTTACTTCCAGCATACTTTTTTTTCTTTTAATTTTTACTTATTTTTGAAGAAGAGAGAGAGACAGAGTGGGGGAGGGGCAAAGAGAGAGAGAGACACAGAATCCCAAGCGGGCTCCAGGCTCTGAGCTGTCAGCCCACAGCCTGACATGTGGCTTGAAGTCAGGAACCATGAGATCATGACCCAAGCCAAAGTCGGGTGCTCAACCGACTGAGCCACTCAGGTACCCCCAGCATACTTTTAAATTTAAAGAAAAAGGAACAGTTTTGTTGAAATCTACAGGTAACCAAGAACATATCCATAGCATATATGATTCAAATGATTCTATATAATTACTGCATGCATACTTAAAAAGCACAAATCCAGACTTGTTTTTCACTATCTACTTTAAAATATTTATATTTCTATCTATATTCATGTAACATTTTGGGATGGTATTTATGACATATTTCTAATGAAAGATGAAAAAAATAGCAGACTTTCTCCTGTATTTCATAGCATTAACAAACTGAATACTGCTTTTCTTAACTATAATATGACACTTATACAATAGACTTTGAATAAAACTCAAGTTCAAGCAAAGACCTAGGGAAAGGTATAAACCAACTACTAACAACTTTTACATAATGGCTGGTAATAGCCTACAAGTATTTTCCCTGTTTTTATTTTTCTGTCTGTTCTTGTTTGCATGTGTATGCCTATGTCGTGTGTATGTAAAGACTGAGATCAATACACAAGAGTAGGTCTGAAAGCACAACGACTCATTTTTACTCAGAGAAAATGAACAAGCTTAAAAAGATACTGCCTCTGCCTTATCCTACACTTCTACCTGAAACAAAACTATGAGCAATAGAGTCTGATCCAGCTGGGGAAGGCAAAAATCCTCTTTTGTTATATCCCTATCCTATGGAAAATCATTTTTGTCAACATTTCTGGGTCAATTATACCTTTTGCACCAGTCAAATGATTTAGCAGTTACTTAATGGGTCTACCAGGCTTTTACTGGGAATGTTTCCACAGTCTTTAGTAATATCTACTTTTCTTCAAGGTGATTTGATAACCAACAATCTGGGTCATAAATGGTCTAATCTAATATGTGAATGGTCTAATAAAACTCCATACATGTTTCAGCTTAATCTTTCAAAGCAAAACCTCTGCTCTAGAATGACTAATCTTATTATTGGCCACAAAAATGTCCTGCTAATTGTTACCTCTTAGCCTTGCCCTATATTCTCAGTCTATTCAAAATTCACTCATTTCTCAAGGCTCATTCTTCTTCCTCCATTAAAGCTAGGATCAACTGTCCAAGTCCATGTTTGTTTCCCATTTGTGAAACATTTTAGAAAGACTTAATTGCCAAGAGAATAAAACTGAGAGAGAAATTGGGGAAACCATAAAATTCATTTTACTTGAGGTCTGGAAAGAAGTAGAAATTTGGAAGTCTATGAGAAGGAAGGAGGTTTGCTTACTCCTCTCCCCTTCCTCTTATCGTTAGCTAAGAAAAAGACTATTACCTTTTGGTTGAATTATTAGGCAAGGCTGTTCCACGTTAGAGCTCATTCTCTATATACGGTACTGTACAGTAGCAGTTGGGAGCTTGAATTTGAGAGTCAGACATGGAGTCATGCTCTGCCTATAATAGTTGGAGCTTTGGATAGGTTAAAATCTCTATAAACCCCAGGTTCCTTATTGGTAAAATAAAACTAATAATAGTGTCTTCCTCATATTGTTGTCAGAATGATAAGATATAAGGCAATCATGAATTTATGGTGTCTGGCACCTAGCAATAACTTAATATTGTTTTATATTCTTCATTTATAATTAATGTTGTTATTAATACTTTACATTAAAATTAATATTTTCTTAAATAATTTGTCACATAATTTAAAAATACATTACCTATCTTTTTGGAATGGTTTTCCAGTGCCATGCATCAGTGGACACTCAATCGATATTTAGTGAACTGGAAGGAAAAGGGAAGGGAATGAGAAAATTCATTATCTACTCTGGACAGACATTAGGCTAGATAATTCACGCACATTATCTCACTCAATTCTTATAATATACTATGCGGTCACATTATCCTATTTGCTTTCATTACAGAGAAGAAAAACAGCTTGGAGACATAATATAGTTTGGCTAATGTCTCAGAACTTGTACAGGGCAAAACTATGGTTACTTTCCAGAGATTTTAAGTCATTGAAAATGTTTTATTCTTTCTACTTTATCAGTTTTTCTTTTTTAACTGAAATCAATGGACTAATACCACCAAAAAATGATGCTTTCTCATGACCTTTTTAGACATTATATTTAATATTCCTAGACCTAAAATTACTTTTTGGACGTCTGACTTTTTTATTATGATAAAAAACTAAAACATAAAATTTCCCTCCTTAACCATTTTTAAGTGCATAGTAGTGTTAACTATATGCACACTGTTGTGCAACAGATGTCTAGAACTTTTTCATCTTGCAAAACTGAAAGTCTATACCTATTGAACAACCACTGGCAACCACCATTCTACTTTATGTTTCTGAGTCCGACCACTCAAGATACATCATGTAATTGGAAACATGCAGTATTTGTCTTTTTCTGATTAGCTTATTTCATTTAGTATATTGTCCTTATGTTTCATACATGTTGTAGCATATGACAGGATTTCCTTCTTTTTTAAGACTGGATAATATTCCATTGTATATAACTACCATATTTTCTTTATCTATTAATCCATCCATGGACATGTAGGTTGTTTCCAGCTCTTGGCTATTGTAAATAATGCTGCAATAAACACGGAGGTGCAAATATCTCTTCAAAATCCTGTTTTCAGTTTTTTTGGATGAATATCAAGATATGGTATTGTAGAATCATATGGCAGTTCTATTTCTAATTTTCAGAGGAATCTCCATACTGTTTTCCATAGCAGCTACACCATTTACATTGCCATCTTCAGTGTACAAGAGTTCCCATACCTCCACATCCCATCAATACTATTTTTATTTTTTATTTCCTAAAATACCTAAATATTAGTGATGTTGAACATCTTTTCATATGCTTATTGGCCATTTGTGTGTGTGTGTGTGTGTGTGTGTGTGTGTGTATTGCAGGAAAATGTCTATTTAAATCCTTTACCCATTTTTATATCAGGTTTGTTTGTTTGTTCATTGATTTGATTTAATTTGCTTTTTTTGTTGTTGCTGTTGTTGTTGAGTTGTAGGAATTCCTTATAAATGTTGACTATCAATGCCCTGTCAGATATATAGTTTGAAAAATATATTCTTCCATTCCATAGGTTGCCTTTTCACTTGTTGACAAAACTTGTTGATTGTTTCTTTTGCTGTATTGAAACTGTAAAGTTCAACATAGTCCTGTTTGCTTATTTTTTTGCTTTTACTACCTGTGCTGTTGTCATACCCAAGAAATCATTGCCAAATCCAACGTCATGAAGCTTTTCATCTATATTTTCTCCTAGGAGAGCGAGTTTCAGGTGTTATACTTAGGTCTTTAATTAATTTTAATTTTTGTATAGGGTGTTAGGTAAGTCCAATTTCATTTTTTCCCACAGTTGGAATATCCAGTTTCCCCAATACATTTGTTGAAGGTATTATCCTTTCCCCATTATGCAATCTTGGAAATCTAGTTGAAGGTCCTTTGATCATGTATGTGAAGGTTTACTTGGGAGCTTTCTTTCTGTTCCATTGGTCTGTGTCTGTCTTTATGCAAGTACCATACTGTTTGGATTACTGTAGCTTTGTAAAATGTTTTGAAATAAGGAATTCCAGCTTTGTTTTTTCTTTCTCAAGATTGTTTTGGCTATTCAAGTTCCTTAAAAATCCATTTGAATCCATTGAGTTTTTCCTATTTCTGGAAGATATTACCATTGGGATTTTGATAGGGAATGTATTGAACCTTTGCTTTGGGTAATATGGACATTTTAACAATGTTAAGTCTTCCAATCCATGCATGAAAGTGGAATGTTTTTCCATTTTTCCATTTATTTATGTCTTTAATTTCTTTCAGCAACATATCTGTGAACTAATTTTACTTCTATTCTGACTTGGATGTCTCTTATTTCTTTTTCTTACCTAATTGCTCAGGCTACACCTTCTAATACTATGTGGAAAGAAAGGCAGGGTAGGCATCTTTGCCTTGTTTTTGATCTTGAAGGAAATATTTCAGATTTTCACTGTTGAGGATGATGTTATCTGTTGGCTTTTCATATGTGGACTTTATTATATTGAGGTAATTTCCTTCAACTCCTATTTTAAGTGTTTTTGTCATTACCATGACAGGGTGTTGAATTAGTAAAATATTTTTCTGCAGCAGTTGAGATGATCATGTGGATATAGTGTTGTTTTTTATACTGTTAATTTGGTATATTGCAGTGATTTATTTTCATATTTTGTAACTCCCTTGAATTCCAAGAATAAATTCTACTTGGTTGTGATGTATAACCTTTTTAATGTGCTATTAAATTCAATTTTCTAGGTTTTTTTTAGTATTTTTGCACCAATATTCATCAGGGATATTGGTTTTTAGCTTTCTTTTCTAATAGTATCTTTGTTCTTCTCTTTTTTTTATTAGTTTGTCTAGCTAAGGGTCTGTCAATTTTGTTAATATTTTCAGAAAACCAGCTCTTCGTGTGCTGACTCTTTTCTACTGTTTTCTATTCTCTAGTTCATTTATTTCTGCTTGAATCTTTATTATTTCCTTCCTTCTAACTTAGGCTTAGTTTGTTTTTCTAATTCTTTGAAATATAAAATTAGGTTCTTAATTGGGAATATTTCTTCTTTTTTTAATTACATGTTTATTAATATAAAATTCCTTATTAGTACTGCTTTTGCAATAACCCATGTTTTGTTTATACCATGTTTTTGATTTTATTTGTTTCAAGATGTTTTCTAATTTCCTTGTGATTTCTTTGACCTCTTTGTTGTTCAAGAGTGTGTTCTTTAATTTCCACTTCTTTATGTATTTTCCTTCTGCAGTTGATTTCTAGTTTCATTCCATTGATATAATTTTAATATTAAATTTGTTAAATTATTAATATTAGAAAATATTAAAAGACTTGTTTCGTGGCCTAACATATGATCTATCCTGGAGAATGTTCCATGTGTGATTGTTGCTGTTGAATGGCATGTTCTGTATATGTCTGTTAGGTCCTTTTGGTCTACAGTGTTTTTCAAGTTCTCTGTTTCCTTACTGCTTCTCTGTCTGGAGGATCTATCCATTATTGAAAGTAAGGTATTGAAATCCCCTGCTATTATTGTATTGCTTTCTGTTTCTTCTTTCAATTTTGTCAATGTTTTTTCATATATTTGAGACCTCTAGTGTTAGTTGCATAAATATTTAAATTGTTATAGCATCCTGGTGAATGGAACCTTTTATCATATAATGTCCTTCTTTGTCTCTTGTGACAGTTTCTGACTTACAGTCTATTTTGTTTGATAAAAGTAAGTTCAACTTGCTCTCTTTTGGTTACCATTTGCATGGATTATCTTTATCCATTCTTTCATTTTTAGTCTATGGGTGTTCTTAAATCTAAAGTGAGTCTTACAAACAGCAGAGTTAGATCTTGTTTTTAAAATCTATTTAGCCACTCTGTATCTTTAGATTGTGGAGTTTAATCCATTTATATTTAAAATAATTACTGATAGGTAAGGATTTACTATTGACATTTTGTTGTTTTCTGTATATTTTATAGCTATTTTGCTTTCTTTTCCTCTCTTATTTTCCTTTGTGTTTCATTAATTTTTTTTGTACTGACATACTTGATTCCTTTTGTGTATCTTCTATAGGAATTTGTGTGTGTGTGTGTGTGTGTGGTAATCATGGGGATTACGTAAAATATCTTACAATTATAGCAGTCTATACTAAACTGGTAACACTTAATTTCAGTTGCACACAAAAACTCTATTCCTTTGCATCCTCCTCATTTTATGTCAGCAATGTCACAAATTAGGTTTTTTTTAAAAAAATTTTGTATCCACTAACCTAGTAATATGGTTGCAGTTATTTTTTATGCTTTTATCTTTTAAATTCTATGCTTGAATTAAAGTGATTTATGGACTACCATTACAGTGTTATAGGATTCTATTTTTATCTACATATTTACCTTTGCCAGAGAGCTTTATACTTTTACATGCTCTCATGTTGCTGTCTAGCATCCTTTCATTTCACTTGAGTGACTCTTTTTAGCATTTCTTATAAGACAAGGGTAGTAATGAAGTCACATAGCTTCAATTTATCCATAAAAGTCTTTATTTCTCCTTCATTTTTGAAAGACAGTTTGCTGGATATACCTGTATCAATTATTTCTCCTGGTTTAGTAATAATTTAAAAAGACAAGACTGTATGGGGTTCAGATGATGGACCAGAATGTTTGTTGCAAGTAAGTGTGCATAGATACTCAATGCAATAATGCTAATTCTGTAGGGAATGCTAGTTATTTAAATGCATTTAATTGAACTCTACACTCTATAGAGTAGAAAATGCTAACAATAAATAAAAGCTTTGTTTGTACTTTATAGACACAAGCTTAATACCAAACAGAGGCTTTTCTATAATTCTCTGATAAGGCAATCTATTTGAGTTTGATTTTATTTACTCTTTATATAAAAAAGAGTAATGCTTAGAGAAATTTTAATCATTTTATAGCAATTTAAGTAGATAACACTTCACCTAATAAAACACAATATAATCAGAACATCAAAGTCAGTAAGGATAAAAAAAAATATTTTAAGAAAACCTGCTCCCAAGATTTGTATTGCACTGACTCTTTTATCTAAACATGTGTTTGCTAGCCATGTGTTTCTCCTTTTCTAAGCAGATCTTTTCACAAGGGTTACTTATCTAACACAGTAAAAAAAATCACATGCTAACCCAATCTCAACAAGAGAAAAAAGACTTAGAATTAATCTAATTAGTTAATCATAATTTTTGTAAATTTATTAAATGTTAATTTGAGCAAAATTCACTTACTTTAGTATAAAAAAGAGAAAAGGGCTAGAAGAAATGAGATCCAACAGATGTCAGAAATCTCCGAGCTAAAAGCCACCCTGGCAACAAAATCATCTTCTAAAGAAAGTGTCAGAAATTGTACATACTTTATTTGATGAATCGATGTGGCTGATTAACCCTGTAAGATGAGAGGAAAGAGCAAACTGTAGCAGTGCCATAAGGAGCACCAGAGAGGAAAATACTAAAAGGAGACCTAACTAATGAAACTAAGAAAGAAACTAGATCATAAACCATAACAAAATATCTACATTTATTTGGACCTGTGGTTTATCTTGTTTGTGCAGCAGAGCCAATATTTAGATGTAAGTCTTTAATTAATGATTTACACAAGAGAAAAGGGAAGCTATGAAATCAAATCCAGATGTGGAAAAGTTTTCTAGTGAAAGTATATTTCAAAGCCCCTATTATGTGGATAAAGTGGTACCATTTTTAAATTTCAACCATACTGCATTTTCTTTACTGAGTAAAATGAGAACACCTATGGTAATATGCATGAAATAGAATTTGATATTTTTTAAGCAAAGAAACTCCTAGTTGCATTAGAAGAATTAACCAACTTTCACCAGATAGTACGTGTCCAACTTCTTACAGAAATAAATGCATAGTCCTTGGAACATATATACATTGGTTTACTGGGGTGGCTCAGAGATACAGGATATAATTCATCTTCCTTTCTATTTTAGTTAGAGACTTCTGAATAAAAGTTAAAAATGTTTGCTCCCTTAAAGATTTTATCCAATGGCACAGCAAATAAAATATGAGTTTCATCCCCCCCCCCCCCCACCTTTTTTAAGTGCTTGGAAGAGTTCTTTGTGAGTGTGTGAGAAAACAGAGAACATGAGGGAAAGAGGGAGCAAGATAGAAAATTTTACTGTACAGTGAGAGAATTTAAAAGTTTGAGACTCCTATTTTATCTAAGAACTTGTTGTTTTATCACCACATTCTCAGCAAAGGGGAAAATGCTAAAGTATGTTAAGCCAGCATCACTGGCCTACGTAAAAAGTGCTGTCACAGGTTGAGATGAGCTCAAATGAGGATACTTCCTTTCAAGGTATGAAAGATTCCATGGCCCAGTGTTTTAAAAAATACTCAGACAAATTACAAGCTAGTACTGAATTGTTTTTGTTGTCTTCTATATCAAAACACTTCTCCTAATGCAGTTTACTTCTTCCAAAAATCATATTGCATCAATAATTTGTTTTTATACTATTGTCTGAGCTTTCATTTCAAGTTAAGCTACTGATTCTTGCAGAAATAGTGCTCAGGATTTGGATAAAGAAATCCATAAAAGTGGTACCTTCCTTTCACCTCAATTACTCTACTACCTGAGAACACACACGTGCACACATAGGCACGCGCGTGCGCGCACACACACACACACACACACACACACACACACACTTGTGGCTTGCATGCCTCTGAAATAAACCCTAACCCAAACAATTTTCTTTCCTCATGGAAATAACTGGCCCAAGAGAAATTCTGTTGAATAATTATAAGAAATCAAACACCATATTTTATAGGAAAACCATTAGAAGTTTTGTTTGCTTGTTTGTTTATAAGTACAGAGACAGAAATCTTGTGTATAAGAAACAAAACAGTAGAAATCATAATGAATCTAGCAAACACCATGTTTTTTGAAGTGACTCTCTAGGTCAATTTCTAAATTTCCTTAAAATGTGAAGGTCATAGTATACAGTCAAATCTGGTGATGCCCTGTAGTATAGATAACGATGTGTTCTTAGATGCTCAAAAGACATTCTGAAGCAACTGGTTGCTTTTTTGTTCAAAGTATTTATGATTTTGCTTATGGATGCATTATAAACAAAATTAATTTCCTTAACTAGTCTCTCTCCAGCAAGGCTCTGAACCTAAACACCTAGTTTAACTTACTTTTAAAATTGTTTTAGAGATAGCACGAATTGGGGAGGGGGCAGAGGGAGAGAGAATCTTAAGTAGGCTTCGCACATAGTGTGGAGTGTGATGAAGGGCTTGATAAGGGGCTCGATATGGGGTTCAATCTCACAACCCGGGAGCACGACCTGTGCTGAAATCAAGAGTCGGACGCTCAATTAACTGAGCCACCCAGGTGCCCTAAGGCTCTGAATCTACAGTCAAGTTCTGTACTAGCAGCTTTAAATCTCTGCCCAATTACATAAATATTCAGATGCTTCCTCTGATTGGACATATGTTGATAATACCTTGGTACACAATTATTTGCTTTTGCATTTGAGGCTCTTATTTTGAATATTCTAGTTAGAAGCAGTGGCCAATCAATTGATGTTCTTTTAGGACACTGGATTATTGATTTATTGATGTTATTTTTATAAATTATTTAGTCCTCATTTTATTGAGAAATTGCCTGGATCAAATTAGGGCAAGAAAACTTAATTGGAAATATTTTCTTGGTTTCCATCATAAAAGCAGCTAAGCATTGGCAAGGATGTGGAGCAAAGGAAATTCTCATTCACCGCTGATTTATCAACTTTTTGGTAAACTGGTAGCTACAACTAAATCTGACCATATGTAAACCCCAGGTTCCAATAGTTCTACCCCCAGATATAACTGTAACAGGAATTTCTACATATAAACATTAAAAGTCCTGCACTAAAATGTTCAGAGTAGTCTATTTGTAATATATATAACCTGGAAATGATCCAAAATATCCACCAAAAGTAGGACAGATAAATGAATTATATATGTTTTCATATGAGGAAATAATATACACATTGAAATAAATGAACTATTGCTATATGTAAACAATGTAGATGAATCTTTTGTTTTCCAAACTTTTATTTAAATTCTGGTTAGTTAACATACAGTGTAATACTGGTTTCAGGGGAAGAATTTAGTGATTCATCACTTACATATAACACTCAGTGCTCATCATAACAAATGTGGATGATTCGTACAAAAATAATTTTGGGCGAAAGAAGCCAGATACACAACTATTTCTTATGAGTTGTGTGATTCCACTTATATAAAGTTCTAAAACAAACAAAACTAACTGGTGATAGAAGACAAAATAATTATTAGCTTTAGAGGAGAAAGTTTATAGTGACTGGGCGATGGCATAAGGTAGTTCTATAGAACTGATAGTACTCTATGTCCTAATCTGGATGCTGGTTACCATTGTGTATTTACTTTGAGAAAAGTTCATCAAGTAGAATACTTGCGATCTGTTCTTTTTTTTATTATATCTTGAATTTCAATGAAATTGTTTTTTGAAAATATCTGATAGCAGCAGAGAATGCATCAGGTACAAGGAAACAGTTAATATTATTCATGATAAGGGATACAGATGATGAAGTAAGGTAAAAAAAATTGGAATTTGACATAGTGACACAATAAACAAGGTCATCGGTGATTTGAAAAATGAAAATCAAAGCTTCTGGTATGGTTAGAGAGCTTGGACCAACTCTTTGACTAATACCAACCTTCTCACAGATAACAACTACATTTCATGTCTGAAGTAAAAAGAAAACCTATCTGAAGGCACTAGATAGTGTCCAAAAGTAGACAGACATTGGAGAGAAATCAACACTGGGTAGAATGGAATCACACAGAGTGGATTTCCCATACATATGACATTTCAACTAATGACAAGCACAGGTCTTCACCATGTAGGGCAGCTAAAACTTCAATAGAAAATTCACAATCTTATTGGCTTGAAGAACCTGAGGACAGAATTTGAGTCAACCATAGTCACTGGATGATAGCAGGTGAGATTCCCAAAATTGAGGGAGCCTAAGAGGAGCTCTGAATTCCACGTATCAATTTTAACTAGCTCTTCAGCTGATCTGAACAACATATATGCAGGGCACACTCCTAGCAGCACATCTAAGGCTACAAGAATGACATGTGATTTGGGCTGCTGCCATGGCAAGGACAGTTTCAGGGTTAAGCTGGCTATGTATGGTAGGCCAAATAATAACTTCCCGAAGATGTCCATGTCCTAATCCTTGGAACTGGCCAATATATTAAATTACATGCCAAAAGGAAATTAAGGTAGATGGAGTGAGGTTGCTAGTCATCTTAAATGAAAAAGGGAGAGTGTTCTGGGTTATGTTTGTGGGCCAATGTAACCACAAGGGTCCTAAAATGTGTAAAAAGGAAGCAGCAGAGTCAGTGTCAGGGTGATGGGAGAAGAGAAAGAGTAGACTTGCTACCGTTGGCTTTGAACGTGGAAGGGAGCCAGTAGCCAAAGAACTCAGGCAGCTTCAAGACACTAGGAAAGAAGGAAAAAAGAAAAAGAAAAAAGGAAAAAGAGAAAAGATTCTTCCTCAGGTGCCTCCAGAAAGGAATGCGGTCTTGTCAACATCTTCATGTTAGCTCAGTGAGAACAATTTCAGACTTCTGATGTCCAGAACTGTAAGACAAATTTGTATTGTTCGATACACTAGGCTTATGGTAATTGGTTACAAAAGCCACAGAAAACTAATGCGGATTTTGGTACTGGAAGTAGGGTGGTGCTATAACAAATACCTCAAAATGTGGAAGTGGCCCTGGAACTGGATAACGGATTAAAGCTGGAAAATTTTTGAGAAGCATCATAGGAAAAGTCTAGATTGCCTTGAACAGACTGTTAGTAAAATCATGGATGTTCATAAGCTTGCTAGAGAGAACTCAGAAGGGAATAGGAACATGCTTTTGGAAACTGGAAAGGGGGAATATATATAGTGGCAGAGAACTTAACAGAACTGTGTTCTGCAGTTAATGGAAAATAGAACATGTAAGTAACAAAATTGAATACTTAGCTGAGGAAATTTCCAAGCAAAGTGTTGAAGCTGCGGCTTGTTTTTTCTTGCTTTTTAGAGTAAAATGTGAGAATAAAGAGATAAAGTTACAGAAAAACTATCAGGCAAAAAGGATCAAATTTGGTAACTTAAATCTTTAGGAAGGAATAAAGCACAACATCAAAATAGTAAATGTGTCGGTCAATATAAGGGGTTGTTCTTTCTCCTCTCTAAATTATTTAAAATATAAATAATTGTTTAAAGGAAAATTGTAACACTGGATTGTGGAGTTTTTAACATATATAAATGTAATAGATATGAATAACATAAAGGACAGGGGAGTAAACAGACCTACATGGTTACATGGTTTTGATATTTTATGTACAATAGTACTATATTAACTGCAACTAGAATGTGAAAAATTAAGGATATGATTCTTTATTTAATTGATGTAATTCCTTAACTCATTTAAAAGTAATTCAAAGAAGTACACTAAAAAAATACCAATAGATATAAATGGCTATCAATGAGTTTTAGGAAAACACAAATTTATGTAACTAGACACAGTTACATATGTGGGAAAGTTACATATGTGTGGAAAGGAACCAGCCAAGTAATTTTTACAGGGCGATGGGAAAGAGCTATTTTTGTGTTTTCTAAAGTATTTATGAGCTCTATAGCCTTAAACTTCAGCAAGAGAAATTTAAATCTCATATAAGAAAGACTGCAAAGCATATTGAATATTGCTATTCTACACAAGGGATGAAAATGGCTTATCTAGATGTTTATGCTAAAGTCAATAATTATTGTTGGTATATTAATGGAAATGTAGCTCTTATAAAGGCAATACTTTTTTATTTTTTTCTTCTAACTGAAGATTAAAGAAACTTGTCATTTCCAGGAGGTAATTTTTGGGGCTTAAACTTCAAAATTTAATTATTTAGACTTCCTTCATAATAGATTTAGTATTCACAGTACTAGGATGGTGAAAAAATGTTTTTCTTAATAGGTGAACCTAATTCCTGGTAAAACCAGTTAGAGCCACTATTTCAGTTTTCTACCTACAAGCCAAAGCAAAAATTTCATACCTTCTTAGGCACAATGGGTTCTGAGTTGATAATATTATTTTATATGTAAGTGAAAGGAAGGCACTCTGGCATTCTCTTCCATAGTTATTTGTTCAACTTTTCACTTACAATTGTTATGAGTCTAGAGGTTTCTGAAGAAAGCATTAAAAATTTCCAATTATTATGTCATGTCCGTGGGCAAGCAAAGAAATGCTGAACTGTGACTGAGATAAGTTTAATATCCTGTTCTGATTCTAAACCTGGATCTTAACAAAACTGAAAAATTGGATATCTCACTGTGTATATTTATTACTTCACTAATGATAAGAGGAGAAAGTTTAATATAAAATTCAGTCTATAGGTTGGATTATCAAAGCAACCAAAAGTGATTCTGAATCTAAGAAATAATAAAAATCAATAGAGGAAAAAAGGAGAGGCAGTGAATGCCAAAGAAGGAAGTACGTCTGGGTACAGATGCGGCCTGATGTCAGAGTTCCACAGAGAAAGGGCAGTGAAAGAATCCCTAACTCAACTTAATGCTCTCCAAAAGTTACAGCTCAATGTGTGTTATGTCTCAGATAATAACACAAACTGTAACCCAGTATTTAATGGCACTTATGTATTTACATATTATAGAAATACCCTTGTACTTATCAATTGGTACAGTAAGTTAAAAAATAGTTATTGAAGAGTGCCTTTCTGGCTCAGTCTGTAGAGCATGCAACTCTTAATCTCAGGGTCATGAGTTCAAGCCCCATGTTGGGCTAGGAGTCAACTTAAAATTAAAACAAAAAAAAAGTTATTGTTTTCACTCTAGACAAGAGAACTAATTTCACAATTACCTATATTCAAGAAATATTTTCCATTTTTCACTTTAAAAATGCATGTTATCTAAAATGTTGTTAATACAAAATAATATATTCAGATTATTATGACAAACATTTCTTAGTAAAGTTCTTTATCTATGTATTGCATTTTGAAATTTCTATGTTATCTTCAATGTCAAATATATACTTTGCATAAGTGATCTACATGTGTAAGAAGCTCCAAGGTGCTGTCAATGGTGTTGGGCCCTTAGACCACACTTTAGAGTACTTCATAAATCCCAACCCCTTTACAGCTCATCCTTTCCAAAAAGATAGATTTATATTGCTGTCTGGCATATTAATTAAATTAATCAATAAATTTAATTAATTATTAAATGTTATTTTAGTCAGGAACTTACTCTTTAGGGATAAATATAGGAGCAACAAATGATATCATTCCCTCGGTGTCAAGCATGGAAAAAAAGTCTGCTTCCCTTAATTAGTGGCCCTATTGATTCCCTAGCATTGTAGCTATGAAAACCAATCAATGTCATATGACTGTAGGGAGGATGCTTTTTGTGGTTCTACTTTAGAAGCAATATTCTATTAGTACCTCATTCCTGTTGTATATGGAATGACATCCTGCATGCTAAGATACCATCTGGTTGGGTTGGCCCATCTCCAAAAACCTGACTCAGTCCAATTTAGTATCTTTTTAGACTGACCATTTATGTGAGACTAATGTGCTACAGCAATGAATAGCAATGACACATTCCTTTGACAAAACTTCTTAAACTCAGGAAGGAAATGCACTGTTGAAGAGGGAAATACATAAAACCCCAAGTGTTGTAACCACTTGTCTCAGATCTGTGACTTTCACAGCCTGGATTTGCAAAGGAACTAAAAATGGTGGATCCAATACAAAGTAAGTGCTGACTTCTATGGTAAAGTATTTCTCTGCCATTCTTAGTAAAGATATGCTTGGTTTTAGTAAAAAGGAGGAACTGTACACAAAATATGCCATTGTTGTAAAAAAAACACAGAACATCCATCTTTCTCAAATAAAATTAATTTTATAGGCAATTGTAGGTCCTTGAAAGTGCCAGAGCCACATTTGCAAATACGGTTCTCAGGGTTCCAAAATAGAGATAATGACATTTAAGAAAGCTCATGGAGCACGTGGAATTGGAAAATATCTTTAAAAAGTAAAATACTTATAGGCAGAAAGGTAGATTGATATTTCATGTTGGTAAAAAGACAAATCCGAGGAGTAGCAAAGCACAAACAAAAGATAATATTATCTTCTCAGGCTAACCGATGCAATATGCTGGTTGAGGGTGAAGCTTTTACTATACTTTTAATATATATCTTAGTATTTGTACATTAAGATATATATTGAATACAATACTATTTTATTGAAGCCCAGTACAGACAGTTAAAAATGAGTAGACATTCATAGGAGATCACAAGCCACAATGGGATAGGCCTATTCGGGCCTGGGCATATACCTTAGCTACACAAATTTTGACAATGTTGTGTATATTACTTTGCTTGGTGAAAGTTGTGTACTTACTTACACTCTACATGTTGAGCGTATTTATCAAGCCTTAAAATCCTTTATCCACAAAAAACATTTTGAGATTTGTTAAAAGTAATTTGACCAGGGCCTGTAGTTTGGGTTGGGGGTACAGAATAGGTTATGATTCTCTTTCTCCTTTTACCACTGCATTCCTTCACCATTCTTCATTTTTCTTTTCTTTCATTTTTTTTTTTTTTGCCTTTAAGGTATTAGAATATTGAAGAAATTTAGTTTAATAAAAAAATAAGAGTTATATTACCATCGTACCCTGTAGTAGGCAGAATAATAACTCCCAAAGATGTCTGTACTCTAATCCCCAGAACCTGTGAATATGTTACTTTACGTGGCAAAAGGGACTTTTTGGATGTTATTAAGGGTACAGACTTTGAGATAGGAAGATTATCCTGGCTATTTGGGTGGGCCCAGTGTAATCTTAGAGAACCTTTTTCCAGTGGGAGAGATAGATAAGACAGAAAAAGAAGAAAGTTGAAGTGTGAGAGAACTCAGTCTGCTGTTGCTGGCTTTGAAGATGGAGGAAGAGGTGCCAAGGAATGGGGGTGGCTTCTGGAAGCTGGAAAAGGCAGGGAAACACATTCTTCCCTATAGCCTGGAGATGGAACACAGCCCTGCTGACACTTTTATTTTAACTTAGTGTAGTCTGTATTGGACTTCTCACCTACAGAACTATAAAATAATAAATTTATGTTGTTTTAGCTGTTAAGTTTGTGATAATTTGTTATGGCAACAATTGAAAATGAATACATCAAGTCTGATAAGAAGAAAAGAAATAGATACAAAATTATTTTACCTCAGCCCTACCCTTTATAGTGATCTTTTACAATGGCCCTACGAGATATGTATTAATATCCTCAATTTAAAGATGAAGAAACATAATTTGTCTAGCCTTTATTCATTCACTCATGTATTCATCCACTTTATAAAAAGTATTAAAAATCTATAATATGTAAAATGCTGTATTAAATGATGAGATATAATGGTTTAAAAAAAGGTGACACCAACATAAACTTTTTCCCAATCTTCTTAACATTTTGCCAGAAAAGAAAGGCATTGAACACATAATGAAAAGTGTGACAGGAGAGCACCTCAGTGGCTCAGTCAGTTAAGCATCTGACTTTGGCTTATGATCTCATGGTTTGTGAGTTCAAGCCCCACATCGGGCTCTGAGCTGACAGCACAGAGCCTGCCTCAGATCCTCTGTCTCCCTCTCTCTGCCCATTACCCACTCTCTCTCTTTCAAAAATAAATAAACACTCCAAAAAAAAGTGTGATGGATGACAGAAAGGAAAAGTCAGAATGCTGTTGGCCTGTAAAACAGAGATCAGCATGTGGCCCAGGAGTTAAGGGAAGAATTCTCTGAAGACACAATGTCCTAGATGAGACCTAGAATGAAGTAAGGAAAGTGAGAAGTGAGGAAAGTTGGGTGGGGGAAAAACTTTCTTGAGCAAATACTATACCATGGAGGCAGGTCTAAAGACAAAGCCAAGAGTATTTCACCAACTGATACCAGTTCATAATGACTGAGAAGGGAAGAAGTGTCTGGGTGAGGTCGAAGAGGTGGGCACAGAGAGGTCCCTGGGTGTCATCTTAAGAACAATGAAAAATGATTGAAGGATTTTTAAACTAGCATGTGGCTTGAAAATGTTCACATTTTAAAGTATTCCCCTGGTTTCAAGAGTTTAAATGGATTGGAGAGGAGACAGTATGGCATTTTCCAGGACAATTAATAGGCCATAGTACACCAGAGAAGAACGACAGAAATGAAGATTGAGAATGTGATACAGTCAAGAAATATTTAGGCTTGGCATGGACTTGATTTGGCATGGGGCATTTGGAGTCAAACAGTAGTTTTAAAATTCTGGCATCAGGGAACATGGAGCCATTCATTGTCAAGGGCAATGTTCCAGGAGATGTTTGTTTGAGAAAAAGTATTATGAGTTCTGCTAGATATATTGAGTTTGAGATGTCTTTGAGACATCCAATTAAGGAAAGTGAATTTCCATTAGATACATGGATTTGGAATTCAGAAGACAGGCTTGGGCTTGAGAAATATATCTGGGAGTCACTGACAAATAAAGCAAGAGTATACCAACGGGGAAAGGAAAAGTACCTGTGACATAACCTTAAGGAATAGTTTTCCAATGATAATGGAATAGAGGGTGAGAAACTGACAGTTTCAGAGCCACTGACAGTCAAGATTTGCAGCCAAGTTTGCATGACTCTGAAGTCCAGAATCTGAGTTATCTTGCTCCATTCAGGAACAATTTTGGAAGGCTTTTTAAGAGATTCTACCTTCTTCTAACTGGATTGAAGATGATGGACATTTACAAGACATTAAAATACCTTCTTCAAAATTAGTTGCCCTCTTTTTTTTTATTTTGGGTCTATTTATGATGGAAAAAAATCAGTAGGATCATTCTTTTGGAAGGCATTTGTCATGTGTTATAAATCTGTATGATTGGCTTTAGATAGGGAATTAATTAAATTAATTTTCAAAGCATGGATCATGCATTTGATATTCTTCCAATTCATTATAGTCTGCATATGGAATATAAATTATGATGATGTAGTAATATGTATTCTACATATACAAGTAATATGTATTCTACATACACGAGAACTAGACAAGTCTGCCTAGAATTTTCTCTGTTTATTGGAAAATATTTTAATTTGGTGCAACATAAAAATATTTGGGAAGTTGCATTTCTGGGAACATTCACAGACAATTTTCTCCTGTTCATCTCCATTCTGCCTCATCGTGCTCTTCAAGCAGCAAAAGTGAACATGATAAAAGAATTTCTTGGTTTTGCAAAATAGCCTTAGGCCAAGCAATATCGTAAAGGAAAAGAGCAAAACTCAGAAAACACTAACAAGTTTGGAGAAATTAACCAACAGTCTGTAAACTGCATGAAAGCGTTACCAGAATCAACTGAAGCTAATGCACATCATTTCTGCTAATAATGCCCATGGACTGTGTCCTCAGTGGGCAAAAATTTAACGTGAGAATGTACAGATTTAACTTTATGATAGCAGTGATAAGCTTTTTATTCCATTCTTAGAGGTGTGATACAGACTGCACTATTTTCTATATATTACTATTTTTAAACGCACATTTACATTGGCACATACTTAGGAGAAAATTGGTTAGTTGCATATTCTGCAAGGTTTTTTTTAATTTAACGTTTTTGGTTTAATAACTGTGTGTTAGCCACTGGCTGGAGGTTTAGCTTCTTCAGTAATGTTGGAAGAAATTCTTTGCAGAAAGCAGTTTCGTTTTGTGTATGCCCCAAAGAACAGGTACAAATGTCAAATATATGTCATATGAGACAAGTACGGGTTGTCCCTTGGGATACCTTAAACTTTTAAATCATGTTCAAATACACTTACTTCTACATATTTCATTTCTTTAAAGAAAATAGCCTTTATTTTTTAGAGTGGTTTTAGGTTCACAACAAAACTGAGTGGAAAGTACAGAGATTTTACATATACTCCTTGCCCTCCATGCCTAATTTTGACATATTAACTTTATTCTGATTGTAGGTAATGCAATGGATGGAGAAAGAGGATTCTAGAATGTGGCAGCTAACTGCACTCCACTTTCCTCCCCATTCTCAATGTCAGAGTAAATTCATTATCTTTTTTGAGCCTGTCATTCAGACTGGCTGAGGGAGTTGGAGAAAAAGCCATTGCAGAGTTCTTACCCTCTGAATTGCTAAGAATCATTAGGGAACAATACACGTCTCATTCTGGAAGTGGAGTTTAAATCCTACAGAAAATTTCTTCCTAAAAAAACAGAAATTACTAAGATTAACATAAGAAGGGACAAACTTACATGGATTAATTACTGTAAAAATGAATGTGAAGATGTTAAAAAGGCATCAAGATGGATTCATAGCTAAATTTTACTAGCTTTCAAAAGGCAGGCATTAACATATTACTTAAACTCTTGTCAGATTATGGAAAAATTATAAAACTTTATGAAAGGACATAAAAATATGAGCAGTGAAATACCAAGTTTTTTGGGAAGGAAATTGTAATTAGAATCACAATGGGGCTTTGTTTTATCAAGTAGACATTTCTCAAGGAAGATCAGCTGTCTAAGAACAGCCAAGTGAATATAAAAAAGATTACCAAGGTGAAATTTGCTTTGGCCAACAGTCAATGTTAAAAAATAAATCATATAGTTGTGGTATGTGGATAAAAAGAGATCAATGTAGCAGAATCAAGATTCTACAAATTGTTTACAGAATATGAAAATTTAATGTGTGAAATAGTATCAACTCTGTGGGGGATAATATGATTTATTTAATAAATATATCTGGGTATTATTTCAGGGGAAAACTAAGTTGACATCATAGTTTACATCATAGGCAAAATAAACTTCCAATATATTGAGGAATAGCAGTTTTAAAAGTAAACCTTGGAGGTTACATGCAAAAACTAAGAATGGGAAAGACTTCTTAAACAGAAAGAGAAGTGCATAAGCTATTAAAAAAATAGACACCTTTTGCTACAAAATTTATAGTAAGAATGGTAGGTTAAAGGCTAAAATTCAATAAAAAATTGTTAAATTGACAAGAAGAAGACAAGATGTAAAACTTAGACTGGAAAAAAATATGAAAACTCAGTTTACATTAGAGAAAATCCACAGGTCAGTTAATATAAAAAATATGGTGTAAGTCATTATTAGTCAGGGGAATGTACATGAAAGTAGCCATAAAATGCCATTTCATACATATCAGACTAGCAAAAATATTTATTGCAGGTGAGAATATTGAGAAAAATATATTTTCTTTCAAGTTTTTTTTTATTTATATTGAGAGAGAGAGAACATGCTCCCCAGCGCGGGGTGGGGAGGGGGGAGAGAGATAGAGAGACAGAAGGAGAGACAGAGAGAAAGGGAGAGAGAGGGAGAATCCCAGGCAGGCTCCACACTGTCAGCATGGAGCCTGATGTGGGGCTAGATCTCATAAACTGTGAGATCATGATTTGAGTGGAAGTCAGACGCTTAACCAAATGAGCCACCCAGTGCCCCCCAAAAAATAGATTTTCAAACTATTGTTTGTAGAAATACTCATAGTGTACATTGAGATATATATATATTATAATATATATTATAATATATATATTATAATATATATTATAATATATATATTATATAATATATATATATTATATATATTATAATATATATTATTATATATATTATAATATATATAATAATATATATATTATTATATATATATACTTTTTGTGTATATATATACATATATATGTATATATATACGTATACATATATATACGTATATATGTATATATATACGTATACATATATATACGTATATATGTATATATATACGTATACATATGTATACGTATATATGTATATATATACACTTTTTGTGTTTGTGGGAGGAATCTAGCACTATTTCAATTTAAAAGACATATCATTAGATCTGGTACTGCCATTTATGTAAATCTATCTCATAGCAGTTGAGGCACCAATTCATTAGGTGAGATGTTCAGGGATGTTGATTATATCATTATAAAAAGAACACCGTACAGGAATAATTGGATCAAATATGACCCAGCAACAACATGGAATATAAGGCAGTCATTAAAAAGAATGAATTAGCATCATTTCCTTGAAGATTCCCCTGAAGAAGTGTTAAGCAATAAAAGATGCAAATAAATGTATATACTATTGTATTTTTTAAAAGTACATAAAAACCCTTGTAAATGGAGTAATTATGTAAGTAGACTTTGGTTACTATCTGGGAGTGGGAACGAAATACTTGGAGGCTCACAGAGTTGAGTGAATGTTAAAAAAGATAGTAATAATAAAGCCACATTTTAATTTCAGTAAAATCATACCTGTGTAAATGATACACATATAACGAAATTTAAATGGGGCACCTTGGTGGCTCAGTCGGTGAAGTGTCTGACTCTGGGTCAGGTCATGATCTCACAGATCATGAGTTCGAGCCCAGCATCGGGCTCTGTGCTGACAGCGCAGAGCTTGGAGCCCGCTGTGTCTCCCTCTCTCGGTGCCCCTCCCCCACTCACGCTCTGTCCTTCTCTCCCAGATGGAATTGGATCTATCTGCTTGTTAGATGATCATGATATTCTGTTAAGTGAAAAATGAGAATGGCAAAATAATAGGTATAATAGAATTTTGTTTTGGTAGGCAAGACATCCAAAACAAGTATTTAAAAAGGTATATTTAGGGGCCAGGGTGGCTTAGTCAGTAAAATGTCTGACCCTTGATCTCAGCTTAGGTCTTGATTTCAGGGATGTGAGTTCAAGCCCCCTACTGGGCTCTGTGCTGGGCATGAAGCCTACTTAAAAAAAATTAAAATAAAATTAATAAATAAAAAAAAGTATGTTTGTATCAGCTATGAGAAAAAGGTGGAAGGATGCATCTCAGGCTTGTTAATATTCTTACTTTGGTGAGATAAGAGCAGAAGTGGGATATTGGGAGGTAGGTAGAAATGGTTAACTGCATTTTAACATTATTATTCTGTTTCACTTCTTTCAAAATAATCAAATAAAGGCAAATTTTAGAAAAGTAGTGTGTACATATTATAGACAACTATAGAAATTTAGGTAAATAGAAAACAATGATAAGAAAACAAAAATCACTTAATTCCAGAACACAGAAATACCTAACATCATTGTTTGTTAATTTTTTCTGTTTTTTTTTTCTGTTCCTGTATAATAATGAAGCTTGTAATTAAAATGAAAATGTGCCATTTTGCATTTTCAGGGTGTATATATTTTTCTTTATGCTTTTTGCTTAATAAAATACTGTGAGAGTTTTTGTATCATTAATCTTTGAAAATATTTCTCATATTGACATTTGATGAATATCATAGTTTATTGATTTGGTAAATCATTTTCTCATTTTAAAGATTTAGATTGTTTTGGTAATTCTAAGTATCTCCTTGTACCTAATACTTGATTTAAAAAAACATTATTTATATATTATTTGAAGTTCTAAGTTTCTATGAAGCTTAATAACGTAAAACACTAAACTAAAAAAATTTTATTACCACTCCCCCCCCCCCCCCCCCCCCCCCCCCCCCCCCCGTTCTCCTAAAATTCGATGTTGATTAGCTTGAGAAAAAAATCTCTCTATTCCCATTCAGGTTATATTTATAGTCTCTCATAGAAAATAAGGAATCTTTGAATATTAACTGTTCAAAATCCAAAAACAAAAGAGGAGTCAACACATTGCAATGAATAATAAAACATCTCTGATTTCACGATTTTTTTCCTACGAATAAATTTCTTGAAGTGGAATTCCTTAGTCCAAGCTCTAGATACTTGATACTTATTGCCAAAGAGAACTATAGCAAATTTGTGCCAGTTAACTCTCATGACAAAGTATAAGATGAAAATGCCTCCCTCAAAACATCATTAATACTATCTACAAATCTTTGTTAATTTAAAGCCTAACCCCCAAAAGCATTTCATTAATGTTTTAATTTACATTTCTTTTGAGTGAAGATGTACATTTTTCATATGTTAAATAGTTATTTGTATATTTTATTTAATGAATTTTATATTCAGGTTTTTCTCCCATTTGGATTTGGTTGTTTGTGTGTGTGCTACACACCTTATAAAAGAATAATGTACCTATGTGGAAAAATTGACATTTCTGAATATAATTATCATGTGGTTATTTACTTTTTATTAAAAAAAATTAACAGGGTAATTAGCCACAAAGTGACATTTCACTATCCGCTAGGAAATTCCTACCATACTCCTATAAAATTAAACTCCAGTGTGAAAAACTTGAAATTCCATTTCAAAAGTTATCAATGATCTCATGCAGTTAAGATACAATTCTATTTTTATCCATGAAGAATTTGTATTTAATCAGGAAGTTTTTCATTCAAACTTTATGCTCAGGAGGAGTCTGTAATATCACAGAGCAGCATCTTCCTCCCAGTTGAACGTTGAAAGTTAGTATTCAATCATGAAAATAAAGTTGGATTTGTAATTAAAAAAAAAAAAAAAAGGAACGCTATGTTGCTATCTAGCTGGGTGATTTGGGTAAGTCATCTGACCTTTTATGAGCCTATTTTTCTCATTTATTAAATTATAAAGTTGGCATTCTCTCTCACTTATCCTGCTGTATCTTCAGTATCACCTTTATGTAACTCACTGTATATTTATGTGATTATATTTGCTGTCTCCTTTCCCAGTGGATTGTCAACCCCACAAGAGTGATGACTTTGAGTTAGTGTTTATCCCTAGCAGCTAGAAGAGTGCAGGTGCACGGTGAGTATTCCGTTAAAAAATGTCAAAAGAACTGGTTGTCTATTGTGTGCTAAGTGCTAGGGATTTGATGAATAAAACCCATGCTCATAAGGAATTTATAATCCACTGGATGAGCTTCTGAGTGAAAATGCCAAAATAATCTTTTCAGAGAAGAGAATATATTCCATCTCTAAATAAGAAATTAGAACTTAAAAATGGGAAATATAACATATAAAATGTCCAAATCATCTGATAAATATATTCACAATTCAGGTAATGAGAAATCGAGCAATGGAAATAGATTTTCTTTTCTTTTCCTTTTTCTTGTGTAAGTAGAACTTTCTTTGTTTGAGAAAGAAAGTCAGGTAGTGAAAGAGTGGCAATAAGCTTATGCAATATCGATGGCAAGAAATGTATTACGTTTGGTCACACGTACTTCAAAGAATACAATGTCAAAATCAAACAGAACTGTAAAGTACACTCAGGAAGAACACAGTTCACATTTAATATCTTAGAATGAGAAAAACAAAATATTAAGGAAATAACATCATAAACAGAATCCACCTAGATATATCAATGTTACCTCAAGAAGTTAAAATAAGTTTAGTTTATATTATTGATACCATTAACATAAAAAGGCTTTGCAAGTTATCTTCACTTTTGCTGTTATTAATATTTTTATTTCCGAGATTGTTCTTGAATGAACATAAATTATAACTACTTATAGGAAACTACTGGCATCCTTCCAGATACACAGGTGAAAATACAACATCAGGGGCTTCAATTATACCGGTTCACCTGAATAATGGAGTCTGCCAGCCATGCTTCTGATCTAAATGGTCATAACTTGTCTGAACTTGGAAACCTTGATCGTAACACTCAGCTTTACTAAGACCCAACCACAGCATCTATACAGCATGTCCTTTGACTCCTATAGTTGAATGTGTGCCTGTTGTTGTATGGTTCTTAGAGGAATATTTCAGCTTTTAAAAATTACTTGATTATGGTCTCTGGTGGAGAAATGTATTTCCTCCTGAGGCAGATATCCTGATACACTACAGACTTAAGTGCCACAAGTTTGTTTGCTAAGAACTAATTCTTACAAAGTTTTCTAATTGTAGAGATTGCCAGCTTCTTGTTATTTTTCCAGAAAGAATTGGGGTACTGTCTAGTACAAAAATTTTAGAGCCATCACATATGCAGTAATATTGCATTACAATTTCTCTAAGTTAAATTACTTGGCAGTTGCCATTATTTTAGAGTTTGTTTTCCAGAAACTACTTTACTGATACAAAATCCTAGATATTTGAAATTCTGTTATAGCTCAAATGATGTTTTATTATTCCTTTCAATGTATTGGGCCTCTTTATAAAAGTTATTGTTTTGGATTGTTGAATTGTTAAAATTAAAATATTCTTCAACTTCCAGAAGTTAATGGTAGTGGAGAGATACTTTCACAATCTAATCAACTTTTAATTTTATGAGGAGAAAAAAAAAAATGACCAGGAGCGAGGTATGAGCAGCAGTTCTTGGGAAATCCTCAAAACATGACAGTTATTTCATTCTAGTTTCTTAGGTTATTGAGTTTCATAGAAATGTAGAATTCCAAATAATACAGAAAGAATACATTTTCTTCAAACTAGTGGTTCCTCCTGTACTCCCATATATTTGCTATAATAATTAATGGGATAATGGATTTATAATTTAATCTATGCCCTTTCAAAAATGCAATTGTAAGTAAAGAAGAGTTTTCATTGCCAGGTATAGTCAAAAGGATTGACCAATGATGGAAATTTCAGGGACTAAGGCAAACCTAGAGAAGTATTTGTTTTTAGGAAGGAAGCTTTTAGACCCACTCAGATTATGGCACACAGCAAGCCATGCACCATAAGCATAGGTTAGATCCTTTCCAGAATTTCCCATTGAAGAGACCCTTGGACTTTAAGAAGGTGGAGTTATCCCAATTCTGTTTCCTTTTCTTATATATTATTTCCATATTGTGTGTGTGTAGTTCAATTGGTTTTCATTTCAGTCTATTATTAAGTGATATTACAACAATTTAAATCTAAAATGCTTCAACTACAAAGCACTAAAGGCAATCATAGAAATAAAAGGAACAACTGATTGACACACAGTTATTTGGACAGATCTCAAGACATTATGTTGACGGAATAAAGCCAATCTTAAAACTTCACATACTACATGAGTCAATTTATATAACCTTTCCAAAGTGGAAAAGGATGGAAAAAGTACTGGTGGGCACCTGGGGTTTGGGGTTGTGGGAAAGTGTGGGGTAGCATGCAGATGAAGTTTGGTGGTGATGGAAGAATTCTGTATCCTGTTGGTGGTGGTGGTTACACAAATCAATACATTTGATAAAATGGCACAGAAATAGGTAAGTGCGTTTTACCAAAACTAATTTCCTGACTTTGATATTTCATTTCAGTCATGTAAAATGTAACTATTAGCTTAACAGGGTGAAGGGTACCTGGGACCCCTTTGTACTATTTGGCAACTTCTTGTGAATCTATTAGTTATTTCAGAACAAATTTTTAAAAGACCCTAATTATTAGCAATTAATCAACATCTTTTAATCACTTGAAACTTGTACCTATGGATTTCATTTTTAAGATAGGTTTTATAATATTTTGTCATATATTACATATCAAATAAACCCAAATTTGAAATCTTATGAAAGACTGTCTTTCATAAAATAAAAAAAATGTCTTTTGTGTTCAATTACCTCCCCTGCATATCATATTTTAGTAACAAATTAAAACTTTCAAAATGTAAAGGCAAGAATCAGAACTCAAGAAAACTGATTCTAATAAATGTACCAGCCAAAATCATGTAGGAAGTTTCAGAGTGAGAACAGAGAAAAGGTCTACAGTAGTATTATGGATTTTTACTGGGTTTTTATGCATGGACTTCTAAAAATTCCTTTGTATCTTATTCAATAAAAAGGGCCATAGCAATTTATCTTCTCTATTAAATTCCCTCCATAGATTGAGAATTTAAAATGATGAATGTGACATTACATTTTCTACAGAGTAATATAATAGAAACAGCTTGGGTTTTGGACCAACAGAACTGTCTTCAACTTCTGGCTGTGAGATTTGCTAGCTTGGTGATTTCATTGGGTATAATAAAGGGAGAGGGAAAAGTTACTTTGAAGTAGATTGAGTGCTAAATAGAAAAAAAAAAGAATGGAGTCAGAGGGACAGTTAAATCCTTGTTTATGGAGGGAAAAAGGTGAAAAGGATTCAATAATAAGTTAAGTATTCAGTCTAAAAAGCCAAATACCTGAGTTCAAAAGTATGAAGATCACAGCATCTGCTGGAATTGGCAGATGCTTGGCCATGGCAATTGTGACAAAAGCAGTTTGAGTTTAATGGTAGTAACAGTTGAGGAATAAATAAAAGATGAAAAAGTGGAAAATATCACATGAAATCAGTTTCAGGGTTATAGATACCAAGGAAAGCAGAGCGGCAATAGAAAAAAAACATACCGTGGATACAGAGTGAGGGAAATCTTATGCACAGAAGAGAAAGGATCATCAGAGAGATTGAAGATAGAGATATATAGGGTGTCAGGTTGGTAGATCAAAGTCTCTGAAGTGGCAGGAAGGAACGGAATATGGAGGAAAGGGAAGATATTTATCCTGGCTCTTAATGGGGCCCTGTTCCAATGAGAGGTGACGGAAAATTGTAGGTTTGATGTTTTGATTAGTAGGAGTGGCTTTCTCCATCCCCCACTAACTCACCCTTAACATCTCTTCTCTCTGAGTCAGTTCTTATTAGGAATTATTGTATTATTAAGATTCTTTTTGAGTGGACCTTTTTGGATGCTTAAATCTGTTTTCTTCCCAGAGATCTCAAGATATATACCTTTGCTTTCTGAAAGGAATGGTTCAACAATCACAGTTATTATTTCCAGATAGTATTCTCACAGATAAAATAAATTCTGGAGAAATGTCAAGTAAATAGAAATATAACACATTGATTTTTGATACAAGATAAAATAAAAAGATTCTTCAGTTATAACATGGTAACAACAACATTTTATCTGCCTTAACTCAAGGGAGGGGCTAAACACATTCAATGTAACTTAATCCAGGGTAATAGGTTAAGTTCCATTTATTTAAAAAAATATGTCATACTTACAAAAGAGAGGCAACAATTTAGAAAACTGTCAGCCAATATATAATATGCTTTCAAAATAATCTAATAATAAGTTCTCAGAAAGAATTTATAGTCTTTAAGATTCATTTCTTTTTTCAACATTTATAAGATATACTTATTATTTTTCTGACCAAAGTGCAATGATTTTTAAATCTCCTTAAATAACTGAAAAAAAGTATTCAAGAACATAAAACACAAAGGGGAAATTTAACCATTAGATTTCTTTACTTCATACCAACCCTACATTGAGTCTAGAAAATAAAAAAAAAAAAAAGAAAAAACTTTGAATGAAGAGTTACTAAAATGCTACCCAAATCATTTTACTATAAACCTAGTACATGCATTTCAAGGTTCTACTGCTAGGGATTTTGTTAAGATCAGTTTAATCATTAATAGCACTATATAATAGACCACAGGGACATATGTCATTAGATGTGATCCCTGCTTCTTACCTTCAGATTTATGTCAGAATAAAGCTGACCATCCTCCCAGGCTCTCTGAACCCCCAGTGACCCCATCCCAATCCCTGGAAGCAAAGAAGATGCCCTGTCACACAACTTTGTATAAGTTGTAATAAAACCAGCCTAAGTTTTCTCACCTTTCTATAGAAAATGGTTATAAATACTGAAACACTTCTAAAAATTCATTTTATAAGCTTGTTTACCAAACACATGTTGCAAGAACTGGCTACAAAGTGTTCCTTTGGAGTTTGGTCCAAAAATTCACTTAACAAGTTGGAAATGTAAAAACGACAAGAAAATGAGGAAGTGGGGAATCCCTAGTCCTAACATGTTGTAATTACTAAAGGGATGTACACACACACTAAAAAGTTTTGCTCACAGAAGGCACAAACTATAAAAGGGATAGACTTTTTGAATAAAAACAAAGAACTAGCTGATATCTTTCTTTGTTTTGTGAGCACCATAACTAAGCTGAATATTAGATCCTAATTCACTGTCTATTCTTATGACCGAAAAAAAATTGAAGATAAAAAATTTAATTTGTCTTACTACATACTTCAGCCATAAACTGAGATGTAATTATGAAAGGTTAAAATTGCCTTAAAAATGGGTTGTAACAGCAGTTATCAAGGCAATATTTAAGCATGATTTCAAGAATGCTTTCAGGTTTAGAGTTAGCTTCTTTGTCAAAAATCTTCACAACGTCTTTGACAAAAATCTTTGTCAACAGATTTAGAAGCATCTATTTCCTTGACTCTCCCCATTTCATTCTGTTGTTATCACTCCTACTTTACTCTTTCCCCTTTCAAGACATCGTTGAATACAGGTCTCATTATTACAGTCAGAAATCAGAACGAAAAATACATTTGCCTTCCTATCCATGGTCTTGTTCCAACCTGAAGGTTGTTTTGATTTCTTAGAAAGCCATCAATCAAGAGTTTATTCTTCAGAGCACTGGCAGCCATTGTCTGATCTACTTCCCTCTTTTACAAACTGATGGCTATTTCACCTGGCACAATCTTTTCATCTTAAAAATTATTTTTAAGTGTATTTATTTGAGAGAGAGAGAAAGAGAGAGAGAGAAAGCACAAGCAGGGGAAAGGCAGAGAGAGGGAGAGACAGAATTCCAAGTAGGCTCCATGACATCAGCACAGAGCCTGATGCGGGGCTTGAACTCATGAACTGTGAGATCATGACCTGAGCTGGGATCAAGAGTCAGATGCCCAACCGACTGTGCCACCCAGGTGTCCCAATATTTCCATCATTAAAGTGCCTTTGAATGAGTACACCATACGGTGAATCTGGGTTCTTCCTTTCATCATGAAGAAACTCTCCTGCAGAAAGGTGTGGGTAGCCATATTTTAGATCATTGGTTTACTATCAGAAGACTGTGACTCAGGAACAGTCAGCTGGATACATAGCACAAGGCTACAGAGCTTCCATGCCCTCTCCTGTCAAGTGTCTCCCCCTGGATCCATTTCTAGAGATTATGGAGAATACTTCTTGTTTTTCCCTATGAAGAATTCATTATCTTCATTCCCAGGAAGAACAACTGATTTTCCTTAGGGAACCATTCCTCTTTACTCCTTTTCCCTGTGATTCAGGAGACGTTGGCCATGTACTCTTAGCTTTTACACTGTGAACATGCCTCAGGTTGGCTAATCAAAATATTGCAATGATGCTCAATATCAGGAGTTTTGCTGGACCTATTGGAAAAAAAGGTTTTCTGTTATGTTGGTATTGCTAGGCTAGTAAAATATAAAGCTTGGAGTTGTGCCTATTTCTATAAAGATAATGAAGGCTTGATAATGAAGCTATCAGAGGAAAGCAGAGCTGAGAATATGGAGAAACACTAAGCCCTTGTGACATTGTGTGTGACTTTAAACTCATGGCCTATTCAGTTATGTAAGTCAAATTCTTTTTATTAACAAATACTTTATTAACAGGGGATAGTTTGATTGGATTCCTGATATTGCAACTAAAAAAAAGGCCAAAATAAAAAACATAAGAAATATCAAGTGTTGGTGAGGATGTGGAGAAAAAGGAACCCTCATGCACTATTGGTAGGAATGCAAACTGGTACAGCCACTGTGGAAAACAGCAAGGAGGTTCCTCAAAAAATTAAAAATAGAAATGCCATCTGATTCAGTAATTCCCTTACTATTTACCCAAAGAAAACAAAAACACTAATTCAAAAAGATACATGTACCCCATGTTTATTACAGCAATATTTACAATAGCAAAGGTATGGAAGCAAGCCAGGTGTCCATCATTAGATGAATAAATAAAGAAATGTATGTATATATACATACACACATATACATACCTACAGAAATATTACTCAGGCATAAAAAAGAATAAAATCTTATCATTTGAGACAACATGCATGGACCTAGAGGGCATAATGCTAAGTGAAATAAGTTGGTCAGAGAAAGACAAATACAATATGATTTCACTCATATGTGAAATTTAAGGAAAAAAAAAAACAAGGGGAAAAAAGAGACAAACAAAAAAATGACTCTTAAATACAGAGGAAAAACTGGTAGTTGCCAGAGGGAAGGTAGGTGGGGGATGGGTAAAGCAGATAAAGGGGTTTAAGAATACACTTCCCTTGGTGAGAAATATATAGAATTGCTGAATCACTCTATTGTACGCTGAAAGTAATATAACACTGTATGTTAATTATACTTGAAATAAAAAAGAATGAGATAGCATAAAAATAGCATAAAAAGGTGCTACTTAATGCATTGATTTTAATTGTATGAAATGCTTTCCCTATAATCTACAAAGTATCATTTTGTTGTAATGATACTGTATTAATAATTCAAAGTTAAAAGTCATCATCATTAATTTATAATTATAGAGCTAAGGATAGGAATGAGGAAATACTGGAGTCCCAAAAGGATCGCAAATTACTTGCGTATAGTGCTGTCAGGTTCTCAGAGATGGGGGCATTGCAAATATAGCTTGGAATTATAATTCGATGGACTATATTAACATATCGATGAATATCAGTCCTTAATAAGTTGCAAACAGGTTAAGTTTAAAGTATTAAGGAATTCTGTAGCTTCACCTTAATTCAGCATTTACTGAATATTTCTATTATCCAACGCAAATGACTCGTTCTTTTGTTCTTTTGTTCTTTCGTTTTGTTTGAACAAAACAAACCCCTTGTGGATACCAAAATGTTTCCAAATAGTTATATGGCTCACTATGGAAAACAAATAAAATCTTCAGAGAATTATTATTTACTAGGACACACTGTTGTGTGACTCAGCACAAAAAATAAAAACTAAAAGAGGAAATGGTCTTCTCCGTATTAAAAACAATCACGTCAATGGGAGAGACAATCTTTTTGCTAACAGTACTTTTATGAGGACATTGAGTTAATTCAGAACCTTAGTTTTCTGTGGTAATAATGGAATTACTGCGTTCTTCCTAAAGTTGTGAGTTGGTTGCACAGAATCACAAAGACTTCCAAAAGAAGCTAAGCGCTAGTATGGAACCCATCTGACCAAAGGGGCAGTATATCGACCCACAGACAATACAATAGGTGTTGACCTGCTTTGCTGATAGTAAGGGGAAATCAATGATATTTACTTTTCTGCTGGCTAGAATCTGGAGAATAATCAGAACAAGCAGTAAAGGTGTTGGTTTGGGTTTAGTGCTTGTGCCCATAAAATTATCAAGCTAGGATCCTTCACACTGGTGTGCTACAACTAACGCAAAGGTCTGAAAGTGCCCTGAGGAATGTTTCTCATTTGCGTTAGAAGGCTCATTCCCAGAGAATACAGACCAGGTAACAAGTGCTCTGGGAAAGACTTATTCATGGGGAATCAAATGGGTCCCACTAATGGTTCAATTTACTTCTAATTTGGATCTCTCTTTAGGAGAATGTATGATCTAGTCATAGATGAAGTTCATGGTAGGAAGGAATTTGGTTTCAACTTAAGAACTGGGAAACGATAGTCTTTTTGAATCAGTTCTGAAAGGAAGAACAGAAAATTGAAAAATAACCAAAACATTGCTAATTGCTTAATATGCGTGGTTTATTGACTTCTAAACTATTTGAAATAGATATCAAATACTGCATAACTGTATAAATTTGGCAGAGAGAGATTCTTTAAGTAGGGAAAGCACTGTATCTGCTTATGTGGTAGAGTACCAATGTATTTGTGTGTGTGTGTGTGTGTGTGTGTGCATGCACGCATATGTGTATACATACACAAAAGTATTATGCTTACCTTATGTGTGTATGTATATGTATACATCTGTTTACACACACTCACACACAACATCTTACAGTTCTAATTTAGGAATTCAATCATTTATCACATGGAGTTTACTGATTAGAGGACTCCTACTTTGGGTTTTACATCCAAATACACCATCTCTATCCCAGAAATAAAATCACTGAATTAGGAACATGATTAGCTAATTTGTAAGAGGATATTCGTCCTACTAAGTAGTTACTTGCCATATATAAAACAAAATATCCTCCTGAGTTTAGCAGCCAATCTATATATTTTTCAAAAATGGAACAAAATAACTTTCCTTTCATCAGAATTTAGCATGTGAACTCTGATTCCTAAACTACTTATTTAAAATGTAAGTAGGGGTGCCTGGGTGGCTCATTTGGTTGAGCATCTGACTTTGACTCAGGTCATGATCTCACCACTTGTGAGTTCGAGCCCTGTGACGACAGCTCAGAGCCTGGAACCTGCTTCAGATTCTGTGTCTCCCTCTTTCTCTGCCCCTCCCCCATTTGCACTCTGTCTCTCTCTCTCTAAATAAATAAACATTAAGAAATTTTTTTTAAGTGTAGGTAGATTTTTTTTCTGATTAAAAAGATAAGAATCTGTGTATAAGTGCAAGCTTTATAACAATATACAGAGGATTTATTTTTAATGCTTTATAGAGTGCAGGGGTTATCTGCATTGTTTGTTGAAATACTATCTTCTTGATCCCAGCTCAGAGGTTCTGATCCAGTAGGTCAGGAAGGAGGCCAAGAAATATACTTTTATTTTAACAGGTAGATTAGGGTGTTTTGATGTAGTAGGCTCAGGGCAAACAGTTAAGGCTTTTATTTTTATTTTTTCCTTGTTGCAGTTTGAGAACATTCTAGACACCTAAGAGAGGCAGAGCCCTGTTCACTCTATATGCTTTGATCTAAATATAACTCTCAAAGAAGCAGAGTTTACCAGTGGAAACAACGACAATTTTCCAAACAGTTTACAGCCAGGATAAAGAACACTGCAGACAAAGATAAACTGTTATCTTTGCAACTAAAAAAAGTCTAAAGATGCAAAAATCTCTCATACATGGCCTTTCCTTAACAGCTAAAGAAAAAGTGTTGTTGATTCAGACTCTCACATCCTAAAGAAGAATGTTCAGGTAAGAGAATGGTGATTTCAAAACACTTAAACCCTGTCACACAAGTCTGAAGTTTGCCAGTTTGAAGACAAAAACAAAACAGCAAAGAAAATAAAACTTTGCAAATATTTTCTGTATTCATCCAACATCCAAAGGCTTTTTATTCCTGGGACTCTTGATAAAATTTTCAAAGATCTCAAATATAACTTTCAAATATCATTATTTTGCTATAATATCAATTCTTGATAATGTCAAATGTGAAACCCTGGGGTGATTTGAAAAAGGTTTGCCTTGGAGCACCTGGGTGGC